>NW_026599288.1:2642785-2959213 GCF_023634085.1 Falco cherrug | reverse complement strand
AACACCCGCTGGGGGGCAGGGGGGTTCTGTAAATACCGGGGGACGGATTGAGGACCCTGGGGGGCCGTATCCGGCCTGTGGGCCATAGTTTGTGGTCCCCTCGTCTAGACTGAGAAAACTTATAAACATGGCTCTTAAAGGAGATTAGTTATTTTTTCAGAGTAGCAAAAATAGAATCAAACATCTTCAGAATTGCCTCTGCAACCTTGCGTAGACAGCAATAGAAAAATTGCTGCTGAGTACTGTTAGTGTTAAGTCACTTCCTAGCTTTTAAGTTTCACATGGTTCACTAACTTTGTTTCCTGTGTGTATTAAATTTTTCTCTTCCCAGAGATTTGCCTTTTGACCAAGGGCCGTCGAACTGCCAGTGTACGAGCAGACACGTACTGTCGCCTGTATTCCCTCTCAGTGGACAACTTCAACGAGGTTCTGGAAGAGTACCCCATGATGAGAAGGGCCTTTGAAACAGTGGCAATTGATAGACTTGACAGGATAGGTATTATTATTTTTTTTACATGTTTGGAATTCTTAAAACCTTTCTATCTTTTCTTTTCCTTGAGTTGAAGGATAAAATGTCCAGATGAAAGCTTTCTTAAAAATTTTGTATTGTATACAATCACAAGTTTATATATGTTATCAGAGGCCGCGCACTTTAAACAGATTGGTTCTTTAAACTACACATTACATACTAGGCAATCCCTAATCGGTTAACTACAAACAAAGAACACTTTAAGTAAGTTTCTACAGTCATCAATTAGCACAAACTTGTTTTTTCTCTTTTGGGCCATCTGTTCCTCATTCCCTTATCTTTTCTCGGCCTGACTCATCCTGTCGGTTGTTATCTATTCACATTCCTTGTCCTCCCGAGGTTTATGGCCAACAAGCTCCAGCACATCCCCGCTTATCAGCTGGACCGTACTGGGAGGCTTGCCTCTCAGGCCCTGTCCCACATCTCCCCCTACCTGTTGCACAAAAAGAACTTTCTTCATTGAGTGTGTTATCCACTTTTGTAGACACTGCAACAAACAGGGTAAAAAGTTTATCCAACCAATCCCAGCTGTTGTCTTGTGAAAGTTTAAAGACTCCAGCTTCACGTTGTTGAATGCTGGCATGAACTGATTCCGAGTGGTCAGAGAGATTCATGCAGCACATGCCATCAATATCCTCACAGCCGTGTCCTTGCGCTAAAAGCAAAAAATCTATAGCGGCCCTATTTTGCAGTGAAGCATGGCGAACACTGTCTGCATCTAATAAAAGACCCGACAATGCATTGCTAGTAGCATTCATTTGTTTAGCAAGCCAGCAGCCAAACTTATCTAAAGTCGCTAATGCTTTTCCAGTGGCCGCTCCAGGCATAAAAAGGGAGGCAGCAAAGCGTTGACTAAAAGACCAAAACTCCACGCAGTCATCACAATTGGGAGCATATGCATGAATGCCATGCTTTGCCCTATGAGACAGACGGTGCTGTAAAATCAGATGTATTAGGAGTCAGGACAGAAAGGCGTCCGAAGCTACATGGACCTAACAGTATTAATTCCATTAACAAGACAGCCTTCACACCATTGTTTGGCTAATACTACTCTACACCACCATTCCTTTTTACAGTTATAGCACACACATAAGACCCAAGGCTTACAGCGCCCGCATATAGTGACGTACGGAGTTAGACTCTATAACTCAAAAGTTATAAAGTAGGTATGTTTATTGCGCGCATGTGCACGGGGGATCGCTCCTCCACAAGCGTGCATACCCAAAGTGATGAACCATCTCACATTTATACAATAAAACAAATGAATATTCAATTAACGCCTATACATATTCGTTACCTAAACCCCGCTTCGTATGTTAATTAGCTTATCAGTCCTTTGCCTGGAATGTGGCGGTCTTGCAGGTTTGTAGGTGATTCATGTTCTTGTGACCATCCGATCTTCTTCAGCAAGGAAAGGTGATTCATGTCCTTGTGACCATCCAATCTTCTCCAGCAAGGAGACTTAGCACTCCCTTCCTCTAGATAGCCTTGGAATGTCTCTCACCCTTTTCTCATTCTTTTTTAAATAGCCCCTTTGTTAGAGGAAGAAGGGCAGGCGTGTCGTGTCCCGTCCAGTCCCGTGTCGTGTCCCCCCCACCCCACCCCCATCTCCCCTTTGTTAGAGGAAGAGGGGCAGGCGTCTCCTCAAAGCTGTGTGCCTATGTGACCAGACACCGCACCCATGACCAGTCACCATACCCACATTCCCGAGCAGACGTATACAATCACAGTCGGTGTCCATTGTCCCCATTTCACACTATTTCTCCATATCAATAGTACAATAAATTCCCACGACTGATACTTCTCTACATTGATTAGTCATTTTCAGTCCACAGGGTTCAGTTTATACTGCTTCAGTTATTTGTGATCCCAGAAGGTTCAGAAACTTGTTGATCGAGGGGATGATCCGGAGGATGATCGGAGTCCTCACTGGATGATTGTTGGTAGGGATTCACGGAAGGGTCGTATGTTCTTCGCCGGAATCCACCTGGGGCCTTTTTCTGTGGAAACACAAGCATAACCTCTTCCCCATGTCACAAGAGGATATGGTCCCATAATCTTACCTGTTTCTGGATCACGGACCAACACCAGAGGTTTAATTCGTGCCTCAAGTGAAGCATTCGCATTAAAATGCCGAACTATCAGAGGATTATTATCTATTAAAGAACAATTCAAAAAATTGAAAACATACAGAGCTTTCTTTAGTCGTTCCTCAGGGGTTGCAGTCCCCATTCCCCCTTTTTGTTGTTGTAGTAAGCGTTTCAAAGACTGATGAGAGTGTTCAATCAAAGATTGACCTGTAGGGGAATGAGGAGTACCGGTAATGTGGGTTATGCCCCATGAGTCAAGAAAGTCCTTTGTTGCAGCTGAGATATATGCGGGACCGTTGTCCGTTTTTATTTGGGAGGGTATGCCCAAGACGGCAAAAGCATGCATCAAATGCTTGCGGACATCACCAGCTTTCTCTCCTGTGTAACAAGAAGAAAACAGAGCACCTGAAAAGTTGTCAATAGAGGAATGGACATATTTTAATTTACCAAACTCTGGATAATGTGTAACGTCCATTTGCCATAGTTGTAAGCTCTGTAGTCCTCTAGGATTAACCCCTCCTGCTATGGATGGAAAAGAATGCCTTTGGCAGTCAGGACATACGGCGATAATATTAGACGCTTGATGGGAGGTAAGCCCAAACTGCCGTTTGAGACCTCCAGCATTCTGGTGAAAGAAAGAATGGCTTAGTTTAGCCTGTGCTAGACTATCTGGTAGGACTTGTACTGGTAAATTGAGCATATCAGCTCGTCGATTCCCTTCTGTAATAAAGCCAGGTAAAGAGGTATGTGCCCTGACATGCATAACAAAATAGGGGTGAGGGCGAGAGTCTAAGAGAAAGACAAGCTCTTGTAATAAGGCAAACAGTTCAGAATGTGAGACATCACGTAGTACAGATGCCTCAGCTCGTTCTACACACCAGCCCCGGATCAAAGGGGTCTTCCTTTGGGGGGTAACCCGTGGCACAAACCTTCAAGGGGTCAGGCGGTTTTGGGTCCTCCGGCGGTAATGGAGGTACTGTAGGAGAGTTTCCATCTCCCCCTGCCCCCCCCCCCCCCCCCCCCCCCCGCTTTGTCTCTGTGACTTTTTTCCTGTGCTTTCAAAATCTTAAAAAAGCTTTTCCACCATGGGAGCATGCGCTGCGCTTCAGCATCCCCCGATGTAGCCGCATCCCATAGTTTTACCCCCACATCATCCCAAAGTTCTCACGTAAAAATATTAGATGCAGTTACAGCGGGTACTTTCACCTGTACCCATCTAAGGATTGCCTTGAGATCATGCCCCGGAATATTCTTTTCATGCTTATTAAGGAGAGCTTTCATAAGCTCATATATGTTTCTTTTGGGGGAAGACGCCTGATTCCCCGTGTTTCCCACAGCTCACCTCTAAATTCCAGAGGGACTTTTTTTCAATTCCTGCTTCCTTTCAGCAGCTCATTCAACGTTCTGTGGGACTCACGACCTGCCGCTCAGCCTGGTGGTTCATAAACCCATCATGTCGGGGTCACCAGTTTGCCACGATGAGAGACGGGACGCTGCTTGATGCAAGCAAATGTCGATTTATTGTGTACAATCACAAGTTTATACATGTTATCAGAGGCCGGGGCGCTTTAAACAGATTGGTTCTTTAAACTACACATTACATACTAGGCAATCCCTGATTGGTGGTTAACTACAAAGGCCACTTTAAGTAAGTTTTTACAGTCATCAATTAACAGCAACCTGTTACTTCTCCTTGGCGCCATCTGTTCCTCATTCCCTTATCTTTTCTCAGCATGACTCATCCTGTCGATTGTTATCTATTCACATTCCTTGTCCTCCCAGGGTTTGTGGCCTACAAACTCAAGTACATTCCTTTCAGCTAACTGGTTGTTACTTATGGTCCTGATTTCCAGGCCCCCTCCTGCAAGAAGTAACAAGTTTGTGCTAATTGATGACTGTAGAAACTTACTTAAAGTGTTCTTTGTTTGTAGTTAACCAATTAGGGATTGCCTAGTATGTAATGCTTAGCTTAAAGAACCAATCTGTTTAAAGCGCGCAGCTTCTGAAAACATATATAAACTCGTGATTGTGTACAATAAATCAACATCTTGCTTGTATCAAGCTATGTCCCGTCTCTTCATTCGCCCCAACTTCTCTTTTGGGCCATCTGTTCCTCATTCCCTTATCTTTTCTCGGCCTGACTCATCCTGTCGGTTGTTATCTATTCACATTCCTTGTCCTCCCGAGGTTAGTAGCAGTCCTCCCAAGGTTTTATGGCCATCCTCCCAAGGTTTATGGCCAACAAGCTCCAGCACATCCCTGCTTATCGGCTGGACCATACTTGGAGACTTGCCTCTCAGGCCCTGTCCCACAATTTTGTTTCTGTTATGCTGCAGTAAATGTTCTGCTGATCTATGAATAAAATGTGTCCAGACAAGAAATTCTGCAAGCTCACTTTTTAGTATTTAAAACTTTTGACTTTTGGAAAACTCTCATAGTCCTCTGAGGATTATTTTGTATACTTTAATTTTCATTAGTATTACTTATTAATCCCACATTTCTTTTGCTGCCCTCAGCACTCATAGGGTTTATTGCAGTTTCATAAGCAGTGGATGACATTTTCCTACATAAATACTTTACAGGTGACATCTATAATGCTGGGAAGAGCTGAAGTCTCTCAGCACTCACAAAACCCATGTTTGTTGAAGTGATTTTTTTTTTTTTTTTTTTGCAGCAGGGCTCTTGTTTTCCTCACAACATGGGTGCTGCTAGCATTGATGGCTGCACACTGGCATTACTGAGATCTACTTGAAATCAGGAAAGCAGGCCAATGATATCCAAGTGAAAGGCAGAATGATATGGCAGATTATCAAAACAGTGTGTGTGGAGTCTGCTGTTGTGCATCCAGACATTCTGGACTTCTCTAATAGGACATACTAGATAAAAATATATGGTCTTTGGTCAGGAGAAATGCACTCTGATCAGCATTATTGACGCTGGTTTCAAAATGCAGCTATGCCTAAAATATTTATCCCAATTAGGAAGAAAACTTGTTTAATATATTAAATGTTTAATAAATAAATACATGTATACAGGTTTCAAATATTTAATAGACTTGTTTTAGTATTTTGCAGATTGTGAACAGTCAGTGCATTAATTTATGTTTTCAAGACTTTTCAAAGCCTTATAATTTGTTTTTCAAGACTGTCTGGAAATGTAGTCCAACTCAAAGTAATATGTGCTTAAGTGATATTAGTAGTAAAGTCCAGTCTGCTCTTGGAGTAGTAATCCCATCTGAAGTGCTATCTACACAGGACAAAAGATAAAATATGAACCATTTTATTGAAAAATAAGAAACAATTGAGTGCAATTGTGTTCCTGTGCATCTGATGACACAGAATAGTGTCTACATCTTGCAGACACCAAGAGCCATCAAGCAAACATCAGGACACAGTGTATAGCATTCTTTATTGTGTAGGCAGTTTTAACATTAGCTGTGAGTTCATATTAATTCAAAAATATTTAAAAAGAAGATTTCTTGCAAGCTAGTGGTCACTGGTTACTAATGTCTAATAATTAGTTCCAGGCAATGTGCTAAATGGCAGATATATTTATAACTTGTGTAATAGTTTAGTGGAAATTAGGATCATTTTTCAATGGGAAAGACATACATGCAGAGCCTGGTGGTTTTTTTCACCCTGTTTTTCAGTAAATTACCATGGTTACACTTTCAGAATAATTGTAGTAATAGCAGTGCACTACAAGTGAAGAGGCACAGAAAGTTCAGGTGTCTGAGCACAATGGTGTTATGAAAACCTGCCATGTTGGTACAAAGAGAGGGGAAACTGGGTGTACATGGAGACCAGCTGTCAGGAGCTGCATGCCAGCATGACTTGCTGCAGCACTGGTACCTGGAGAGGCTCAGCACTGTTCTGCCTCAAGGGAGGAGGTCTTCAGTCCTTGGGTCCTGGGGAGATTGGTGCAGTGCAGCCTATCACAGTGGGCTCCCTGCTGAGCTGTGGCCAGGGCTCAACCCTGTGTTTGCTCAGGCTTTTACAATGCCAATGTGGCCCTCAGTGATGGGGGTTGAAATGCAAGGTCAGAGTGAGGGTCTGCCTCTGTGTGTCAGGCTTGCTAACTCTTCTGCCTCTCTGTAAAGGGAAGAAGAACTCTATCCTCCTGCAGAAGTTCCAGAAGGACCTCAACACTGGGGTTTTCAACAACCAGGAAAATGAGGTCTTAAAGCAGATTTTGAAGCATGACAGAGAGATGGTGCAGACCATTGCCCCAGTGAGCTTGCAGCAGATGCCTGTGCTGAACTCCAGCACCTCCACTGCCACCTCATCATTACACATCAGGATGCAGTCCCCTTCCATTTACACCACAAGCAGCCTTTCTCATGGAAACTTGCACTCCACCTCGCTCAGCACACAGATGTCCCAGCAAGCCATCATCCTCTCACCCTGCTCCTACACCACTGCAATCTGCAGCCCACCTGTACAGAGCCCTCTCGCTGGTCGAACTTTCCAGTATGTCTCATCAACCACCTCACAACTCTCTCTCATGCAGCAGCAACCGCAGGCACAGAAGAATGAGGTACACAAGAGCACCCAGGCCCTCTACCACACCAATCTGACCCAGGAGGTGCGGCCCCTCTCTGCCTCGCAGCCTTCCCTGCCCCATGAGATCTCTACCCTGATCACCAGGCCTCACCCCACTGTGGAAGAGTCCCTTGCCTCCCTCCCACAGCCCACCCCTGGTACAAGCATGCCCCCAGCCAGTCAGGCCACCGTCCCCCAGCGTGTCTCACTCTTCAGACAGATGTCCTCAGGAGCCATACCCCCAAACCGGGTGGCCACACCACCCACAGCCTGTCTGCAAAGGGATTTTTCCACAGTCTTAAGCACAGAGCCTGAGGGAGACAAACCACGGTTCGCATCAAACTTATGATTCCTGGTAACTGTGAGCAACAGACTTGTAATGAACTGAGAACCATCCATGGAACAGTTTTAGCTTATTTCCTAATGTACCCCAGCAGTCCACTATGAGAAAAATATTTTAGACAGCTTTTCCCTTGAATGTAAAAATTATATATATATATATATATATATATGAAAGAATTTTAAAAACTTGTTGGAATTCATCTTCTTTTCTTGCAACCATTAAAGAACTCTAAATTCAGCTGTAATATTATTTATTTTTAACATGTTGACTTTAAAATCAGTCTGACAGATTTCTCTGTTTATGAGGTTTTCTATTTTCATGCAAAAACTGTCAACACAGTAAAAAAGTTCAAACATATATATTAAAAAATCAATGCAACTATAATATAACACTGAGTGATATTCTGAAACCTTCATTATTTAATGTATTACATATATGTTGTTAATTTGTCAGGAAGAATTCAGTTGTTGTTTCCTATTGCATTTCATATTTTAGCACTTTCCATTCAGAATTAGATTTAAAACCAAATAATTGCCAACACCTGCAATCAAAATGCTGGCACTAGCACTCTTCTGGATAGATTGTAACCTCATGACATGTTGACTGTTCTGCTCTTTCAGAAAAATGGGCGGACTTCAGTCTTCACATTGCTAAAGACTTTTACAAAGACTATAAATATTGCCATTATAAATAACTTTTTAGACACCCCCCCAAAAAAAAAGCTGCTGTTGCTGTATCATTGCAAAGTCTTTGTTTAGGAATTTAGGTTCAGCTCTTCACTTTGAAATTTACAGTTTTAAAATTTATTGAACCTAAGTGCAACATAAGTGTTGAATTGTAATGCAGTGGCTTTAATGTTACTTTTACATGCAATGTTTTATGTAAAAATGTATGCTTGATCCTGCAAGCCACTTGTACTTCACCAGTGCCATCACTTTTCTTCTCCTTGCCCTCAATAGCATCTGAAAATTTTCCATGCATGCTTTGGAGAACCAAAAAAAAAAAAGACAATAAAAATAGGTTTGGTCGGCCATTTTAGGAAAAGGCTTTATGGTATCTTAGGAACTAATAACCATTCATTAATTGTGTCTACCTTAAAATTACTATAATTCTGACTTTGAATCTCTGGTTGAAGTCTAGAAGTGAGGTTTTTCATTTAAAGGATTATTTGTAAACCATAGCTTGATTTAGGCTTTCAGGTGCTTTCTGTGTCTTCACTGTAGTTTTGTATTCGATATATAAATATAATATAGCATCAAATCTATCTGGAAATGCACGATTTGCTCTGTGTATATTGTAATTAAATGGCTAGTATATCCTAAGGCATGTAGTGCCAAGCATAGCCCATAGGTATGAGGTTTATTTTTTATGTCTTCAAAACAGTAAGGAAATGGTGACAGAAAGCAGGGTTAAAGCATACTGTTCTGTGAACGTTTTGTTGTTTGCTCAAACCTTCACATTATGTTATCCACAAAAAAGTTCTTTCGTAATCATTTGTGTCTGATTTGTCACATTAAATAGAGATTGAAACTAAATGTGTCATAATTTAACTCATTGAAAAATCAGCATTATGGATATGATACAAGCTATATTCTGTTCCTTAAAACCCAGCTGACTCATGAAGGAAGTGAATGCAAAGGACTGATTCTTTTCCCATTAATGCTGAGTTTAACAATGCATTGAAAAATTAAATAATATCACAAACTACATAATGCAATGAATCCAGATGTACTTGAGAGCCAAGTAAATATTATAAAGCTCCACAGAGCTTGAACCCATGCTGCCTGTTATGCCTGTTACACCTTTTAATAAAGTGGTACATCAAATACATTTTTTAAAAAAAACTTCCAGTTTTTGCTGACTCCCACTCACCATTAAAAATCAATGTAATTAACCCATTAACATGCTGCTGCCATTAATTCAAGTGGCCCAGAATAGTATACGAAGAAGCGATTGTTTAAAAGTGTTTGGAACATTATGGATACACTGCAAGACCATTTACTTCAGTTAATTAAGATCATATACTGATCTTTCACACTGTTTAAGGTTTACATTTGCTAGGAGAAATGGGGTTAGTAGTGAAATATTTTTATATATTTTTTTTTATTTTAAGCACTATGAAGAAATATTAATTCATATGGTCTTTCAGCAAAACCATAATAATTTTTAAATGAATTTGTAATAGAGTGGACAATATCTAGGATTTGTAACTTAATTTAAAAAATGGTACAGAGTATAAAATTATATATGTGTATATATATGTTTGTACGAATGTCTATGTACTTAGATTAAGAAACAAATTGCTAACATTCCTGTAATACAAAGGTTCATTGCTAGTTTCAGAAGTGACCTATTTTCTCTGTACATAAGTAAGCCCATAAGTATGAAATCTCACATCTGTACAGGATGAAACGTATTAATGAAAAATGTTGAATTTTACTGCTGCTGGGAAGACTATAAATCTGATTCTTATAATAACTGTATGGCCAGGGATGAGTTAGATATTTTTTCTTTTGTCTTTGCGCAAAGCCATAAATATAAATATAAATATAATATTATTAATAATTTGAAGAAAATATATACAATAAAACCATGAATATTTTTTGGTTCCAATATCTTTATAAGTGGGCAAGTTTTGCTTTACCATGAAAGAAGAGCTGTTTGCTTTTTTCTTTGTTCTGAGCCCCAGAAATTATATGCACTAAGTGTGGGGAGGTGGAGAAAAAAAAGTCTGAGTCATTATCTGAATAGTAGGAAAAAGAGGGCTTAGAAATTCAAGGATGCTACCTTATTTACTCAAGCATTTCCTAAGGAATAGTTCCTGTGTAGTTTAGAGGAATTCATTTTTTTAAAAAAAATTCTCACTAAACTCTCATTTAATCTATTACCACTAACTTGTAATATTTCTTGAGTACAAATATTTCAAACTTAAGTTTACTTATATATAAAATTTTAAATATCCTGGGGGAGAATCCCAAGTAGTTGTTAGTGTAACTTAAGAAAACTATATTCTTTGTTCACTTTATCTTACTATGTATGCCAATCCCAGATGATGTACCTCTGAAGTTGTGTATAATAGTTGAGATTTCAAGGGAATATTGATGTGGATGTAGTGTTCATTAATTACATTTTAAGTCACTGTAAATGAAAAAGCATAGTCCATTCAAACCAATAGTAGATTTTTTTGTGCTAACTTCAGTAGGATATATAATCCTTGACTGATAAACTATAATTTTAAGCAAGCATGAGTAGTTGTATTTTCAAATTGCATCCTAAAGTGTATTGTGATTTCTTTTAAGTGGCATTTAATTATTTTTTTTTATTTTGTATTGCTAAGATATAAATCCAGACCAATTGTAGTCAATGAAATGATTTCCAAAAGGAACAGCATTGTACTAGAAACTTCTGGTCTAGCAGCAAAATTCCATCCTCCTGTCTACATTTGACCATTGCACAGGGTATACTTTGCTGTTTTGGTCAAGTCTTATTATTTCATACATATTTGTGTACAGAACCAAAAGAAACAATATCTATGTGCACCTACACACTAATGTATATATTTTTAAAAGTCTGTCCATTTCTAATATCTATTTCTACCTCAGATTAATTTCTATCTTACCTTAATTTTAATTTAAAAAGCAGTAGTAGAGCTGGAATCAAAGTAAATTTTATTTTAAACAGCAAATTTTCATGTCTTGATGCATGTAATTAAGGTTTAAGCTTAATATTTATATTTTCAAAATTTACTCGTGTGAGTTCTCACACTGACTTTAGTATGTCTATCCATGTGAGTTCTTATCTACATTATAGCTGACATTGTCCAGTTAAGAAAAATGTTTTGTTTTAAAAATAAGATGTTGGACTTTTAAACAAGCCTGCAATTCAACTGCTCTGGGAATGTGCAGTGACATTAGTTATTTCTGCTTTTTCCACAGACCTCTGTTCACACAAAAAATGTTACAAGATAGGAACAGATAGTGTTTGTTTAGAAATCATAGGTCTGAGCTACAAGCATTATCTGGTACATTCTAAGACACATTATAAGAATTAGGTGTGCACAATTTATTTGTTTAGCAGATTTAGCCTTTCCCCCTCCCATCTTTTCTTTTGAGCAGGGAAGAGTAATAGCGTTAAAATTGTCGTAGGCCATGTCCTCTGAGAGATACATGTTGTGAATCTTGAATCTGTACATTTTTACAAACAATCAGTACCCAGTGCTCCTTTGCATACTTAGCAATTTGAATCACTTACTTGATTAGTGTGGTAGATCGTACAGCCAGATGGCATAATTTCTGGTCCATGATTACATTTCCCTCACCTCTGAACACATGCAATATCTTCAGAACTTAAAGCAGCACCAAATGTTTCAGGTCAAGATATGGGAACATTCAGAAAAAGAAACAGAGTAATAGTAGACAAGCAGAGTATCCAGCTAAATGAAATTATTTTAAATCTACCTGTGTACCCTTCATATATATTTCAAAATACTGCTACATGTATGTGCACCCAGTTAAAAAAAATATATGTTGTGAGAATGAAAACTACATTTGCCATCTACATTAGATGATTTGAGATGTACACCATGGCTAAGGTGATCCTTGGCCTATGAACTGAGACTCAAGCACACATTTGAACCAAAACTAAATTTTGTCCCATCCTCAAAACTGTTCCAGATATGTGATGTTATTTCACCTGCTTGCAGAAGATACCATATTTCTTACTATTCTCCAGTTTTACATGTCAGATTTGTACTGTTTCCCCTTTTTCCCTACACTCTGCTTTGAAGACAATCTGCAGCACGTAGTTCTCACTGAAAGGCCAGTGGCAAATTTGGATCGAGCAGAACCACAGACCAAAAGAGAAGAAGATGCCAAATTCCAAGTCTACAACCAGTCCAAATTAGCCTGTGCATGAAAGGGAAGCAGGTACTTGACCCATGTCACGTGAAGGGGGGGGGGGGAAGAGATATTTTCCCGACCCCTAGTGTTTGATCTGTCTGTCAGCACTCCAGGAAAGCTGAGACCCTTGTGCCCAACTAGTCTGTCAGCGTTATAGAGATCCTTCACTGAACAGTCCTGCTGGGTCGGACAATGATTTGACTGACTTGTTCAGGGAAATGCGCCAACAGCATAAGGAGGACTCCTCAGCAGGTCTTCCCACTTTATTTGAATATGTTACCCACTGCTGGTGACTGCTAGCTTCCACGAAGAATTAATACTAACAGTTTATGGAATAACACTCTTTACTAATATGAAATCACAACAAATTAAGGTTTGTTATAAAGGTATGTGATAAAGACTGTCTGCAAAACACAAACTTGATGTGATATACAACCAAACTATATACAACTAAAATATAATCACTAATAGCAGCTAGAATGTGTTAGTTATTTAGCATGCATAAGTCAAAGTTCTTACCCAATAGGCGTCCCTATGGGGGAGAAGACAGGTTCAGCCTGTTGACTGATCCCAGAAGTTACAATGGAGTCTTTCCTAACTTCTCCCCTCATCTGTCCACTTTTTATACTTCATTGTACATTGCATATTAATTCATCATGCACAGGATTGGTTACAAGTTTCTCACTTTAATGCAAATCAGTACGCATCCTCAGATAGCACTATTGAAATTCTCTGCTAACTATGCATGCTCCTCAAGCAGGGTTTTGCCCTCTTTTGGGGGGGCTATTTGAGTTGGAGGTCGTGATCTCCCACTACCACTATTATCTTTGTCCTACTTTAGACTAATTTTCTGTTGATGTCAGCGGATTGCAACACCTTATCATCCTGTTTCCTCTTATAGCCTGAACTTTCCTCAGTTGAAGGCTTCTTTCTGCATAACTTAGATAATGGTGTTCTTTTCACTGTCTGTTCTCATGCTCCCCAAGGCTGACTCCCTTGATTAAAGTCCCTTCATTCATAACAATTTTAGAGTGAGTCAGCTTGACCTAGCCTTGTGAACACTAAATCAGAGTTGGGTAATCCAGGAGTTTAGACAACAATTCCCCCTGCCATGGACTTATTTCAGTCCAGGACTAGTCCATTTCCATCACATTTAGGCAGAGCTTGAGTGACTCTAGTCATACATATTGTTGTTACTGATAGGTATCATGTGCCCAGTGAGGTGTGGTAGTACCTTGGAGGCAGGTAACTTTGGGATAGAGGTGTGTGTGAGTATTACAATGAGATTATTTCATCTGAGTAAAGTCATTTCTCCACAATGGTTGGCTCAGCCATGGACATCCCATGGATTCTTCATGTGACAACTGGTATGCAGCTTATCAGCTGTGTGGTACCATCAAGTTCCCATTCCTGCAGGGAGCATGACAGAGCGTGGCTGTGGTGTCCTCTGTCACTCCTATCATCATGTGCTGAGCTGGCAGGATGTGTTGTTTAGGGAACTGTGGTGATGTAGATTCCATGCATGCCAACCATCCTGAAAGCAATAGCTGTATTTTACCCTAAAAAAGCTTTCTGTAATACTATGCTTATATTAGGTCCCAATTTTCTCCAATTCCCCCAAGGTGATTTTCCACAACCAGTTTCTCTGGAAAATCTGCAGACATCTTCAGGGATATTGAACCATGGGTCTCAGCAAACCCAGGGTCCAATCTGAAAATGCATCTTCAATGTCAGCTACTTCTAGACTCTGCAGTTACTGAGAAGTTTACATAGATTTAGGCAATAGTTCCTATACCATTAGCAAACCATCTTATCTGTCTTCTATTTAATGACTGCTCTACTCTTTATAGTTTCTATATCACACTTGACATCACAAAATCAGAGATGTTCTCTGGGTGGTACACTGAGCGTGACCACTGCTCATGGATTTACTTTCATCTTTTCTTTTGGGAGCAAAATGTGTGCAGTCTGCGTCCTGTTTTGTCACTGCAGTGCAGGGGTTTTAGATGGAGAGACCTGGTTTTGAAGTAAGAGAAGCTCCTGTGTATCAGAGGGAAGCAACTGCAGATTTTAGTCTTCGTTGTGGACAGTTAGGCATTTTGTGGTTCTAGACCATGCTCTGTTTGAATTAGATTTTTTATTTCTCTGAAAAGTCAACATAAACTATGCTGTGCTTGTTACATCACAGGTGTAATCTGCATTGTTGAGGAGATGCCTGCAGACTTTTATATTAATTAGCTTTTCCTACATGCTGGAGGATTTACATCCAATTATATCAGTTTCTCTAGTCCAGCCAAGAGGCAGTGTGAGCAATAACTAATGCCTGGTCATCATCCACTGCAACAGGCAATCTTCTAGGTAAGGAAAGAAGATGGATAACAATATTAGAGGTGGTCTTACAAAGAACCGTAAGTATTTCTAAATATGACCTCGACTGTTCAATTCACATCCAAATTCTTTATGAAAGTAGATTATAAGGTAATTGCAAATTTTACTTTTTTTTTTTTAATCGGTCAGTTGATACCCTTTCTGCCTCTGATTTGTCTTCATCTCGTGCTACGTCATCTTGGCAACAGAAATGTGTACTGATATTTAGAGGCCATGCTGTATATCAACTGTTTTTCAGTTTAGCTGATATCTGTATGTTGATATTTTAAAAAGATTAAGAAATATTTTTTTTAAACCTTATGAAGGAAGTGTATTGTGCACATTTTACCAATTGGCATAATGCTAATGTCTTCCTCCAGGAAGGGCTCAAGTAGTTTTAATGATCCATTTGGACCTTTGGTATTATCTCACAGATAATGATGCCCTGGGCAGAAATGGTGAATGCTGTGGAAAAATCCAAGAGAGTGGTTTGGACATCTCCTTTTCTCCAGTAGCAACTTCATCAGATCCATCAGATCAAGGCTTTTGTTTTTGTTCATGTCTGATTTGGACACAGTTCAGAACTCTACTCAAACTCTTGACTGAACTAATGATTAGCACATAGAGAAATAAACTTCCTTTCTAGAGCATATGATAATCTTATGTCATCTGGCACATAACATCAGAAAGCAAGCTATTAGACAGTGGGAAAAAAAATTGTTACCACTGTATGCATGATTGAAGATGGTATGTGCCACTAAACACTATGTAATCTACTGTATGTGTTAGATCAAAGATAAACTCTGAGCCAGAAAGTGAGAAACTGTCTTTGGGTTTTTAACTTCCTGTTTTATTTGCATATGTTTAAATCTCCCAGGATAACAAATCCAAATAAATAAAATAAAAGGATTGTGACTTTATGTTTATGAATCCCTTAGGTTTTGATCCTCTATAAGCAAGCATTAGAATTGTGTTTCTGGTTTCTATGGGAGCTGAATTAATTTGAATGAAAATGTCTCACATAAGACATCTCTCAGATTGGGAATTTGAGAAGTTGAATACTTTATAGCCTTTATTTTCTTGCTTGGGTCTATGACGGTCAAGTGTTCTGTGAAAGAGGAGACGTTTTTAATTTGTCTTTTGCCATTTTTTGGACAGCTTGCTAAGGATAGTCGGCATTGTTACAGCTGGCAAAAGCTGATGTATCTGGGGCAAACTATAGTGTCGGCAGTGTTATTACAGAAGATAGCACTGAGCACAGAGCATTATATATCATGGACCCAGTTACGCTGGCTATTTTAGGTCCATGGTTATCAATGAGGTCACGTGTTGTTTATTGCTGCACTCTTCTGGCTCACTTCTTGCTCTCTTGTCCTGTCCCTAACAATCCTGTGCAAGACAGAGATACTGGATATCTGGAACACAGAGAAATTCTTCTGTCTTCTAGAACAACTTTTTCATAATTTCAGATGTGATAGGTGATAAAATAAATTCTACTATGTGGAATGATTGTTCTATTTTATTTTTTTTTCTCAGAGTTTGGGGGTGACTTTTCAATAGTAATGGGACATACTGATGTCATTGCCAAAGAGCAGTGTAAAGAGCAAAAGTGACAATAACAATGAGTAGAAGAAAGGCAAAGAGAAGTGCCAGAGGCAGAAAAAAATTATTTCCTTGAAATAAGGCACTTGCACTGAGATTCCCTGAAAGACACAAAAGAGACAGAGGAGGAAAGATGACAATATGTCATGTCCTATTTAAGGCTGCCAAGCAGCTTTGTCATGGGGGTAATGATAAAGCAGGAGAAGCAGGACAAATCAATCTCTATTGCATTTCCATCACAAATGCATGGCTTCTTTTAGGTAATTTATTTCATTTCTTTTGAGAACTGAAAGCAGATAGATCCACATTGCTGGTTGCTTCTGTTGATATCAGAGCTGGGTCTGCTGGAAGGGTGTAAGGGAGAACGTCTGGAAAATCACAGACCTGGGCACTTCTTGTCCCTGATCCCATGCACCCTTTTAGCACTTGCATATTGAAAAATTCTGTAGTAAATTTTGTCATGTTATAATAGCATTGCTCTTTGTGTCTAACAATTACTTTTATGATCTTGAAAAATATGTACAAACTGTCAACAGAGTTAATAAAACTTCATGGTAGGCTGAAGTGAGCTAACTGTGAATAGGTCCAAATACCTTAGATGGAAACCACAAAAAATACTGCTGATCAGGACTTGGTGGAGGCTATGGCACAGCATAACCAGCATGTAAGATTCCCAAAGATGTTTCTTCTAAATATTTGTTCTAACAGACCAAATCTTACCCTCCCACACATTCCCTATCTTTCTAATTTGCTGGGGCTAGCTTATCTCCCATTTCTTTTTTCACTTCTGGGAGTGAAGCCAGAACATCACTGTACTGGTGGTGAAACACAACAAATCATGACAGTACCCCACAAAACTATGATAAGCCTGTCTTTGGCAGCCAGACATTATAATCAGAAAAGGTTACTTGTTTGCTTCATAGTATGTTCAGCAAATATTAGGGGTAAAAAAAGGAATGTATTATTTTGAAATCCATCTAGAAGAAAGTATCTAGAATATGATTGAATTCTACCTTGTGGGAAAATTACATTGTGTGTGTGTGTGTGGGGAAATTAGGGAAAACTGATACCTAAGGGAAGTGTAGTATTACAGAAAGCTTTTTTAGGGTAAAATACAGCTATTGCCTTCAGGATGGTTGGCATGCATGGAATCTACTTTACCATGGTTCCCTAAGCAACACATCCTGCCAGCTCAGCACATGCTGATAGGAGTAATGCAGGATGGAGTGGAGTGGAGACACCACAGCCACGCTCTGTTGTGCTCCCTGCAGGAAGGGGAACTCGATGGCACCACACATCTGATAATCTACATACCAGTTGTCACATGAAGAATCCATGAGATGTCCATGGCTGAGCCAACCATTGTGGCGAAATGACTTTACTCACATGAAATAATCTCATTGTAATACTAACGCACACCTCTATCTCAAAATTACCTGCCTCCAAGGTACTACCACACCTTACTGGGTACGTAATACTAATCAGTAACAACAATATGTATGACTAGAGTCACTCAAGCTCTGCCTAAATGTGATGGAAATGGACTAGTCCTGGACTGAAACAAGACCAAAGGAGGGGAATTGTCTAAACTCCAGAATTACAACACTCTGTTTTAGTGTTGAACTATACACAAATCTGTGCACAAAGTTAGGTCAGGCTGACCCACTCTCTAAATGAAAAATTAAAGGTAAGGAGAGCTAATACCTGCAAACACTGATATTTGAGGAGACAAGTAAACAGCTGGTTGTGTGCTTCCTCCAGACATGCCTGGATTGTGTTTCAGCCATTGTTCTTCATTCAGGCAGTGACTTCAATTAGGCTTCAGAAAAGCTGGTGTATTGGGTCTGGCTGAGCCCCATAGCAGCCCTCATAGTGCTGTGCTTGTATTGGTAGCTAGGAAGGTGATGATAACACACCAGTGTTTTCACTACCGTTGAGCAGTGCTCACAGCATCAAGATTGTCTCTCCAACCTTCCTTCACCTGTTGCAATCTGGTCTGAGACTGGAGCTTGGTTCTGTTTGTACTCTTGGGAACAGAATTAAGACTCAAACCGGAGTCAAGAGCCAAGAAACTTTATTTGCCCAACAATAAATCTGCGAATGCAAAGGGAGAGCGAGAGATAGAGAGAGAGAGGAAGGAAAGAAAGAAGGAAAGAAGGAAAGAGTTCACAGCAATAGCTACCACCCCGGAGCTGCGGCGTCCCGACAGTCCGATTCATTTCCAAGTCCGGTGGGGGAACGTTCCGTCCGATGTTAGTTCATTCCATTTTTTTATAGAGTTTTTACAAGCTGTTCTGCTTAACCACACCTTCCACCCGGCAATGGTGTACGTGCCCAACATTCCTCAGGGGCCTCCAGGATCCTTGATCCCCCTGACCCCAAGTATGGGCACATGCACAGGAGTTTGGTTAAGTTTTGCAGGATCAGCCTCCCCCGTTGCTCCATGGCGTCAGTCAGTCTCCTAAATCTCTGTGGTGGTAGTGGTGTTATCTTCCTGCCTTAAATCTCTTCTGTGGCAGTGGTGTTATCTTCCTGCCTTAACAATGTATAGATAGATAATTCACTGTGGTGATGGCATGAGTTTCCTGCCATAGCTATGTTGAGACAACACATCTGCTGTGGCAATGGTGGGTCCCACCGGCACAGTCCCTTACACCACCCTGTGGCTCAACATTGCTAACTTATGAATTGCTCTCTGAGGTGGCATGAACGATAGAGAAAGAAGGAAGGAATCGAGATAGCACATATCACAATAATTAACATCTAATAACTAACAACATCTCTAGTAACTATATTATAAACTAACATTACAAAACCAAAATTCATTACAACCCAATTTCATGGTCCCTGGTTTCAGGAGCAGAAGAAGAAGAAAGAAGGGCAATTACAAGGTATGCATTCACAAGGGCATGTAATAAGTATCATAATAAAAATTAAAGCAATAGTTAGCCCAACAAAGGTTGCAAAATAAATTGATACAAGAACATACAGGTATTCCATTATTTCCCGCGAATTCGACGACACAAAGTGAAGCCATTGCAGTCCTCGTGGTCCACGTGGTCTGCTGTCCTGCTCAGCCAAAGTCGGGGTCAGGATATGAAGTAGGAAAATAGATTTCCACGCTCCCTTAGCTTAATGCGCGTGTACCATCTGGGTCTAGAAACTTCTGTCACGAGTTTAGGTAAAAGAAAACAAACAATAACACTATACAATATGTATTACTGATGGTGTAGTTTGGTGCACAGCACAAATTTGTTTAACACTGTCAGTTGAGACAGTTGTTATAAATTGCATCTTAGCTACAACATGTTGAATCAAATGTATAAAATATGGAATGATACATGGTAAAAACATCACCATGGCAAGACCACATAGCAAATAAAATAAGATTCGCTTAACCCATGGACCACCAGGGAGCCAGGAAAACATGTCAATGTCCCAGCCTTTCCATGTCTGGACAGGAACATGGGCCAGCTTTTGTATTCCTGCAGTAATCTGTTTAACGATTTTGCCGCTATCATCAATTTTTAAGCAACAATTAGAATAATTTAGTTTACCACAAGCACCTCCTTCTTCGGCTAGCAGGTAATCAAGAACCATGCGATGCTGCAATATTGCCGTTCGCATATGTGTAGCCTGATCTGCCAATAGGTCAAGGGCATGTGCTGTCTCATTAGTAATGATCTCCAGGACGGCTTGCAATCAAATAATGCGATTTAGATTATAGATAGGTTCTTGAGCACCACTGAGCCACTCATTGGGGTTCCAGGTGGCAGGTCCATAATGTTTTATGATACGTTGAGGGGTCCACTTCTCTTGACCCCAAGTTTGATCACTACCACCTGTTATAGAAGTGTCAATGGACCACTGATATCGATTAAGGTCATCATATATCCTAACTCCCAAAATGTCTCCATTTTCCTCTGGTAGCAGGAAATAGAAGGGGTGTATATAACCCACATAACATGTTCCACTCCTATTATTTGGTAATTTTTTTATAAGCATGATGACAGCAAATCCAATAATGACCTTTTAGGGCCCAAGTTCCATTTATAAATGGTCCATCCCCTTTGCGCCTTAAATTGAAATTACATGGAGTTTCAAAATAAGTGGTATTTTTTAAGCCCAAAGGATGCTTAATTTGATTATTTGCCTTTTTCCCTTTAATCCAAAGATCGCATTTTCATGCTCCTATCGAACTACTATAGTTACACTTAATGGTTACTGTTTGGTTAGTTATGCCACTGATGGCACAAGTCAAAGGGTCAGATTCCCTTAATAACTTAGCTCCATTAAGATTGCTACTAGATCAAAAGTTATTAAATATTTTTTAATGTCCAGTTTCATTGACCCATGCCCAACTTAGACTGCGAGGGATAAGTTTTTCATTGGTGGTGTTGCTAAACAAACACCATAACATGTCGCCCTCGACATGAAGAGAGTGGTTATAAGTTGAACAATTAATTGGTCAACAGCCTGGAATAATTAATGATTTCCATATTTAAATGTCCAATTACACTCACTGTGACCCACAAAAACCCCATTGCTGTTGTTCCGATTAAGACAGTATTCTCCTTTTTCTGGAACTTGGATTTTCCATGGGTTTATTTCTTCATTCCAATAGAATGAGTTATTACCAATGGTTATGTCACTCAAATTGCTCACGAGCCATTTTGGGGATAGTGGTTTTGATGTCCATGGCCAATCTTTAAATCCTAAAGGACTCCCACATATCCAACAATTAGTCAGATTAAAAACATCAGCCACCTGCTGGCCTAAAGCTATAAATTCATTTTGCCACCCTCTGAGAGTGAGGGGGGGTACAGGAGTTTCCCTGGATATTAAACGTGGCGACAATGATCAACCAAAACAATGTCTGCAATGGCATGCCAAACATCCTAAAAATATTAACAAGGCAAATACTGATGAAGCCACACAATCAGCAGCTTCATATGGGTGTTTCTTTTTTCAGGTACGCTCCAGAGTCCTCACCTGGAAAAGAAAACAGACTCGGTTCGTTCAAAGGAACCAGAAGTAAATTGTTAGTAGAAGGATGGAGTAATCCACCTGGTGTTGATTTTATATTCTTTTCCATGAGCATCTTTGGCTTTACAAGCATATTTATTAAGAGGTTCAGTGAACACGAGAAGAACAGTTGCAATGGTTGGCATTTCTACCAACACAGGCTGTCCAGGAGAAAAAGCTAGTTCTCCGGGAGTACTGAGAGTCTGAGACTTTGGGGTCAAAGTCGGGGGTTTAGGACAAAAGGCATTCAGTTGGGGACATCCATTTATTCCCCAGCAATCATTAACATGGGTAACTGCATCCCAAAGGCGTTCCACCCAATGTGGCTTGTGAGGTTTCAGAAATCATTTTAAGAGTCCATTAATTCATTCTACTATCCTGTTAGCTTGGGGATAATATGGGGTGTGGAATACCCACTTGATTCCCTCTTCCCTTGCCCACTCCTGCACTTCGGCAGCAGTAAAATGACTGCCATTGTCTGATTGAATTAAATCAGGTTTTGGGAGGGAACTAAACCAAATTTTCCCCAGTCGCTCGTGGAAACGCTTCGGCTTGAACTAGGCCAGAAATCACTTCCACACCTACTAATACGTACTGCTTCCCTTCTGACCTTCGGAAAGGTCCAATGTAATCTATCTGCCAAGTTTCCCAGAGAGACTTTTTATGTCTCAAATGAAGGGGGGATTCTTCCATGGGGTGTCCCTCTAGTCGAAGTCTGCATTGTTCACAAGCTGAAATACAGGTTTTGCAAGATTCCCTAGTGACAGGCCAACTTCTAGCATGTGCCTCTTTGTATAAATCATTAGCCCCTGAGTGACCATGCTTAACATATAGCCATTCCAAAAGTCTGTCCCAATTTTCCCTGGTTTGATTTTCCTGCTGCAAAGGGGCAATTTTGGCCAGCTCATCTGCCCTGTTATTCCATTCACCTGCCAGAGTACCCCTTTCCTGGTGAGATGGCACCCATACTACTGCAAAATCCCCATGTTTGGCAATATCTAAGATTTTTTGCCACTTCTCCTTTTGCCACAAAGGCACTCGGTTTACTTCCCAGTTATTCTGTTCCCAAAAAGGGAGCCATTCTGTGCATCCTTTGAACACTGCAAACAAGTCAGTGTAAAAGTACACTGGAGTTTTAGCCCCTTCCTCGCTATTAAACACACTCCACACTGCCACTAACTCTCCCACTTGGGCACTGCCCTCACCTTCGGTAATTATTTCCCTCTTAGCATCTACATTAATATCTACAGCTCGGTATCTCCATTGTTTACCCTCTCTCTTAGCAGAGACATCTGTAAACCACACATTCCACAATTCCTCTGAAAAAGCAGGAGCTATTTTTACCACAGAAGGGGGAGGGGTATCCTCCTTCAGGAGGCTTGTTACTTCCTCTTGGATATTTAACTGTTTAGGGGTGCCTTCAGTGACAGTGATAGAAAGCTTAGAAATAACTAGATTAATAGGATATGGAAAACTTAGAATAATTAAAACTCTCATTGTATATATAAAGAGGAGCTTCACAGTATGACTTTGCAAATTAGGCCCGGTCCTGGGGCCCTTTGTACTGATAAGATTCACCTGGGATGCTTGTGTGCTAAGAAGACACTGGTATGGGAATACCTATGCCTTGAGATAGGAAAACTGGATCTGTCTTGTTCTTTCCTTTGTACTGATAAGATGGACCTGGGATGCTCCTGTGCTGATAAGAAGACACTGGTATGTGATATGGGAGAAGACTTATGTTAATGACTTCTCGATAGACTAATTATCCTAACACAACCTATTCTCGGGCATCTATTGAATATGTATGAATGTATACTTTAAAAAAGAAGTCGGGGCAGCAGGTGCTTTTGGAATTATCCACCCTGATGCTCGCCGGTGAATTAAACATACCTGCTTTATAACCTATCCTGAGTTATAAAGTTTAATTCCACACGTCAATTTGGCAACCCAGATGGGACACCTCTCTGCCTGACTGCAAAGTTGATTGAGAGGAGGACGTCCTAGGTGCACCCCGGGGATTCTCGAGGAACTTCCCCACTCCTCCGGCTGCTGCAGGGGTAGACAAGGGCCATCAGCAAGGGTATAAGGTATGTGAATTTAAAATACCTGCAGGGGGGGCAGGGGAAGAACCTACAAGTCGTGTAGAGACCTCCCATGTGAGGTGAGGATTAATATCACTCGCCAAGACCCTGTAAGACGTGAGGAGATATCCCACGCAGGGTGAGGGAGCAATATGGCTCGTCCCTTGTTTTTTTGGGGCCCAACGGAATTAGGACCACGTGGGGTGAGGGAGCACCCAAGATCCTGTAAGTCATGGTGGAATGGTAACTTGGGCACTCCTTGCTGGGATAGCTGGAGCGCTGTGTGCGATAGCTATCATTGTATACATCTAAGTGTTCGGTACCGTGTGTATTTTAACATCAGTGAGAACGCGTCTTAATATCATGTGTCTGGAAGCCAGCCCTTTGGGTTGCATATTAAAACACTAGAAAAAGATGGGGGGGGGGGGGGCATGGAGGCTCAATGGGTAAGAGGACATTGATAAAATACTGTAATCAGTGGTGGCCCCTCTATAAATTAGAGGAGGAAGAAAAGTGGCTGATAAATGGTACTTTGAACTATAATACCCTTTTGCAATTAGCATTATTTTTAAGGAGGGGGTGAAAATGGGAACAGTATTCATATGCCAACCTATTCTTTACTCTCCATAATCACCCAGAGTATCAGAAAGTTTGTGGCATGAACCCCCACAGGACCCCATGGTGTTGGCATTAGAAAAGGAAAACCTAAAAGGAGGAAAAGGTAAATTGAAGAGGTGTTGTTCCTCATGTAATATTGGACAGAGATGTACGAACCCAGACAAGATTTGAAAGGCACAGAAAAAAAGTTTACCTGAATATGATAGGCCACTCCCTGTAACAGCATGGAAAAGCTGGGAAAGCTCTGGGGAGTCAGACTCTGATAGTGCCCCTGAAATGCCTGTGGCTTCCCGTACTCGGGCCAGGAAAGAGTTAAAATCTGAATCTAAACCCATCCAGGCACCCCTACAGAAGCAATTGGGCCAGATGGAGGTGCCATAATAATAAGGGTACCCTTTACCTCGCTGGATTTAGAGTCCTGGGAAAAAAAGGCAAGGGACTATAGGACGAATCCTACAGGGGTGGCAAAACATTTCCAGTACTTAGTCAGACAACATAACCCTGATTGGAAGGATATTCAATTAACGTTACATCATGTAACTGAAGCTGAGAAACAATTGATACTGAAGGCGGCCCAGGAGCTGGCTGAGGACCAACTTAAAGGGTCAGGGGAAGATATAAAAGATCATTTTCCCCTACAAGACCCCCCCTGGGATCCCAATAGAGCTGCACAGATGCAATTATTGGAACAATATCGAGATTGGGTAGCACAAGGAATAGAGAGAGCTATCAACCAAACAATAAATTGGTCAACATTATATATAATTAGACAGGGGCCAAAAGAATCTCCATCAGAGTTCCTGGAAAAACTTCGGGACACGATGAGGTGACAAACTCTTTTAGATCCCAAATCAGAAGTGGGAATTCAACAGTTAGTCTCGCTTTTTATAGGCCAATCAGCCAGAGTCATATGGAAAAAACTACAGAAACTGGGCATGCCCAAGGGGCAAAACTTAGAAAAATTTGTCGATGAGGCTTGGAAAGTATTTAATAATAGGGAAGAGGAAGAAAAAAAGAAAGACCATAAAGCCATGGAGGAGGACAGAAGAAGGGATAGGAGAGCCTTGATAGCAGACTTAAAACAAGGGGGGGTCTTGACAAGAGAGAAAACAGTGACGACCCTGGAAGGTGGAGACTCTTGGAGATCCCCATTGGGGATGAATCAGTGTGCATGGTGTAAACGAACAGGACACTGGAAGAGGGATTGTCCTCAAAGCAGACAAGGAGGCAGGAAAATCATGAACACCCCTAGAACCCAGGCCCCTGTGGCAGGAGACTCTGATGATTGATGGAAACCTAGGGAATCTACCCTAGTGGATCCACTGGTCATATTAACGCTAGGGAAACAACAACAGGGGGTAGAATTTTTAGTGGATACTGGGGTGATGTTTTTGGTCTTAAACCAGGCTTTAACACCTACTGATAATGATTTTGTAACGGTAAAGGGAGCTACTGGTCAAAGTGAAAAGGCATATTTCCTCCAGCCCCTGAAATTCAAATTAGGTAAACGATTAGGGATACACAAATTCCTCTATATGCCAAATTCACCAAAGCCCTTATTGGGACGATACTTAATGGAGAAACTGGGAGCGGAAATAAAATTAGGAAAGGAAGGAATAGAATTTAAGGTAGGGAATGACCAGCTAATTGAGCTTTTAAGTTTAGCTTTGATAAGTCCCTCTGAAAAGGCAGAAGTACCAAAGGAAATTCAGGACCAAGTATTTCCAGGGGTATGGGCCACTGAAATACCTGGCAAAGCCAAAACAGCCTTACCAATAACAGTCAAAATGAAACTGGGAACCAAACCGGTAAGGGTGAAACAATATCTCTTAAGGATGGAAGACAGAAAAGGAATTTGCCCGATCATAGAACAATTTTTAAGGTATGGACTGCTGGTGGAGTGTGAATCTGAATATAGCACTCCTATATTACCAGTGAAAAAGACAGATGGAAAATACAGGATAGTCCAGGATCTTAGGGCCATTAACAAAATAACTGAGGATTTATACCCTGTGGTAGCCAACTCGTATACTTTGTTAACCAAATTAAAACACGAATTGGCCTGGTTTACTGTCTTGGACTTAAAGGATGCTTTTTTCTGCCTACCCTTGAGCCCAGAAAGCCAATTGTTATTTGCCTTTGAGTGGGAAAATCCAGATTCTGGGAAGAAAACGCAGCTAACATGGACTGCACTTCCACAAGGTTTCAAGAATAGCCCCACTCTTTTTGGCAACCAGCTAGCAAAGGATCTAGAACAATGGGAATCCCCATCTGAGAATGGAACTGTGTTGCAATATGTGGATGACCTTCTCATAGCCACTGAAACAAAAGAACAGAATATAACATGGACAGTGAGTTTATTGAACTTTCTTGGACTAAGCGGTTATCAAGTCTCTCCACAGAAATCTCAAATAGCCCAACAGAAGGTGACTTATCTAGGATATGAAATCACAGCTGGTGAACGGACCATGGGAAAAGTGAGGAAAGAAGCCATCTGCCAGACTCCCAAGCCACAAACTGTTAAGGAACTTCGAACCTTCCTGGGAATGACAGGTTGGTGTCGTTTATGGATCTACAACTACGGACTCCTGGTAGGACCGCTTTATGAACTTATTAACGCAAACTCAAGGGATCTCACTTGGAATGGAGAAGCCGAGCAGGCTTTCCGCAATTTGAAATGGGAACTCACGCAGACACCTGCCTTAGGGTTACCAGATCCTACGAAACCCTTTTGGCTGTTCTCTCATGAAAAGCAGGGCATTGCATTGGGAATTTTGGCCCAGAACCTCGGCCCAGATCGAAGAGCAGTGGCATACTTCTCTAAACAATTGGATGAAGTAAGCAAAGGATGGCCTAGATGCCTAAGAGCGGTTGCTGCAGTAGTGACCAACATCCAAAAGGCCCATAAATTCACCATGGGCCAGAAGATGACTGTACTAGTGTCACATACTGTTTCTGCCGTATTAGAGAAAAAAGGGGGACATTGGCTATCCCCACAAAGATTCCTCAAATACAAAGCCATTATGGTGGAACAAGATGACGTTCAAATAACGGTTGTTAATATTGTTAATCCAGGATCCTTCCTCAGTGGAGCGATAGGGGAGCCTGTGACCCATGATTGCCTGGAGGCCATTGAAGCAGTGTATTGCAGCCGAAGATACGTGGTATACAGACGGCAGTAGCTTTGTCCGCCAAGGTAAACGTAAGGCTGGGTATGCAATAACCACTACTGATCAGGTAATAGAAGCCAAGGCTCTCCCTCCTAACACTTCAGCTCAAAAGGCAGAAGTCATAGCTCTAACTCGAGCTTTGCAGTTAGCAAAAGGGAAGAAGATCAACATTGGAACTGATTCTAAGTATGCATTTGGGGTGGTTCATGCTCATGGAGCAGTATGGAGGGAAAGAGGACTTTTATCCACCCAAGGAAAACATAAAACATGCTGAAGAGATCCTTAAATTGTTAAATGCAATCCAACTACCGGAAAAGGTAGCTATTATGCACTGCAAGGCTCATCGGAAGGGAACTACGGATCAGGAAATAGGCAATTCCATGGCAGACCGTGAAGCCAGAAAAGTGGCTGAAGAAGGCCTAGTGGAATTGCAGTCTTTAATCCCAGACAGTAAAATTCAAACTGATCAAACCCCTAAATATTCAAAAGAAGATCAAAAACTGATTAGAGACTTAAGGGGAATAACAGAGAAAAATGGTTGGGTTAAGACACCACAAGGGAAAGTAATAGTGCCTACCACATTATTCTGGGCTATAATAATGGCTGAGCATAGAAAGACTCACTGGGGAGCTGAAGCCTTGTATAAACACCTGAGCAGATACATTGTTGCCCATAATTTGTATACAACCATCAGACAAGTGACACAGCAGTGTGACATTTGTTTGCAAAATAACCCTCAAATAACCCAAACGATTGAACTAGGGCAAATAGGGAAAGGTAATCTCCCTGGGCAGTGGTGGCAGATTGATTTTTTGGAACTCCCTAGGAAAGGGAGATTTTGGTATCTGTTGATATTAACTGATACCTTTTCAGGATGGCCAGAAGCATTCCCTTGCTGAACAAAGCAAGCCAGGGAAGTGACTAAGGCCTTATTACATGAAATTATACCGAGATTTGGGGTTCCAGCAGTAATATCCTCAGACAGAGGCCCTCATTTTGTAGCCAAAGTCACACAACAAGTTAGTACAAATTGTAAAGTTGGGTCAGGAAGCTGAATTAACCTGGCCTCAGTCACTACCCCTAGCCTTGTTGCGCATCAGGACCAAACCAAGAACTAAAGAGGGATTGAGACACTTTAAAATGCTATATGGAAGACCTTATATGGTCCAAGCAGGAACATCAACACAAGTTGGTACTGAAGTATTAACTGATTATGTGATAAGTTTACAGAAACAACTTAGGGAAATCGAGAAACTGGTCTTGGGAACTCATGCTCGGGGTGTGGATGGACCAAACATAGCAGAAGGCCAGGTGATTATGTATATGTTAGATCTCTTTCAGACTCACCTTTGGAACCAAAATGGAATGGACCATTCCAGATCTTATTGACAACACACACAGCTGTTAAAATACGGGAACAGCCGTCGTGGATACGTCATTCCAGGGTGAAGAAAGCCCCTAAACAACACTAGGAGTTAATGGAAACTGGACCTTTAAAACTCCGACTCAGACAAAGACATTCTTGATCAAGACAGGTTTTATATAACAAGAACCGATGTGTGTCTGTGTGTGGGGAGAAGGGATGTCTAGATTCCTAGAATGATCAATAACAGATTTGGACCGTTCGTGCTTTTTTGTATCCTCCCTCTTGCCTACAACCAAGAGCCTGATAACTGGCCTTGGAATCATGCCCAGAAAAAAACCACACTGGAATAATGGGAAGTATAGATCCAAAGACAAAACTAGCTAACCTCAATGGAACTGTACTCTATCCTTTTGAACATAGAACATGGGCACGGATGGTAGATGAGAAATAGCAAACTGTAAATTTAGAATCTTGCATTATGAAAGAACAAAAGGGATTTATTTGTGAAAGTAGTACAATTGACGCTCAAGACATTTGTCTCGATACCGAACAAAATATCTGTCATTTTGAAATTCATTCAGACACTGATCAGAAAACAATATTTATATTTTGGCCAAGGTTGTGTGTTTGAGAACTGCTTGTAGCTCTATAACAGTAGACAAGAGAGTTGTGAACAATCAAAACCATTCCACTTTCTGCATTTTAATTTTGTTAAGATAGTTGGGTATGACTTTTCTTATTTAGCACCAATCATATCTCACCAGTTGATATGATCCAAATATACAATGTTTCACAGATTGACACCTGCACCTATTGGAATGAATCTTACATTGGTAAAACAATTAGTGAAGCATCAAGACTTGATCGAAATTTTGAAGGAAGTCCAAGAAAATGGACAGAAAACCCTAATAACAGTCCACCATGGCGTAAAGGAAATTTACAGGAAACTGAAAAGTATAAAGAAAGATGCAGAACATAACTGGTGAGATGTGCTTTTTGGATGGTCACCTACTGCTACTGGGATCCTAAATAAATTATGTCACCCCATTGTTGTTCTTTTAACATTAGTTCTATTCGGTTTTATCTACAATATTGTATGTTTGGAACTGGAAAATGTTAAAACGATTGACATATTTGACATCTATACTTAGTGCACGTGAGAACGTATTAAGAGGTAACTTTCAGGCAAAGTATTATCCAGTCCCCCTTTGAGAAAAAGATTGTATATAAGGCAAATGAATTTGCCTAGGATAAAAGGCAGGGGGAAATTGATAGAAAGCTTAGAAATAACTAGATTAATAGGATATGGAAAACTTAGAATAATTAAAATTCTCATTGTATGTACAAAGAGGAGCTTCCCAGTATGACTTTGCAAATTAGGCCCGGTCCTGGGGCTCTTTGTACTGATAAGATGGACCTGGGATGCTTGTGTGCTAAGAAGACACTGGTATGAGATTTGTCCTGGTTTTTGGTTTCGAAGAAACTCGAGACAACGACCCCCACAACCATCACCAGGAGACAGTGTGCAAGCGCAAATGGGAGAAGACTTATGTTAATGACTTCTCGATAGACTAATTATCCTAATCCAACCTATTCTCGGGCATCTATTGAATATGTATGAATGTATACTTTAAATCAGAGGTACACAAAGAAGTCGGAGCAGCAGGTGCTTTTGGAATTATCCACCCTGATGCCCGCCAGTGAATTAAACATACCTGCTTTATAACCTAACCTGAGTTATAAGGTTTAATTCCGCATGTCAACAGTAAAGACACTACAATAATGTTCAATCTTAGCATACCATTTTATCACAGTATCTCTTTGGGCTACCCCATCAGGAGGAGGAATTCCTGCTAACACAGGTTTAATTACCTTAAAAGGTCCCCTTAAAATTAAAGGCTGTTGGCATATGGTTTGCTTTGCTTCTCTGAGAGCAACACTCACTACAAACAATCCTTTTCCCCCAATTGGAATATCCTTTCTCAGCATCCTTAAAGCTCCTGGAGTAAAATCCAGTCAGGCGTGTAGGACCTTCTGGTCCTTTTTGTCAAAAATGAATTGACAAACCTGAGTGTGCAAACCCCCACTCAATCTGGACAGGGTCAGTGGGCTGAATAGGACCCAAAGCCTGGTGGGCATTTGCTTCAAACACCAAAAGCTATAATGCTTCATCGTGGGCTGGAGCCCATTCCCAAGCTGCTCCTTTTCGCAGCAGGTCATATAAGGGCCATGCAAGTATTGCAAAGTCTGGGATGTGTTTTCTCCAAAAGACCAATAAACCTAAGGCATGCTGCAGCTCCTTTTTATTTTCTGAAATTTTTACCTGCTCTAGTGTTGAGAGGGAGTCCTGAGGAATACAGGCTGACCCTCCTCTCCATCATATCTCCCAAAATTTCACTTCATTTGCAGCAGTTTGTAACTTTTCCTCTGGTATCTGGAGTCCCAGAGACTCTAAGTGCTGTATAATCTTTCCCTGTGTCACCTGTACTGGAATAATTTGATCCCCTCCTATCAAATCATCACCAATATATTGATAAAATCTAACTCCCGGCTCTGGGAGAATTTGGGATAATTCTTGTGCCAAAGCATGATATGCTAAGGTGGGAGAATGTTTATAACTCTGAGGGAGGCGAGTAAAGGTATACTGTTGTCCTTCCCATGTGAAAGCAAAACGATCACGGTCTTCTTCTTGCAGGGGATCCATGAAAAACATATCTTTCACATCAATTGTGGCCATCACTGGATGAGCCTGTTCCTGAATGAGTGAGATTAGCTCAGCTATATTAGGCACTGCTGCTGTCAAGGGACCAGTGTTAGCATTAAGTCAATGATAATCTACAGTCAGTCTCCACTTCCCATTTGATTTACGCACTGGCCACACTGGGGAATTGTATGGGGAGTGGGTGAATGTTAAAATACCCTGTTGTTTAAGAACCTCAATCACAGGAGCTATCCCCTCCCGGGCCCCTAATGGCAACAGGTAGGGTTTCACATTAGTCATCCTGGAAGGGGGGAGGGTAGGTGCTGCTTGCAACAGGCGCACTTCTGTCCAGGACATTTCAGCTAATTCTCTGATCTGAGGAATGCCAAAGGACCATGAGTTCCCTTGGATATCATACCACTGTCTGCCCTTCAATATATCTATGCCCAAGAGATTTGTCGGGAAAGGGCCTATTGCAATCTTGGTGTTAACTGGGTCTTCCTCCCCAGGCAACCATAATGTTACCAAGGCCATAGGTACCGATTGGGCTTTCCCCAAGGCATTTAAGACAACTAGGTTTCTAGACAAAGTCAAAATTCCACATTGCTCCACCTCACTCCACATCAGAGCAGTGATTTGTGCCCCAGTACCAATTAAAAAGGTTATTGGTTTTTTCCGTAGCCCTACAGACACTGTAATCATTAAATCCCCTCTCAAATTTAAGGTGAGTTGCCTTATAAACATCCCTCGTCCGTTCCCCACCCCCCCACATTCAGGGGACGGAGGATCTAGTTTCCCGTTGCCCTCCTTACTTCATCAGCTTTTCCCCCGATGCCTATTGATGGTGGGTCAGTAGGGGTTGGCTCAAAACTGTAGAGGGATATTTAAAGGACCGAGGACATATGTTACCATTGTCTGGGTTGGACAACCCACGCCTGTTAGTTGAAGCTGCAGAGCAGTTTTAAATAGTCCTGGGAACAAGCAGTGGGAGAAGGAAAACAAGCTATGCACAAACAAGAAGCCAGGTGCAGAGCAAGCCCTGGGAACCGCAAAATCAACACACTCTCATTGGCACACTCTGATCAGGCACCTGCAGCATGCCCACCAATCAGCGACACGGACCCCCACGTGGCGCAGAGACTTTTATCCAATCACCTGTGTATAAAGTCATGTGAGTGGTCGGTTTAAATTATAAATATAACCTGTTTGTTTAATAAAGTGAGCACGGCATGTAGCCATATTGGTGTGATTGTCGTGACTTGGCCGACTCTCCATGGGGGACCCTCTTCGCAAAACTAACTTTGTGCCCTGACCATATCTGTACAAGTTTCTCCAATTTCTGGGTGGGGAGCCCATCCATTAGATCCTGGGGAATACCTCTCTGAAGCCCCAGCTGCCACCATTCCTGTTGTCTTAGGGGTCTCCCTCTCCCAGGATCAGTAAATCAGACTGATTTATAATTCTGACTTCTCTGAACCAGCGCTGACTGTCCCTCAGCTTTTCCTGCAGTTCATATGGCTCTCGTTTTGGGTCTTTGCCAGGATCCAGCAACAGGACCATATTTTCTCCCAAAATTAATTAGCACTTGGGCAACTTCCCCCCATGTAACTCTATCTGCTACGGGGGTATTTTGTATCTTCCCCTGTAGCTGGATCCCAATGGATTTTAAAGAATCAGGAAGTCCTCAAATTAGAGGAGTCATCCGTTCTGGGTCCACAGGCATCATCATGGGAGAGCCCTGGTGACATTCAAGCCTTCTATCATACATCATCTGCAGACAAGCTGCCTTTTGTACAATTTCTACTAGCTGATCCATTGTACCTTTTATGGCTACGGGGTCTCCCCTCTCCAAAGGGAGCCCAATACACTGCCTTCTGTGTCAATGACCATGGGGTCCGATGGTTGCCTGTAGTTAAAAACACACCTGGAACCCAGTATCCTTCTGCTTCCTTCTCTGACAACAAAATCCCATCTCCTCCTGACAGGGACACTTTCCAAGCATATTCTGTTTTGGATTCCTTTGGAGTCCTTGCAAAATCCTTCCTTAATTTTGCTATCTCCTCTTTAGTAGCAATTTGGGGACAAGTGTCATTGTCTGTCTCATATAAATACTCAGTCTTGACTAGGGTTTACATGTGAGGAGGGGTTTCTGCTGCCTCTTTTGCTCTCTGTAAATCCCCCTGGGGATGTATTTGCCTAATCTCTCTCTCTGTTAACTTTGACTCCACCTCCCCAAATGAGTCACTCTCTTTCCACAATTCTTCTCTTAATGTCTCTTTTAGAAAAGCATTCTGGTTTCTTTCCTCCTCTAATAGCTGTTTGGTCTCTTCTAACTGTTCTCACAGTGTTTTAACTGACATTTTCAAGGAATCTACCATGGCATCATCTTGACACAATCTTTGCCTCCTATCTTCCATGGCTGCTGCCAAACTTGCTCCCAAAACTGCACAAATTATGGATTTCCCCTTCCCAGACCTAACTTTAGCCTCTTTCTGCAATATCATGATCCTATCCACTATACTCTGCGGTTGGAACCAGTGATTTTTTGTCCATTCTCGCCCTTGGGGAGCTGGGTGAGCATGATAGGTTCCCAAAAGTCATCCAATTTATATAAATCTCAGTGGGGGAAACATCACTAACATCTGTAGATGTGTGGGCACTCATTTCACCAAAGTGGGGTTACTTCTTCCTGAGAGGACCTCACTGTAAATTCTCTACTACTACACACACCCCCCCTTCACTCTCAGGAGGTAACACCTTTAAACTTCTTCAGAGACTCATCTCTTGTTCAATTCTATCACTTTGTCCTTCTCTGGCTGTTTTCCTCGTGAACAAATAGAACCGCGGATCCGGACTCCGCACTTGCTTCCTGTTAGGGTAAGTCTCAGGCACACACACACATCAAGAGTCTCATAAAGCATCTGGGTGCTTTCTGCATGGCCAAGAATCTTGTCCATGACACCAATTAAAATTTCGCACACTGGACCAAGTTCACAGCAATGAGTGAAGTAAAGAGTTCACAGCAATGACTACTACTGTGGTGTCTCGACAGTCCAATTTTTTCCAAGTCCGGTGGGGGAACGTTCCATCCGACGTTGGTTGATTCTGTTCTTTTATAGGGTTGTCATGAGCTGTTCTGATTAACATCACCTTCCACTCAGCAGTGCTGTGGGTGCCCAATACTGTCAGGTGGTCCTCAGAGGTCTCCAGGCCCCTCAATCCCTCCAACCCTGGGTCTGGGCACATGCACAGGGGTTTGGTTTGATTTGAAGAATCAGTTACCAATATACGAGCGAGTGGAGGTTATCTTTTTCGGCAGCGCTGGGTGTGTGGGGGATCGCTCCACCAAAGTCATGCACACCGAGGGAACCTTTCAGCCCCCTCTTTATACAAGTCACTCATGTCTATTCATTAACTTTCCGGGAACTCATTAACATATCTCACACCTGGACAATTAGCACATTCCCATTCAAGGAACTAGTATATCTTCAAGTTAACAATATTAACATATCTCCTGCCTGGACAACTAGCACACTCCCATTCAAGGATTTAGTATATCTTCAAGTTAACAATATTAACATATTTTGTGCCTGGACAATTAGCACACTCCCTATGTCATCCATTTAAGGATTTAGTACATCCTCAAGTCAACAATAAGGGTCTCCTCAGATAAACAAGAGCACACTGTTCTTTAAATAAATCATATATGGCCAATTATTCATTCCTCCCTTTTCTAACAACTATTGTAAATTCTTTTACAACTATAAAAAAATCGCTATGCCCTATGATCATTCTTTGACAGCACTAAACAAAACATTGAAGTAATACACATATTATTCCTAAAACTATTATAATTATTATTATAACAAAAATATGCTTTAACCATTCCAGATTAGGTAACCATGAAGTTAATTTGTCCCATATAGCCTTAAAATTCCATGATAAATCATCTTTAGTAATTTCATGTAAAATCTGAAACCTGTTCCATATCTTATGGATAACTGTTTCAATTTGATTACTTTGGTCTACGTATACATCCAGTAATCATCCCACCCATCAGAGTGGGAACAAATGTTTTGCCCTGGGTTTCCAGGACGTGCTCCCCCTGTCTTGCTCCGAGCTTTCCAACGACAGTTATTATCACTTTTCATAATTATTGTGGAGGTTAGGCTTAATATCTGTAAATCAAATCTGGGACCCAACTCATATGTTTTATCATCAAATAGGCAATATCTTCCACCATCCCCTGGCTTTTTCCAAAAGTCTGGCCAGGTAGGCCATTTGTCATCAAGATAATTCCAGTTTTGAGATGCCACCCTGTTACCGAAATCTCGGAATGAAGATCTTATCAACACCAATGTGATGTAGATAAGCAGACACTTCTTTATTAACGGCCGGGTGCGTGAGTGAGTCCTCTCATGATCAACGCACACCAAATTTCAAAATCATACACCGTATATAGAACATATTCATGCATATTCATTAAGTATTCACGCATATTTATGATATTTCCCAAAAATCATTTACATACTCTCCTCCCATATCCGATTCTGCGCAGTAAAGGTTAGAAAGGTCCAGAAATGGGTCTGGGGTATGGTTTGGGTAGGTGGTATATGAGTCAGTGGTTGCGATCTCCCCCTGCCGGAATTACCTTTTACTAAAGTTCACAGTTTCTTGGCATGTTACTTCAAGTTGTTCCAGTCGACTCTCCCCAGTTCCCATTAATTCTACATTCTGACATCTCGATACACCTTCTACATACAGAAGACTAGTCAAATACAAATAAATCCTCTCCCCAGTTCCCATTAATTCTACATTCTGACATTTCAATGCATTCTCCTAGTCTACCCGTAAATACTGTATCCAATCATCTTGAATCTTAAGTCTGTTATCTAAGTTCTAATCATTCCTACTAGGTGATTCTGACCTATTCTTTTGGCCTTGCTACAGGGCTGTATAGAGGATTTCATAGCAGCTTTTGCTGTGCAACTACAAGTTTCATTAAAATATATTTCTTATTCCAAATGATTTTATAAAATCAAATAAAGTCAATTAATTCTAACTTATTAGCAGATCTGTAACAACCCCATACAGGGGTGTTACCAAGCCTCCTTTAGGAAGAGAGGTACATATCCAGCATTCCTTAGCTTTCGTAGCATTAACAATTATTTGCAATGTTTGAAGACGGGTATTGTTTACCCATGCTTCAGTTTCTAAAATCCTTACAACTGTTACAATCAAGATCAGAATAACTTTACACAAATATCCCCGATTCTTTTGACCAGGGGTCCTCAAACTACGGCTCGCGGACCGGATATGGGCCCCCAGGGTCCTCAATCCGGCCCCCAGTATTTACAGAACCCCCCTGCCCTGCCGCCCGTCGGGGGATGGGGTGGGAAACCAAGCAGCCACAGATGACTTCCTGCCACTTCATCCGCGCGCCGGCCCCCTGTTTAAAAAGTTTGAGGACCCCTGCATTTGACAGTCCATTGTCTCTCCGGAGATTTCTTTACCCGTCAATATCAGGTTCCTCCTTTATCTTGATTGCAGTAAATGTAGCCAACAACACGCAATAGGGTCCATTCCACTTCTCTTGTAGAGGATCACCCTATTATAATTACGATCTAAAGAACCGTAGTCCCATGGGTCCTGCCAGGGTGTCAGCCCATGATTTCTCAGGAGCCTTCTTTATCGAGAGTAGTGAATCCAGGCTGGTTGTTCTCTTATCTTGACGGCAGTGAAGGTTGTCAGCAGCACCCGATAGGGTCCTTCCCACTTTACTTCCAAAGGTTTCCCTGAAAAAGTCTTTATATACACATAGTCACCAGATTTAAAGGAATGGACTGGTTGATCTAATCCTCTGGCCCTTGTTAATTGTCCCTGGAGGGCCTTCACATATTCACACAAATATCCCTCTCCTACGTGCTTTAAATCTTCTCCGGCAAATTGTTACTGGTATGGTCTCCAGTATAATATTTCAAAAGGACTCACATTTTCCTTCGTCCTAGGCTTGGTTCGTATTCTTAATAATACCAAAGGAAGAGACTGTGGCCAAGTTAAATTTGTCTCTTGTCATATTTTTCTTCCTAACATTTTGTCAGTCTAAATATTTATACTATGAGTCAGTGCCTCAAAGGGTCATCTTATGTTCTTCCTTCCTGGATGACCCTCTTATAACAGAGGGGGCCATTCCTCACATCAAGGTCTGGCACGGCATATGTTCCCACTGCTCAACGCCTACTGGGTTGCAGCCAGCAGCGGAGCTCAAGATTCTTCTTGGTGGCAAACACAGAGGCCAACCCAGTCTTGCCCTTGACTATGGTAGGAGGCACCTGACCAACCTTATTCCTTGTACTTCGTTGTCAATGCAGAGCTTCATCTGCACATCCCATAACAAGTCACTGTCATGGCAAAACACACAGATTTACATTAGTAGAACTATTACACAGTGTATTTTACTTCAGTTTTTATGCCAATATCACCCACAGTCCTGCTGACCAAGGGATATTGTTTTACCTGAACTAGGCAGGCCTCCCCCTTACCATTTTTACTGTAGCAGGTAAAGCATATTTCGCCCTACCGGGAATTTATTCCCAGATATACCTGGTGAAAGATTTCTTTTACTTCAGGGAGGTCCTCTTTTCCGCTTTTCTGTTGAATTAAAGATAAACTCAACATTTCAATTAATTGATTGTCTTTAACTTTTAGTTTCATTTCTCCTCCTTTCAGTGTCTAGATGTTCTAATAAATCTCATCCCAACAAAGATTTTGGTGAATTTGGCATTCTTATTTGTTTTCTTAGTTTGTACTTTAAAGGTTTCAGGATGTTTTCCTGGTGGCCAGCAGCTCCCACAACTGTAACAAATTCTTTTCACTGAAGTTTAACACCAAATAAGTTGGGTTTGTATTCACTAAAAATTCCACCTCATTTTTCCTAGTCCCTAGTTCACCAGAACCCCTTGCTGGTTCTTTAGCTTAGGCAATCTCGCTTCCAGTGTCCACTTTCCCTACAATATGCACAGTGATCCAATCCCATAGGAGAGGGGTTCACTCTTTCACTTCTGCCCGACATTCCTCCTCTGCCAGCTTAGCCAGACCCAGCTCTTCTCTATCAATGTTCCCTGTTCCTTCTGTCAACTTTTCTACATCATGATTATCTAGTAACAGTCATCTGGAACCTTTATCTAGTCCTATTTGATCATCCTGATAGTCTCAAAGATTCACCTTTATTCTCCTCATACCCATTGCCTGCCCTAAAGGGGCCGTTACCGGTCCTGTTGTACTGCAAATGCTGCAGCAATTGGGGGTAACATTTTCAGGTCCTTCTGCTCAACTGTCAGCAACAGCAACCCCCTCCTCCTCACCATCAGAAGGATTGGAGCAGGAGATGCTCTTCCTGCTCTGCAGGTTACACAAGCCTGCCTCTGCAACAGCACTTCTGTTTTAACTCTTTCTTACCCTGAATACAAATCTGCTATTTGTTGCTTTAAGTCTGTGTTCTTACCTATCAGCCTTTGCAGGCAAACAGCAAACACCCTGCCATGGGTCCAGCAGGACTCAGCCACACCTTCGAGGGGGTACGGGGGCTTGTACAAACTCACCCCAATACTTTAACACTTTCACAGGGTCTTTAACTCTCCACACACCCACACCCACCCTCAGGTCTTACATACATTAGTGCAATTTTTATCTTACAATGTGCTTGATTCTGGTTGCTCCACAGGAGGAACCACAACCTGAGGGGTTTTTTTTGTTTTTTTCCCACAAAAATTTCAACAAGAACATTGTGATAAATGCAGTCATGATTCAATGTCAAAAATAGAATGTACTGTGATAAGTGTAATTGTTGTACCCTGTGTAAGTCTGGGATCTGTATCGCAGTTGTGGTGAGTGGGCACGTGTGGTTCTCCTTTAAGACAATGTGATGGCTTCCCCTTCCCCTGAGGCAATCGCTGCCTGGAAAAGCCCGCCAAAAGGAGATAAGGAAAGCAAAACCATGCCAGAGAAGGCCCACCGAAGGAGACAAAGACCTTGAGATTTGAAAAAGCGCGCCAAAGGAGAGCCAATAGGAGGAGAAGGCGTACCCTAACGACCCAATGGGGAAAGAGCAGGATGAACATCCGGCGAGAAGAGATTGGTCAAGATCCGGGCATAAAAGACTCTGCTTTTAGGACTCAGGTGTGCATGTGGTGGAACTAATTGAGTTCTCCACGCACCCAGCGCTGTTTTTGCTTATTGTTTCTCAACCTAAATTGATTGAACCCAAAATAAAATTGTTTTAATTGTTATCGTTTATAACAATTTGGTGACCCCGACGTGATCTCGCTGTGCTTTCCTGGACTGTGACTTCTCGAGGGGTGCCCCACAGTTTGTGGCTCGAGAGTAGCAGTCTAGGTCAGTTTCCGGAGATCAACGAACAAAAGAGAAACAATAACCAAAAGGGATTGGAGCTCCTAAGGAAAAACTGCAGTATAAAGGACCTGTAATTCTGGCACACGAAGATCCAAATGAAGACGACGGAGTCATGAGTATAAGGGAAGCCGTTTGGTTGGGTGGGTATTGGTTATTTGTGTGTAAGAGTGTGATTGAGATGGAATCTAATTCTGGAAACGGACTCTAGGTTCAGAGCCAGGATCTGAATTCCGAAGCGAGTGTGGAGGTCTTTTAACCACGGTTCCAAACTCCCGCGAGAGACTTGGCCGGTGAAGGACCGAAGCGGTTCCTATAGGATTCGTGTGTGGGATCTTGACTCCTATAGGGTATGTGGGTGGGTGAAGGGTTCAACCCCCTGCAGGACACTCTTACCGGTAACTAAGGGCGATAGGAAATCACTGTAAAAGTCCTAGGATTCATGGGTGGGTGATAGGTCCAAAACCCCCTGTAGACATTGGTATCGGTAACCAAGGGTGTAATATTCCCGGATATCATAGGGGGGCGTCAGATTTGAGACAGAACCCCTGCAAGACACTTTTTTGGTTCCTAAGGGCTATAGGAATTGCCGCAAAATTCCTAATACAATGGGACAACAGGAGTCAAAATTTGAAGAGGAAACAAAGGAAGAAAAGGAATACCCACAAATTATTCCCCTGAATAGTGCTTTAGGAATAATGCTCAGGCATTGGGGCTACTGGCCATCTCAAGAGGGAAAAACTAAAACAAAAATGGTCCATTGCCGTATGAATGTGTGGACGAGAGAGGAAATTCAATCGGATTATGTATATTGGCCAATATTTGGATGTTTTGATGATTTGGGTGTGTGAGACATTAAATTTATATGTGAATAATAAAGAGCCCTTTAGTCAGGAAGAAAGTGAATACAAAATATGTCATATTTGAGAGAGTTGATTATCCAAGGAATCAAGGAGGCAGTCCCAAGGGGACAGAATATTAATAAGGTTTTTAGTGAACAACAGGAAAAGGACGAGTCTCCTGTGGATTGGTTAGAGAAACTGATGAAAATGTAGAAATGTATTCAGGGCTAGACCCAGCCTTTCCAGTTGGAGAAGCATTTCTAAAAATCCAATTTGTGGCTGGATCATGGAGGGTTATAAGAAAGAAACTGGAAAAGTTGGACAGTTGGCAAGAACGAGGATTACAAGAACTGTTGAAGGAAGCTCAGAAAGTGTATGTACGGAGGGATGGGGAAAAACAAAAAGAGAAAGCAAGAATGTTTGTAGCGGCAGTCCGGGAAACTCAACAAATGGAGGATTTCCCGGGGAAAATGCCCAAATGTTATCATTATGAGCAGAGGGGACATTTCAAAAAGGACTGGAGGAGACGAATGATGGACAAACAGATGTTTAATGAAGATTAATAGGGGTATCAGGGCTCTACATTCTGGGGACAAAAACAACATCTGAGCCCTTGATAAATTTAAAGATTGGCCCCCAAGAGGAGAAAGCACTGTTTTTTGTTGATACAGGAGCTGAACGATCTACAGTTCAGCACATCCCTTTGGGATGTCGAGCGAGTAGAGATACAGCTTTGGTAGTAGGAGCAACAGGGAAACCTTTCAGGGTTCCTATTATTAAAAATGTAAAGATTGAATTTAAAAGAACTTGATGTAACAGCTGGGGAAATTTATATTGACTTCCGTAAAAAGGTAATTGAATTTACAAAAATTTAAAGTACAAGAGAACCGATGTTATCTTTAGTAGGTGATTGAACCTGCTTTTCCCTAATTTTCCAGGACCTCTGTTGGTGTTTATGTTGGGAGTCGCACACCTTGATAAAACTGGAGAGGGCAAGACCGGAGGGAATCTGTGCTGCAGCTGACAAGGTCTGCCGAGGGCTGCAACCCCTGGGGCAGTGACTGCTGAGCATTATGATCCTGACCGGACCTCTCTTGATAAGGGTCCTGATTGGAACCCTGTGGGAAGGTGTGGACACCCTTTATACTTCCAACTTTATATTAAGAAAATGGAGGGATGGATAAAGAAAGGAGAAGATAAAAAAACATTGTTTGTTATCTAGCTTGTTTTATCATGAGATGAAAACGGGAGTCAAATATGAAGTTCCCACAGTTGCTAAAAATGTGTTTGTAAAACTAGTTAAAAATATAACAAAGGGTAACTATTTAATCTTACCAATTGTTGTACGTAAGTGAGTTACTGAAGTGAGTGTTATACTCCTGGGAGTATTTGGGGGATTGTTACTTGTCCCTGTTTGATTTGAGTGTTGGAAACTAAGACATGGATCAATAAGGTAAACAAAAACAAAAGGGGGGATTGTGATAAATGCAGTCATGATTCATGTCAAAAATAGAATGTACTGTGATAAGTGTAATTGTTGTACCCTGTGTAAATCTGGGACCTGTATCGCAGTTGTGGTGAGTGGGCACGTGTGGTTCTCCTTTAAGACAATGTGATGGCTTCCCCTTCCCCTGAGGCAATCGCTGCCTGGAAAAGCCCGCCAAAAGGAGATAAGGAAAGCAAAACCATGCCAGAGAAGGCCCACCGAAGGAGACAAAGACCTTGAGATTTGAAAAAGCGCGCCAAAGGAGAGCCAATAGGAGGAGAAGGCGTACCCTAACGACCCAATGGGGAAAGAGCAGGACGAACATCCAGCGAGAAGAGATTGGTCAAGATCCGGGGATAAAAGACTCTGCTTTTAGGACTCAGGTGTGCATGTGGTGGAACTAATTGAGTTCTCTGCGCACCCAGCGCTGTTTTTGCTTATTGTTTCTCAACCTAAATTGATTGAACCCAAAATAAAATTGTTTTAATTGTTATCATTTATAACAACATCTTTCCAGTTTAGGTCTCAGTTTTTTCCCTATCCTTTTCTAGAGCCATATCAAAGATCAGGTGATGTTAATCCCACACTCCTTCTGCCACACAAACATCTGCACACATTACTTCATCCCACTTTTGTTCTCTATGGAGAAACAGCCTAAGCTGTAAAATTGTGTTGTAATTAAGACTTCCTTCGGGTGGCCATTTTTCACCATCACCTAATGTATACAGAGGCCACCAATTCTGACAATATTTTAAAAATGTCTTTTTGTCCAAATTTCCACTGGGAATTCTGCCAAATTCTTTCCAATACTTCAAAATACATCCCAGGAGTGTTTTGGTATTTATTTCTTGGCTTGGTCTGCCCCCCATCTTCCTAATAAGTCTGGTATTTGTCTACAATGTATGAGTTATTACTGGAGGCACCATACTTATCTCAGAACACACACCACAGTTAAAGACCTCTATTTAGCCTTATTTCTTGGTCTCATTATTATTAATTTTTTTTTTTAGGAGATAATATATTTTAGACTCTTGCCACCCTTTGTTCGAGTATACAGACAGCACCTACAACACTAAGGGCAGAGGTTAATTAGTGCTTTTTCCAAATGATGTTAGCTCTAATGTTTTGTCCACAGTCTCCCACTCTAATTTCTAATTATGCATTCAAACACTTCATAAATTGATTTTTCATTTGCTCCATCCGTCTCTGGCTGGCCCCTCGCAGGGAACACGGAAACACAGATTGGAACTCACCACTCGCTTTGCAGTTACACTGCACATACATCACGCTCTCCGGGCAGCCCTCAATCACACAAGGAAGCATGTTACAAGGTACTGTGCACTTACATACAACTCTAGGAACGCTGACAGTTCACGTTATCACACAAAGTACGCATTTCAATGAACAATTGCCAAAAAACAGATTCTAATTTTTTCTGGCCTTAAGCAGCATGTTAATTTTTCAGCTATTTGCCTAGAATTACCAGAATATTATTTTTTTTTAACATACATTTCATAACTCCAATTTTGAACATGTAACAAGACAACACATAGAACAAACAAGACACAGAGCGCTATTTCAGTTGTTATGTTCTAGGAATTCCCCAAATCTTAAGACAAACTAAAGGAAGTTTTCAGCTTCCCAAATCTTAAGACAATCAGATAGGGCTATTACCCTTTTCAGAAGGCTTCCCTTCTCTAAACCCTGCGAGACGGCATCCCGTCTTTTGTCTTATGGGGTAAAACCAAATCTTAAGACAATCAAATATTCAAAACAAAGAATAAATATAAATACCTTTGATGTTGTGCAGAAGTCCTTGTCCACCTGTGTAAGAAGCCGAGGGGTAGGGGAGTCTCACCGACAGAAGATGCAGTTGGGGGCCCTGCGGGTCCCCAGGCCCCTGGATTCCAGCACTGGTGGAGAGTTCTGGCTGGCTCGCCAAATTGATGCCAAAACAGCACAGAGTAACTGCTCAGAGACGAATTTTGTCTTTAAGCAGCAACCCCCACCATATTCAATAATTCTTTACACTATATGCACTTTAAAACATAGAGGTTTACACTCACCTCTCAGATGCTCAAGACAGTACTCACACACCCACATTCACACCTAATACAGAAATGTTCTTATATGTACAACATAAAGTAAGTACAACAATTAATATTAGTCCTATAATTATCAATCCTTTGTATACGGATTGACTCCAAATCACCAAACATTTTTAGTCTCCAGACTAAAACACCAATTTCTGATATTACCTTAATATCAAAACAAACACTAAATCAAAATCAAATATCAATCCTATGTATACTGATTTGAAGAATCAGTTACCAATATTTGAGTGAGTGGAGGTTATCTTCATTCGGCAGCGCTGGGTGCATGGGGGATCGCTCCACCAAAGTCATGCATACCAAGAGAACCTTACAGCCCCCTCTTTATACAAGTCACTCATGTCTATTCATTAACTTTCTGGGAACTCATTAACATATCTCACACCTGGACAATTAGCACATTCCATTCAAGGACCTAGTATATCTTCAAGTTAACAACATTAACATATCTTGTGCCTGGACAATGTCCTTGAGGAGTTGTCTCTATGCAGACTCTATTCCTTAGCGGTCATGTTTAAAGCCTCCATCTTCGCCACGTTGCATGTACAACAGGAATCTAAGACAAAATGTCCCTTTTAAAGATAACCAACCCAAGGACTTAGCAGTCTGTGCATCCGTCATGTTGCAATAAGGGTCCTTGGACATCTCCTGTCTTTTAACTAAACATAGGTGCGTCATCCTTTAGATAAGTGGTATAGCATTCACTATTCAATAAGGATTGACTCCAAGTCATCAAACATTTTAGTCTCCAGACTAAAACAAATTACTAAATCAAAATCAAATGTATGCCTGTGGTGCTAACTACCCAGCATATGCCATCCTGCATAAGCATACAGTAATCTTATGTCTTATGGATAGCTTTACAAACGGAGCGGTCCCCAAAAACAGAAATATCAAAACAAACACTAAATCAAAATTAAATATCAATCCCATGTATATGAATTGACTCCAAATCACCAAACGTTTTAGTCTCTAGACTAAAACACCAATTTCTGATATTACCTTAATATTAAAAACAAACACTAAATCAAAATCAAATGTATACCTGCGGTGCTGGCTACACAGCATACACCATCCTACATAAGCATACAGTGATCTTATGTCTTACGGATAGCTTTACAGACGGACCGGTCCCCAAAAAGAGAAATAACCAAAACAGTAATATTCCTAAATACAGTATTTGAATAAAGATAAAACAAAACAGGAATATTCCTAAATACAATATTTGAATAAAAATAATACCTTTTGCTCAGTAGGATGGAGTCGTTGTCTGCTCCTGCGGTGATCCAGATGAGATGAGGAGTCCCTCCAGGAAAATCCCCGGGGGTACCCTAAGGAGTCCCCGCTCTCAATGGGTCCCGCAGCCGAGCAGAGGAGGTCCCATCTGGGTCATCAGATTGATTTGAAGAATCACTTTACCAATATATGAGCGAGTGGAGGTTATCTTTATTCGGCAGCGCTGGGTGCATGGGGGATCGCTCCACCAAAGTCATGCACACCAAGAGAACCTTACAGCCCCCTCTTTATACAAGTCACTCATGTCTATTCATTAACTTTCCGGGAACATATCTCGAACCTGGACAATTAGCACACTCCCATTCAAGGATTTAGTATATCTTCAAGTTAACAATATTAACATATCTCATGCCTGGACAACTAGCACACTCCCTATGTCACCCATTCAAGGATTTAGTGCATCCTCAAGTTAACAATAAGGGTCTCCTCAGATAAAAATGAGCACACCATTCTTTAAATAAATCATATATGGCCCATTATTCAGGTTAAGATTCTCAGGATTAACTCTCATTGCTCCATGGTGTCAGTCGGTGAGTTTCCTGCCTTAACAATGTTGAAATAAACCTCTGATGTGGCAGTGGTGTTGGCTTCCTGCCTTAACAATATTGAGATAAACATTTGCTGTGGTGATGGCGTGAGTTTCCTGCCATAGCAATGTTGAGACGAACATCTGCCATGGCGATGGTGGTTCTCACTGAAGCAGTCTCTTACAATCAGTTATCTGTTTTGTGAGATAAGCATATTGCTCACGTCAAACCAGGGAAGCCACTTGAGTCAAATACAGCCATCAGGACCAGATGCATTCATTATCACCACCATTAGTGGTTCATTAATACAGAAATAAAGGTCATGATGGGGGGGAGCATACCACCACAAACAGCTCTTGAATATCAGTATATTTTTTAAAAAAATGTAAGGATAATATTATTTCTCAAATTATTATTACTGTACTACTAAAAGAATGTTCTCTTATTAACCTGTTTACCTCTAATCTTGGCTTGTTTTCCTAATCAATAGTTTGTTAATAGAAGATAACGAACTGACATACAGCCTCAGTATTATTGTAAGATGAATAATCATGTTTTTAATAGTTTCTTCATTCAAATAAAAAATATTATAATATATATATTAGACATTATTTTTTTCCTCAAGAGGAAAATTTGAGATTTTGCACATTTTCTCTGAATTTGGGGAACACTTAAAATTTCAACAACAGCAACAGAAAACTATGCCTAATGATGGGTTTGGGTCATCACAGGGTTTTGCTCTAATTTTGAACTTTTACGTGTTATTTACTAGAGTTTATATTATGAAATAGCACCATTATTTCAAACCAGTTTTGTCTTCAAATTATTAAAAAAGGAAATCACCAATTTTGAAACTTTTCCCCCCAGTATATTTTGGAAAGATGAAACAAACTGAAATTAGTCTTTTCTCACAAGCAGATTAGATTTTGATGAAATTTTACTTTCCAATTACAAAAAAAAAGGTGTTAAAATCATCTTAACCAATATTTTGATATTCTCTTCTAGTCCCCCTCAACCTTACTAACAGCAGCATTTCTTCTTAGCCCAATAGCTCCTTTTACTATTAAACCTAAATAAGAATATACTGGTACAGTTATTATCTAGTCTAAAATACAGTTCCAATGACTACACACTAAATCAGTTAAAGATCTGCTAATCAGGTAAAGATACTTTATGTCAACAGTCACAATGACTAGGGCTGCAATTAAGTAAGTTCCTTGCAATATTTTTGTATTTGTTTCTCCTTAACAATGATTGAAAGCTTTGTTTGTTATTCTTGGCATTTAAAGCCTAGGTAAATCCCAGAATTTGTCCTGAATTAAAAAGTTTCAGTGTTATCTGGAAACCTCAATAGTTAAATTCTAAATAAAGTAGACAGAAGTCCAAAAACAATCTTTCATTTGCTAGGAAGCTGATATGCAAAACTTGCCTCATTAAGTTTTTGTCTCAGTTTTCATTCAATAATAATAATCTTAGAATTGAGTGTAGTAGTCGGTAAGGATGTAACAGTACAGATTTCCATGCCAAAGTGCCACCAGCTAGCTAGGATACTTTATCTAAAGTGTATTTTATAGTGCAATATATTCAATCTCTTTCAAGTTACATGCTGTTACTCTTGGTACTAGCTAAAGTCATATTGAAGAAATAGTCTTTCTGAGATTAATTTAGCAACATAGGTGAGAGTGTGTGCACCATATTTTTATACATGAAGGCTACCATGACCCCTTGGTTCAGTTTGTTACATATCTGCTAATAGTTAGAATTAACTAACCACATTTGATTAAGAATATAGAGTTATTTTAATAAGAATATAGAATTATAAGAAATATTTTAACGAAACTTGTATTTGCACAAGCAACAGCTGCTATGAAATCCTCTGTATAACCCTGTACCAAGGCCGAAGGAATTGGTCAGAATCACCTAGTAGGAATATTTTAGATAACAGACTTGAGATTCAAGATGATTGTTTATATGTAACCTAGGAGAATGTACTAAGATGTCAAAATGTAGAATTAATGGGAACTGGGGAGGATCGAGTGAAGCAACTCGTAGTTACCTGCCAAGAAACAGTTACCTTAAGTGAAAGGTAATTTCGTCAGGGGGAGATCACGACCACCGACTCATGTACCACCTACCCAAATCATACCCCAGACCCATTTTTAGATCTTTCTGCGCAGAATCAGATATGAGAGGAGAATATGTTAATGATTTTTGGGAAATACTATGTTTATGCATGAATTCTTAATGAATATGTATGAATAAGTTCTATATAAGGTGTATGATTTTGAAACTTGGTGTGCATTGATCGTGAGGGGACTCACTCATGCACCCGGCCATCAATAAAGAAGTGTCTGCTTATCTACATCACATTGGTGTCGATAAGTTCTTCATTCCGAGATTTTGGTAACAGTTTTGGCAACCCAGATGGGACCTTGCTGCAGGAGATTGGAGGCGTTGGGGACCTGATCGGTTCCAGCCAGCACCGAGGATTTCTTGGGGATACCCATTGATCCCCGATCCGTAAGGCTCTTTGCGACATTCCCTGGATTTTGGTAAGACACTTCTTTTTTGCAGTTGTAGTAAGTGGGTTAGAGTCTGTCACGGTCCACTCAGTGGACTCATGAAGGTTCGTTAACTATGATCTTGAAGCACAAAAATCAAGGCGACCACACCAAGGGGTTATGCTTCAATTAAACAGCACAATTTTATTGTTTGCCCGTAAAGCGGCGTGCGATAGGTAGAAAGAGAGAAAGTGAATAAAAGGTAAAGTAAAAAGAAAAGGAAAGAGGATTATAGCTACCACCACGGGTCCAAGGCATCCCTATGGTCCCAGGTCCAGGCAGCGTGCCACCAGTCCTTCTGATCGTCGTGATCCTTGGTGGGGAAGATCTCCAAAGTTCAGTTGCTAAGAAGGCATCTTTTTATGCCAAGCAACACACCTTGCTCCTCCTCTGGTCCATGGACTTCTGCCAGTCTCCGCCCTCTCGAGCCAGGTTATCTTGCCCCAGAGGCGGGTAGCTTCAGACCAGGAGGCGTGTTCTTGTATTGTTTTCTGGTTCGTTGTTATGACCACGGTTGTGATCCATCTTCTGGACAGCTGTTATGCGGCCTTATTCAATCCCAGGTGGCAGGGAATGGCACCTCGTACCGTGCAGTTCTCCTTCCCAGGGTGTAGTTGTTCCTTTCAGTCCCAGGTTGCAGGGAGCGGCATCGTACTCCTTGTACCGTGCAGTTCTCTTTCCCACGGTCTTTGCGTCTTTGTGTCCATGAGGACCACATTCCATCTCCAGGTCTCTGTTAGCAATGTTGAGACAATATTGTTCTCTTTAGACCGACTCTTACACCACCCCGTGGCTCAACATTGTTATCAGGACCACGTGGCAGCGCTACAGTCCTCTAAGAGGGGTAAAAGAGGATAGGGAAAGAAAAAGGGGAAAGGAAAATGACAGACAGGAAAAGAAGAGGAAAATAATCATCTTTAACTCAAACAATTTACAATAACGAAATGGTATTCATAAAAATGACCAAACAGAAATCTGTTTAGGTCTTATACAATTTTTCTTGTGTCAGTAGATTTAGGGATGTCCACATTGGAGGGGATATTCAGCAAGTTATGTGCATTGATTACAGAATGTCAGATATGTCAATTGCTTCACCATTCTCCAATTTAAGACATACAATATCATTGACAAAACAAGACCGATCAAGACCAATATCAAAAGGACAACAATAAGGAGACACAACTTGTTCAAGATGCCAGTAGCAGTTGGTGACCATCCAAAAAGTGTGTCCCACCATCCATGTTCTGCATCTTTTCTCACTCTTCTCAAGACACGGTGTATTTCTTCCACATAGTGATGGATAGCAATCAGGGTTTTCTGTCCGTTTTCTCTAACCTTTTCCATAATCTTGATCAAGTCTTGATGCTGTAACAGTTGTTTTACCAAGGTGAGATTCATTCCAATGGGTACAGGCTGCAATTCGTGAATCAGTGTATAATTAGATTTCAAGAGCTGGTGAGATGTGACTGGGGCTAAATAGGAGAAGTCACATCCTGTGATGTTTATAAAATTGCAAACGCAAAAATTTGAATGATTCTTAGTATCTACAATCACCGTATCTACAGATACAAAATTACAAGCAGTTCTCAAACATGCACAACCTTTGCCAATATATACAAGCACTGTTTCAGGCTTATCGTCAGGACAAATCTCAAAATGACAGATATTCTGTGTAGTGTCTAAACAAATGTCCTGAGCTCTGATTGTGTTGCTTTCACAGACAAATCCTTGTTGTTCCCGCACAATACAAGATTCCAAATCTACAGTTTGCCATTTCTCATCCACCTTTTGGGCCCATACTCTATGCTCGAAAGGATAGAGTATGGTTCTATTGTGATTCAACCCTAAGGCAATAATGGGGTAGATTACATTTACTGACACATGGGATATCGTCAATACAAAAGCGATGGCAATGTTTGTGGTGGGGTTATAAGTAAAGTTTACCAAATTCCACCAGGACTGGAGTTTCTTCTCAAAGCCGGTGGCACTATCCCAGACTACTTTCCAAATTTCAGTGGGAAAAGTGCCTCCTTCACCTTCTCTAATAATCGAGGCAGCCACTGATTGTATCCATAATTGGGCCTGGATACAACTAAGAGCCAAAGAAAGGCTATTTTGGATTACACCAAGTGCATCTACAAACAATTTGTGATCTTCCATGTTCACCTTTTCCCATTTTGGTAGCACATCTGCTAACTGCCACTGGTTAGTTCCTAGAGCCAATAGGGAAGATTGCAAAGGCCGTTGCAATCTTGCCAAATCATTAGCTGTAGTTGCCAATTTGTTCATTGCAGGAGCGGGCTGGAAACTAGGACCATGTATGGCAATCAGTTAGCTGAGGGGAATGTGCTCGAGCTTGTCTAGACAACAATTAACATGATGAGACATGTTTACAGAGCACAGGGGAGTGGGAGACGGATGACGCCAAGGATGGCGCCAAGGAAAGATAACACCTTGCTGTTAATTGATGGTAGTTAACCACCAATCAGGGATTGCCTAGTATGCAATGCTTAGCTTCAAGAACCAATCTGTTTAAAACGCGCAGCTTCTGAAAGTGTATATAAACTCGTGCTTCTGTACAATAAATTGACATTTGCTTGCATCAAGCTGAGTCCCGTCTCTTCATTCGAAACAAATTGGTGACCCCGACGTGATCCATATAAGGATCTGACGTGAAGGGCTCTCGAATCGCCTATCTGAGCGACTTGCAGCGAATCCCACAGAACTTTGAATGATCTGCTGAAAGGAAGCAGGAGCCGGCCGGCCAGAAATCCCTCCAGAGTTGAGAGGTGAGCTGTGGGAAATCCGTAATGGGGAATCAGGCTTCGTCCCCAGAAAGAGACGTTTATGAGCTTATGAAAGGTCTTCTTAATAAACATAAGAAAAGTATTTCTGGGCAAGACCTTAAAGCAATGCTCAAATGGGTGCAAGTAAATATGCCCGCAGTGACTGCATCTACAATTTTTACGCAGGAACTTTGGGACGACACAGGGGTGAGATTGTGGGATTCTGCGACAAAAGGCAATACTGAGTCCCACCGTCTGCTCTCTTCATGGAGAGTTATTTTTGAGACTATGAAAGCACAGGAAGAAAAGCCAGAGGAAAGAGAGGAGGAGGAATCGCAAGCTCCTATAGCTCTTTCCTTATCAGCCTCTAAGTCACAGTGCTCTAGACCCCTGGGTGTCAATGCAGTGGAGTATCCGCCAGAAGAAGATCCCTTTGGCCCAGGACCGATAGACCCTGAAAAAGAACCTGATTTATACCCTCCTGATCTACGTGATGTGTGGACAAAAATAAAGAAACAACCCTTAAAGGAGGGGGATTTAGAAATGGCTAAAACTATAGTTGCTCCGGTCTTGTGTACTCAGGGTCGGGCAGAGGGAAGCTCTTTCTTTTTCGGTTGTTAAAGAACTGCGCCGCACAGTTACTGAACATGGTATTTCTTCTCCCTATTTTATAAGTCTGTTATCTTCTGTGTTTGATATTTATATAATGACTCCTCATGATTTGAAATCTTTAGCACGATTGCTACTAACCCCGACTCAGTACACGTTGTGGAGTCGCACTGGAGAGGAGGACTGCAAGCACTCCTGCTCACGTATGTTAAAAATAATGATCCTGTATTAGCTGCACTAACAATAGAACATCTTACAGGCACCGGTGCACATGTTGATCCGGTAACACAGGCTCAACACTGCCCCCGTGCGGTTCTCGAGGCAATTAGAGTGTGGATAACTGGCTAGCTGAAAAAGTTCACATAGACATAGTCCAGCTGGCTGGACAAAAATGCACATCGCTCTCAGCTTATCTGAAGTAAAGCAAAAATACACTGTCCTTGGCTGTTCTTGTTACACAATAACAGGAAGATCGCGGTGGGAAAAGAATGTTACAGGTGGGAACAGATAACTACAGAAGAGAAACTAGGGGCGGGCTTGGTATTTAGGCAACTAACCAATAATGAGCTTAACTTTTTTAATATGTATGAGCTAATTATAACAAGGCATAAAAGATGACTGTAAGGCACAATAAACGAAGTCTGCTAATCACTCATACTGAGTGACTGTGTCTTCCCTCCGTCGCGACAAATGGCGCCTGAACAGGGACCCTAGAGAGGGCTGAACCTGCGAGCCACGAGTCGACGGAGATTCGCGTACCGGTCCTGAAAGGAGCGCAGGAGGCGGAAGGGCACAGTCCCCGCACCCGGGAGCACCTACAGAGGGTCCCGCCGGCCACGCGTCGCCGAAGTCTCGCAAAGGCTGCAACAGCGCTGACGACGGTATGGAGAGACAAGCGACGTATGATTTGCTCAAATGCTTTTTAGAAAAGCGGAGCATTCGGGGCATAGATTGTAAAAAGGAATTACCCGGGTTATTAGCGTAGGGGGTAGCGAGGGGTCATTTTGGGAATCCGGATACGGTTTTCGAGCATGCAGAGTGGCGTAATTATGGGGACACACTGTTTGCCGAAGTAATAGCCGAAAATAAAACTGCCAAAAAACTGATGAAACCGTGGCAAGCTGTCGCTAATGCCCTTTTGCAACATCGAGCCGAACAGAGAGCGGCTGCTGCTGCCTTTGAGCGACTGGGAGTTGCAAGCGGGACTGCAATAGCCACACAGCAGGGGGAATCGGCTTCCCCCCCCCCCCCCCCGATTGCCCGTTACCTGCCTCGGTGCGTACGCTGACGGTTCAACAGGGGACTGCGGGAAGGTGGGACCAGTCGCCCTTCCCGTCGCCGCCCTCTTCGAATCCCTCAGCCCCTCCGTCGGGGAATGATGACGCAAGCGAGGAAATAGACCGTAAAAACCCGGTAGAGAGTAGGGAATGTACGAATCCTTTTGTGGACTGTCTTCAGGTTGCCCAAAATAGGCAAAAGGTCTGGAAGCAGATAGCAGACAGCGCTATGCTTGAGGGTGAAAGCGATTTTGCCGCAGGAATTGTGCATGAGGCTTTCCCAGTCACGTATTCACAGCCAGATGCGCAGGGGAATATCACGGTTTCTATCACTAACTTAGACTGGAAATTATTAACTCAGCTACGGGCTACGGTGAGTGAGTCAGGTTTGAAAGGGGAACCCACCAGGCAAATGTTAGATTATATCTGGGGAACTAATATCTTACTCCCGAGTGACATACGCAGTATAATGAAGTTAATCTTGAGCCAACATCAGCAGCTTCTGTTTAACGCTCATTGGCAGGCTGCTTGTCAGGAATCAATAGCAGTGGTTAGACAGCCAGGGGACCCACTGCATGGGGTTACTCTACAGGAGCTGATGGGTTTAGGACCCTATTTTCGAACCGAAGCTGAGGCACTGATGGGACCGGATAAGGCAAAGGAAGCGATGAGGCTAGCTAGACTAGCGCTTGACCGTATAAAGGAACCTGGGGGAATCCCTTCATATATGGGAATCAAGCAGGGAAGAGAGGAGCCATTTGGGTTATTTATCGATCGGGTAGCAAACGCCATACAGGGGCTGGGGTGCAAGACTATCTCAAAGGCTCCATTTTAAAGCAGTGTGCCATACAGAATTTAACCCAGCCACACGTAACATCCTAGCTATGCTACCAGGGACATGGACCATAGAAGAAGCTTTGGAAAGAATGGCACAAGTGCCGGTCGGGCCCCAGGCCATGTTAGTCGAGGCAATAAAAGAACTAGGGATTGCTTTAAAAGAGCAGGCGCAGGCTACCCAAAGTCAGGTCTTGGCAGCCCTTGCTCCTTTGCAAGCCTTTGCTGGGCGATCAAATGCCCACGGCCCATCTCATCTATGGTGCTTCCGTTGCGGTGTCACCGGACACATGAGACGGGACTGCAATGTCAACTCCGTATGGTGTCGAAACTGCCGCTCAGACACTCACAATGAAGCTGCTTGTTGTCGATCGGGAAACAGGCGACCCAGCGGGAAGAGCCGCCCCGCGCCGACACAAAAAGCGGATGCTTTCCCAGCAGCACAAAATCCTTTCCTCTCCGACCTGCAACCAGCGGAAGCCTCGGCTTGGACCTGGCAACAACAGTAGATTGTACCCTATTGGACTCAAAGCCTACAAAACTTGCTACTGGCATACAAGGACCAATTTGTATAAGCGGACAAGCTGTTGGAGCATTACTCATAGGGCGTTCATCAGCCACCATGTTGGGACTCAATGTTTTGGTGGGACTGATTGATAAGGACTTTCACGGAGAAATTCATATTATGGCTCAGACGCTGTTTCCCCCACTCTTTATACCTAAAGGGACCAAGATAGCCCAGTTGATTCCACTACTGCATCTTGCGGGCACCCTCCAACCATTGCAAGAACAACCTCGAGGACAAGGTAACTTTGGGTCTACGGGACAAATGGCTTTATTGACTATTGGCTTGCGTCAACGACCACGGCGATCGGTCACGGTGCAGTATGGAGACCAGACACTCTCGATTACTGTGCTGTTGGATACTGGCGCTGATGTCTCTATAATCAGTGCACACAAATGGCCGGCGTATTGGCCAACCTGTACGACCAATGCCACAGTTGCAGGAGTAGGAGGATTGACCCTCGCTCGCTGTTGGGGCTCTTGCTGTATTGAATGATTATACTGAACTCTGAAGCAAGTGGAAAAATACTGAAGAGATAAGACGAGGTTACGGCCAGAACAGTGGGATGAAGAAAAAGGAGCAAATTGCAGATGTTTGCACAAAACCAAGGCCGACAGGACGCGATAAGAAGAACTAGGAGACCGCAGAAAAGAGCCTACGTGCCAGAACAAGCAGAAACAGAAATCTTCCCAGTAAACAATTGTTAACCAATCATATTATTATACGCTTGTAAAATAGCCAATCACATTATTGCACGCTTATAGAATGCCTTATAAAAGTCTACCTGGTTTGTACAATAAATGGATCAGATCTTGAACTCTGTGAGTATTTGAATCTGACTCCCGCTCGCCCGAAATGCCCGTAGCAGCTCGCAGATCCCCCCTTCTACGATGGACTATAGCTGACAAAGTTATAAATTGTTGTGTCTTGATTATTCCACTGCCTGAGGGGGTGCATGCTTTGGTAGGCCGTGATATCTTGGCCCAAATGGGGATGGTCCTCACTTCAGACCTCCCTTTCTAGGAGCGGCCATCGCTTGGACTTTCCCCATCCCACTCCGATGGAAGACAGAGGAACCAGTGTGGATAGAGCAGTGGCCGTTAAAAAGGGGAAGTCTAGAACAGGCGCATGAACTGGTTAAAGAGCAGTATCAACAAGGTCATTTGCGTCTGTCAGCGAGCCCGAGAAGCCCATTCGATCTTCCATCAAAATGCGAAGGGGCTGGCACGAGCCTACAAACTCTCTATGGAGGAGGCTCGGGCCATTGTGAAGGCTTGCCCTATATGTAGTCACCATAACTCAGGCTTAGTGCTCGGTTGCGGGGTCAACCCGCGAGGACTAAAGTCTAATGATGTTTGGCAGATGGATGTTACTCATGTTCCTGCATTCGGTCGATTGAAATATGTGCATGTTACTATAGACACCTATAGTCATATGTTATGGGCCACACCACAGCCCGGGGAAAAGGTCCGGGACGTGCGCCGGCATTTAACTAGTTGCTTTGCTGTTTTAGGGGTGCCTATTACTATTAAAACTGATAACGGTCCTGCATATGGTAGCGGATTACTTAAACGCTTTATGCAAATGTGGAATATTAAACATGTTACTGCAATCCCTCATTCTCCAACTGGACAAGCAATTGTAGAGCGGGCTAACGGGACGCTAAAACGTTATATAGAAAAGTTCAAAGAGATTCAGGATGTAAAAGAAAGGGTAGAAAGGCTCTTTTTGTGCTTAATCATTTGTGTGTATTTGGGGACAGTAATGAGCCACCTATAATAAGGCACCATGCTGGCTCAGAACCCCCCCAGGCCACCACACATGAAAGTACTGTATAAGGACGCAAAAACAGGACAATGGGTAGGTCCTGTGGAGGTGATTTATGTGGGGCGTGGTTATGTCTGTATTTCTACCAATTCAGGCACTATTTGGGTTCCCAGCCGTTGGGTAAAACCTGCTGTAGAGCACGCTGGAGGAGCTCGACGCGAGAACGCTGCTTTGCCTGCACCTTGCGATAGGCCTTGTTCTGGAACCTATTCGACATCTGTTCCGATCCCACATACAGGGGACCATGCGTGAAAAACTCGAACTTTTGACAGAAAAGACACAATCTCATAGCAAACGGGATTATTATTTTTGATCATTATTGTAATAGTTTTAGTAGTGCTTAGCTGTGTATTTCCTGTATTAAAACGCTGTTATTGAAAATGGTCAACCAAGCCTATGTCGCCCAAAATAAAAACGGGGGAATTGTGGATAACTGGCTAGCTGAAAAAGTTCACATAGACATAGTCCAGCTGGCTGGACAAAAATGCACATCGCTCTCAGCTTATCTGAAGTAAAGCAAAAATACACTGTCCTTGGCTGTTCCTGTTACACAATAACAGGAAGATCGCGGTGGGAAAAGAATGTTACAGGTGGGAACAGATAACTACAGAAGAGAAACTAGGGGCGGGCTTGGTATTTAGGCAACTAACCAATAATGAGCTTAACTTTTTTAATATGTATGAGCTAATTATAACAAGGCATAAAAGATGACTGTAAGGCACAATAAACGAAGTCTGCTGATCACTCATATTGAGTGACTGTGTCTTCCCTCCGTCGCGACATTAGAGAAGAGGCAAAAAAGGCTTTTTTCCAGGTTCCTGACGTACAAAAGCGACAAAAAGCTTTTACTAACATCACTCAGGAGTCTCGAGAACCTTATATGCAGTTTATTGATAGACTAAAACAGGCTTTGGAACGTCAGGTAGATAATGCGGAAGCTCGGGATATATTGCTAACAAAACTAGCTGTTGAAAATGCTAATGTTGATTGTAAAAGGCTATTGAAGTCTCTTCCCAACCCGAACCCCACTCTGGTGGAAATGGTGGAAGCATGTAACCGAATTGGTATGGTTGACCACAAGTTTGAAGCTATGGCTTCTGCTTTTGCAACGATGCGTGGTGTGGGGAATTGCTATGGCTGTGGTAAGCCTGGTCATCTAAAGAGAAATTGTCTTGCGTGGGCTGCGGGGAATAAACAACAACCTCCTGGTCCTGGAGTTTGTCCGATATGTCGGAAAGGGCATCATTATGCTAATCAATGTTGATCTAAGTATGATTTCCATGGACAACCGATACAGGGAAACCGACCGCGGAGCGCAGGGCAGTGACGCGCGCAGACACAAGTGCCACAGCTGACATTTCAACAAGCTTGGAGAGAAGTACCGACACCTCAAGTCTCTGTCCAGCAACCTCAGGCAGTGCCGGAGTGGACCTGGCAACCTCACACACAGTAACGTTGCTCGATTCCTCGGTTCATTTATTATCAACAAATGTCAAAGGACCATTACCCCCTGATACACAAGCTCTATTAATTGGTAGATCTTCCACAACATTGTCTGGTCTATTTGTTTTACCAGGTGTTATTGACTCTGACAGTGTGGACGAAATCAAAATTATGGCATGGACTCCATTTCCGCCTTGTACGATACCTCAAGGTAGTCGAATAGTGCAATTGATTTTCATTCCGGCAAGGGTAAGCTCTCTTACCACTGATCACCCTCCGCAGAGGAGAGGATGTTTTGGATCCACAGGGTTACCTCACATTTTGTGGGTACAATCCATTTCTCCACAGCGACCTATGTATCAGTGTACCCTTATTTACAATGACCAACAAATAGCACTAAATGGAATCATTGACACTGGAGCTGATGTCACAGTAATTTCTCAAGCCAAATAGCCTCCACAATGGCCACTGACTACTGTCTCTCAGAACCTAGCTGGGATAGGGAGGACCAGTAACAGTCGTCAGAGTTTGGAACTAATTTGAATTCAAAGACCAGAGGGACATGTGGCTTCTGTTAAACCTTTTGTGCTACCTGTCCCTATGGTTTTGTGGGGACGTGATGTATTGTCACAATGGGGAATGTCTATCCGTACACATTTTTAGATGGGGCCATTGAAGTGCGCGACACCCTAAAAATAACCTTGAAAACTGATGTTCCTATTTGGGTGGATCAATGGCCCCTTCCTTTGGAAAAACTTCGCGCACTTCAAAACTTAGTCTCAGAACAACTGTCCAAAGGACACATTGTACCCTCTACTAGCCCATGGAATTCACCAGTTTTTGTTATTAAAAAACAAACTGGCAAGTGGCGCTTGCTCCATGATCTCAGAAAAATTAATGATGCTATGGAAGATATGGGAGCCCTCCAACCCAGGCTCCCGTCCCCAACTATGATCCCTCGACACTGGCATCTAACTGTCATAGATCTTAAAGATTGTTTTTTCAGTATCCCGTTGCATCCAGATGATGCCCCAAAATTTGCTTTTTCAATTCCAAGCATCAACACGCAAGCTCTGTTGCAGAGATATCAGTGGGTTGTACTGCCACAAGGTATGAAAAATAGTCCTACAATGTGTCAATGGTATGTTGCAAAAATACTCAGTCCTGTCCGAAATGCTATGCTTACTGTATTATTATATCATTATATGGATGACCTTTTAGTGGCAGCACAAAATCACGAAGTCATGGAGAACGCTGTAGCCCTTGTCACAGATGCCATGAATTCGGCAGGTCTCTGTATAGCACCAGAAAAGGTCCAAAAGTTTCCCCCTTGGAAATATCTGGGCTGGAGAATAAGAGCACAAACTATTGTTCCTCAACCATTGCAGATCAATACCAATGTAAGAAACCTGCATGATGCACAAAAATTACTGGGAACAATAAATTGGGTTCGACCACTATTGGGAATTTCTAATACAGGCTTGGGTCCTCTGTTTGACCTACTAAAAGGGGACCCTAATCTTTGTTATCCACGTAATCTTAACTCTGAAGCAGATACATCTTTACAAAAGGTTGCCTCAGCTATCGCTTCTCGACAGGCCCACCGATGGGCTCCTGAACTACCTTTTTACTTGATTATTTTAAACCCTGCTCGACAGCCTCATGCCCTGATATTTCAATGGGACCTTCAGAACTCAGACCCCTTGTTAATTATTGAATGGATCTTTTTACCTAACCAGTCTACAAAAACTATTTTGACACAACATGAAATGTTTGCCTCTCTGATTGTTAAAGCTAGATCATGCCTGTTAACCTTATCAGGGAAGGATTTTGTCTGTATTTGTCTACCAGTAACAACAGTATACTTACAATGGCTTTATCAGCAATCAGACACCTTTGTTATGGCACTTGCCGACTATACAGGTCAAATAACTTCTCATCAAATAACTTCCCATCCTCCTTCACGCAAACTGTTTAACATTGACTTTCGTCTGATGTTAAAACCCAAAAGAAGTGAACAACCCTTACAGGCACTTACTGTGTTTACAGATGGATCAGGCAAATCACATAAATCTGTTCTATGGTGGGATGATCAACGGAGACGATGGGACTCGGACATAGAGACAGTCTCCGGTTCACCTCAAATAGTAGAACTGAATGCAGTTGTTCGCGTTTTCCGAAAATGGAATGTACCACTCAACCTTGTTACTGATTCCGCTTATGTTGCAGGCATTGTTACACAAGCCGAAGCTTCTGTGCTGCGGAATGTTTCACATTCACAACTTTTTACCCTGTTACAGGAACTTATTTTCCTTTTGGACTCTCGATCTGCACCTTATTTTGTTATGCATATTAGGTCTCACACCTCACTACCTGGTTTTCTTGCAGAAGGCAATCGACGAGCTGATCTATTGACGTTACCAGTTCAAGTACTGCCAGACCGTATTGCACAAGCTAAACTAAGTCACTCTTTTTTTCCATCAAAATGCTGGAGCTCTTAAACGACAGTTTGACCTTACTTCTCAACAAGCATCAAATATTATTGCTGTCTGTCCTGATTGTCAAAAACATTCTTTCCCATCAATTGCTGCAGGAGTTAACCCTAGAGGATTACAAAGCCTACAATTATGGCAAACAGATGTTACACATTATTCTGAATTTGGTAACCTTAAATATATCCACTCTTCTATTGATACATTTTCAGGTGCCTTGTTTGCCTCTTGTCACACAGGAAAAAAGGCACGAGATGTTCGTAGACATTTAATGCGTGGTTTTGCTACTTTGGGTATTCCCTCAAAGATAAAGACAGATAATGGCCCAGCTTATGTTTCAACAACTATAAAAAACTTTTTTGCCCTTTGGGGTATAACTCATATTACTGACATTCCTCATTCCCCCACCGGTCAATCTCTCATTGAACGGTCTCATCAGTCTCTAAAACATCTATGACAACAACAAAAAGGGGGAATGGGAATGGCTATTCCGGAGGAATGGTTACAGAAAGCATTGTATGTTTTTAATTGTTTAAATTGTTCTTTAATAGATAACAACCCACCGATAGTTCAACATTTTACTGCAAATACCTCTTCGAGGCACGGGTTAAAGCCCCAGTATTGGTCCGAGATCCAGAAACAGGTAAAATTATGGGACCATATCCTCTTGTTACATGGGGAAAAGGTTATGCTTGTGTCTCCACAGAAAAAGGACCCAGATGGATCCCAGCGAAGAATGTAAGACCTTTCCGTGAACCTTTACCACAGACAACTGATACCGACACTGACCCTACAGAAAGAAATAAAAACTGCGTGAGGATTTCTGTTTTGCATTAATGTCAGATACCCAAAATCAGGACATAGAATATAGATTTCGCTTTTTACAGCGCCTAGAACGAACACTATCACCCTGGATCAAACCACTTAACAAAGGTAATATGTTTGGACCAAGCATGGGAACAGGACAACTCGGAAAATGATTCCATTGACACTGATAAACCTTTTGATCCAGGTCCTATAGATCTGGAAAAGGAGCTAGACCTTTCCCCCACCCCCTCGTCTCTCCCGATGCATTGATTGTATTTTTTGGGAGGGTGAAAAGGAGTCTGAGGGATTGGTGGCAGTAATGCAAGTGGGAAGCACTTAAGTGAGGGGTTTTGGGAGTCACTATGACATGTTCAGTATTTTGTCAGACAGATCAACCTGGAGAGTGGCAGCCTGTGCAATACGAGGCTGTTAAAGAGTTAAGCAAAGCAGTGCAGGAAGGGAGGATTCATAATGAGAGAACAACTAGGTATTGTGAAGGAGAATAGGAAAGATAAACATGGTTATCTAGTGTTTAATAGGTGTCTGCATGCTTGTAGAGATATATAGCTATGTAACTACATGAATGATTTCTGCCCTGAGCCTGGTGGAGCATACAGCTGTGGTTTGTGTCTGGGCTCAGAGATGTAAATAGATGGTAAAGTGTCTCTCTTTGCATAAAAAAAGAGGGAATGAAGGGAATGACCCCAGAGGTATGTTCAGAGAAGGCATGCTATCTTTCGAACTTTTTGACTGAACCAGTTCTTGTTTGGTGTGCCCTTCCACCTATGTATAATGTTAATCCAAAAGAAGATGATATTGTTTACACTTTGAATGTCGATAATTGTCTTTCTGTAGATGCTAATGTAGTAGGAGGCTATGATGGGAATGTATCGCAGCGGTTCTTCTCTTATCCAGAGTAACAGCAGGGAAAGCATTAACAAGTTAAATCACCTTGTTTGGTAGGCAGTTAAGAATGTGAGTCAAAATTGCCACTGCTTTTTGTTGTTGCTTCAAGGACATGGCTGTGAGGATTTGGATGGTATGTGCTGCATGGATTTTAGGCGCCCCATTGCAGCAACATGTTATCAAAATCTGAGAAAATGTCAGCCTTTTTGGCATCCATTCACTCAATTGGCAGTATTGTTTGTTTGCTATTACCTTGGTTGCTGTCATGTTTGCAAGGGCCCTGCAGAACATGGCAAACCTGGTACCAGCTGTTCAAAAACAAAAAGGGGAAATTGTAAAATTATACGGAACAGAGACAGTGGGTTATTTTGACACTGATAATATGTCTCAGTTGGTTTTTTATTTTTTCTATTACTTATACCTTGTTTTTACTCGTTCGGTTTCAAAGGTTCTTTTGTGCAACAGGAAGGGGGAGATGCAGGAGCGGGCTGGAAACTAGGACCGTGCATGGCAATCAGTTAGCTGAGGGGAATGTGCTTGAGCTTGTCTAGACAACAATTAACATGATGAGACATGTTTACAGAGCACAGGGGAGTGGGAGACGGATGGCGCCAAGGATGGCGCCAAGGAAAGGTAACACCTTGCTGTTAATTGATGGTAGTTAACCACCAATCAGGGATTACCTAGTATGCAATGCTTAGCTTCAAGAACCAATCTGTTTAAAACGCGCAGCTTCTGAAAGTGTATATAAACTCGTGCTTCTGTACAATAAATTGACATTTGCTTGCATCAAGCTGCGTCCCGTCTCTTCATTCGCAGCAGTTCATTAATATCTCTGAGTCAATGACATTTAGAACCCCCAGTCCTGTTCCCAAAATACCAGTTAGATCTCTCCGAGTCCGTTTCCCAGTAGGTGTCCGTTTCCGCAGCCAGGTTATCCATCCCTCATAAGAGGGTTTTAGGAAAGGAGAGCAGGCTGGCTGAATATCTGAAACATTAACTTGCATCAACAACTCAACTCGTTTAAGAGACCATTCTGGATTAAACAACATTTGTTGGTGACCTGTATTTCTGATTATGTATGGTCCAATTTCAAAAATTTTTGGATTGGGTGTAGTTAATTTTGGATCAAGCGTTAATGGGGTCGTTATAACTGTGGTGGTGGGAGGAACAGTGGTTAACATGATTGTTATTTTAATCTTATAAGTCAGAGCTGTTGTTGGGGATTCCTGTCCTAGGCATACTATAAAGATGGGCTCGGTTAAGGTAAAATTGTGCCAACATTCCCGTGAATTAAAGCACGTGGTCGTATCTAAAAGGGTAAATTCTTTACCTACCTTTCTGACATTAATCAGGGTGTTTCCTGAAATTTTGGTGTTATCCCTTTCATTATATATTTGACACCCTACTTTTATCTTATCTCCTAATCTGCCCCACAATCGGGCAACTTTTTCCACATCATCCCGATCCCACTGATTCCTTTGGTATACCTCATTTTCAGAAAAAATCACCATAGCTAGTTCTGTCTTTGAATCTACACTTCCCAATATTCCAGTGTGTTTTTTCAGGGGATGATTCCAAGGCCAGTTATCAGGCTCTTGGTTATAGCCAAGAGAGAGGATACAAAAGAACACAAATGGTCCAAGTCCACTATTGATCATTCTAAACATCTAAACGTCCCTCCCCCCATACACACATATAAAATCTGTTTTGATCAAAAATATCCTAGTTTGAGTTGGGGTTTTAAGAGTTCAGTTTCCATGGCCTCCCAGAAGCTATCCCTCGGAGTTCTCCTGCAAAAATAAAACAACAGAGCTTGCCTCCCTGAGGCAAAAAGAGTTAAAACGATGGTATTATCCAGCGGGTATTTATCTTATGTTCCTTTCCCAGGGCATCAGAGGCTTCCCAAGCACATGCATTCAGTGGGGTTTTCAGTACCAGTGGTACGTTTCCCACAGTAGGAAGTGCCACCAGAATGGGTTGTCCTGGGAAGTGAGCTGGGGTTTTTGAGTCATTTGGTCCCTTTAATGAGGGAATCAAGGAAGGAGCCGCTGGGCAAAAAGCAGTTATTTTGGGGCATCCGTTTACCCCCCATCTATCATTTACAACTTTAACAGCTTCCCACAAGCGGACATCCCAATTTCCCTCATGAGGTTTCAAAAGTCGTTTTAAGAGACCATTGGTCCTTTCTACAATTCCATTAGCTTGTGGATAATACGGGGTATGAAACACCCATTTAATCCCTTTGCTTCGTGCCCAATTCTGTACAATTCTGGCAGTAAAGTGAGAACCGTTATCAGATTGTATTTCTTGTGGCTTTGGAAAAGTTCCAAACCATTCATGCAGCGCTTTCATGGTGTTCTCCCCCGTAGCCCTGTTAAAGGCTTCTGCTTGGACTAGTCCTGATGTTATTTCCACTCCCACCAGCACAAAATATTTTCCTCCCGATCTCTTAAAGGGGCCAATATAATCCACCTGCCAGGCATCCCACAAGCCTTTACCCTCCCTCAAATGCAAAGGGTCATCCTCTAAAGGGTGCCTTTCAAGTCGTCTTCAACATTGTTCACAGGCTGATATACAGATTTTACACATTTCTCTGGTGACGGGCCAGCCTCAGGCAAGGGCTTCACGGTACAGACCTTTAGCTCCTGTGTGTTTGCATTTTACATGCAACCATTCTAACAGGCGTTCCCAGTCTTCTGAAATCTGGCCCTCCCGTACAGGAGCTAGCCTTGCTAACTCACCAGCCTGGTTATTCCATTCTCCCGCTGACCCCCCATCTATCTGATGAGAAGCTACCCAACCTACAGCAAAGTTCCCTCAGCTAGCAATACTTAAGATGTCTTGCCATTTTTCCTTTTGCCACACTGGAATCTTATTAACCTGCCATTCATTTTGCTCCCAGAAAGGAAGCCATTCGGTACATCCCTTAAACACAGCATAAGAATCAGTATAAATGTAAACAGGAGAAGTAGTTTGTGCTTCATGTTGAAAAAAGCTCCATACTGCAATTCATTCACCAACTTGTGCACTACCCTCTCCCTCTGTTATAATTTGTCCATCTGAAGAGGTATGGAGCGCTACTGCTTGGTATTTCCACACTTTTCCTTCTCGTTTGGCAGAAGCATCAGTAAACCAAGCACTAACTGACTGTTCACAGGGAAAAGGAGGGGCCACCTGGATGACTGAGGCAGGTTTATCTTCGCCCTGGTCCAGGGTCTCTACTTCTTGTATAGCTAGGTTTTTTAAAATTCCTTCAGATACAGAGATAGTGTTACAATAGTGTTCAATCTGAGCATACCATTTTTGTACTGAGGCTTTCTGGGCCACCCCATCAGGGGGAGGGGTCCCAGTAGTGACTGTTTTTATAACTTTAAATGGGCCTCTCAATATAATGGGTTGTTGTCGTACGATTTTTTTCTACTTCTATGAGATCCAAGCTAACCACAAACAAACCTTTCTCCCAAACAGTGTATCTTTTCTCAGCATCCCTAAAGCCACGGGAATAAAATCCCACAGGCTGGGTTGGACCCTCAGGGCCCCGCTGCCATATGTGAACTGACAGTCCTGATAAAGCAAACCCCCACTCCACCTGGAAGGGGTCTATAGGGTGGATAGGGCCAAGAGCTTGGTGTGCTGTTGCTTCAAAAATTAACAATTGCATAGCCTCTTCCTGAGAAGCAGTCCATTCCCATTTGACCCCTTTTCTTAGCAAATCATGAAGAGGTCTGGCAATGATAGAAAAGTCCGGGATGTGTTTTCTCCAGAACACCAATAATCCTAAGACATGTTGCAGATCCTTTTTCGACTCAGGCATTTTGATCTGTTCTAAGGAAGCAAGGGTATCTGGTGGGATGCATGTCATTCCCCCTTTCCACCAGATTCCTAGGAATTTCACTTCTTGCAAGGGCTTTTGGACCTTTTCTGAAGGGATCTGCAAACCCAAATTTTCCAAATGTGAAATTATGTTCTGTGGGTTGTTCCCACATGCTCTATTTCATCTCCCCCCCCCCCCCCCCCATTAGGGATACATGCCACACATACTCTGTTTCGGACTCTTTAAGAAGACGTCCATACTCTCTTTCCAGTTTGGTTAGCTCAGTGGCAGTATATGGTATCTCTTTGGTTGTAATGTGAGGATCATCATCATCCTCATTCAGATAAGGATATTCTGCTTTAATTAAGGGTCTCACTTGAGGGTTTTCCACAAAATGTTTTCTCACTTCCTCCAACTCCTTCTGAGGGTATATTGGGTTAATACCCTTTTCCTCTACTTCCAGCTCCATTTCACTCAGGACTTCAGTGGTTTTAGAGCATGCTGCCTTCAGGGTGGTTTTTAATAAGTGGTTTTCTTCCCTTTCTTTCTCTAATTGTTGTTCTAAGTCATAATTCATTTTTTGCAGAACTTTCACCAAATTTTCAAGGGATTCTATAATTTTGTTTTCATTGCTACATTTTCTAAGGCGATCTTTGATTGCTGCGACCAGGCTGGCTCCTAAAATGGCACAGACTATAGATTTGCCCTTACCTGATCTAAGCTTAGCTTCAGCTTGTATAGACGTCACTCAGTCCACTACATTCTGCAAGTTTGCCCAATTATCTTGAGCCCAATCTTCTCCGGGTACAGAGGGTCGAGCCCCATACTTTGCCAGAAATGTGTAAAACATGTCCCGATCCTTCATTAGCAAAGGATTTTGTTTATCAGCCTTTTCGGCCATTCTTACTATGAAGGGACCAAACCCACTTCAGGGAGGCTAGACTTAGTTACAAACACACAGCCACTGATGTGTCGCCCTTCTCTTCCTCGAATGGCTGAAGGGACCAAAAATCTGCTTCGGGAAGGCAGCTTATAGTTACTACAAGGTTGTCCCTTCACTTTCCCGAGCAGACAAGACAAATTCTCATTAACACGAGGGCAGCCCCCCTTTTTAGCACTTTCCCCCTTTTGCACTTCGAGCTCCTTTAGTTTGATCCCAACAGACAGAGCCCTCAATCGGGAGTTTGGAGCGCTAAGTCCTAGGCGTGTGTGGTATGCGGGAAATGCGAGTCGCCCCCCTTGCTTTCTGGACACCTCTCACCCAGCTAGGTGTAGGGCCAGGTGCGGCTAGAACGAAACATCCTTCCCCTGTTACAAACCACACACAACCTGCACCCCTCTGTCTCTCAGGATCCTGTCCGTGACGCCAGTTCAATGTCACGGTCCACTCAGTGGACTCGTGATGGTTCATTAACTATGATCTTGAAGCACAAAAATCAAGGCGACCACACCAAGGGGTTATGCTTCAATTAAACAGCACAATTTTATTGTTTGCCCGTAAAGCGGCGTGCGATAGGTAGAAAGAGAGAAAGTGAATAAAAGGTAAAGTAAAAAGAAAAGGAAAGAGGATTATAGCTACCACCACGGGTCCAAGGCATCCCTATGGTCCCAGGTCCAGGCAGCGTGCCACCAGTCCTTCTGATCGTCGTGATCCTTGGTGGGGAAGATCTCCAAAGTTCAGTTGCTAAGAAGGCATCTTTTTATGCCAAGCAACACACCTTGCTCCTCCTCTGGTCCATGGACTTCTGCCAGTCTCCGCCCTCTCGAGCCAGGTTATCTTGCCCCAGAGGCGGGTAGCTTCAGACCAGGAGGCGTGTTCTTGTATTGTTTTCTGGTTCGTTGTTATGACCACGGTTGTGATCCATCTTCTGGACAGCTGTTATGCGGCCTTATTCAATCCCAGGTGGCAGGGAATGGCACCTCGTACCGTGCAGTTCTCCTTCCCAGGGTCTTTGTCTCTTGGTGTTCATGAGGACCACATTCCATCTCCAGGTCTCTGTTGGCAATGTTGAGACAATATTGTTCTCTTTAGACCAACTCTTACAGAGTCCCACTAAAGTAAGTGCACTGGAGGAAATGGGTTAGAGTCCCACGCAGTGGGTTAGAGTCCCACTGTAGGAAGTGGGTTAGAGTCCCACTGTATTTGTCTGCCTGTCAGACGCGGCAAAAGCTGTGCAGGGTTGGACTAAAAGGATCCTTGTGGAAGTGGAAGCCTAGGTGTCTGCCCGTAAGACATAAGCAAAAGCTATTGCAAGGTTGGACAATAGCGGAGAAAAGAGAACCTATATGCTATAGTGTTCTCTAAGGTAGCACCTCTAACAAGACGTTAGAAGGCTTTTTTGTGTTGTGGAATTATTTATTTCTTTGTGTATCAAGGAGAAATTAAGAAGTGTGTAATATTGTGTTATATACCTTTATTTAAGGTAGCAATTGTGGAAAAAGTGTGAGTGTGGCTGTAAGGGTACAGTTGAGTACGAGAGTGTGTGAGTTCGGATCTGAGTTTTTTGTTATCTTGTGGGGGTGTAGTCGGAGAAAAACGAAGTGACGGACTTGAGTGATTGTGTATTGTACTGTAAAGTGATTATACCATGGCATCTAAGTTAACTCAGTTTTTTAAAAGTAAAAGTATGGGTAATCTGGCTGCAAATGACAAAATCCTGAAAAATTCTCCGTTGGGATGTTTATTGGCACATTGGGGAGATTTACACGATGATTTGCGAAAGAGTCAGATGATTGAGTATTGTAATAATTGGTGGCCTCTGTATACATTGGATGATCAGGAGAAGTGGCCCATGAATGGGACACTGAATTATAATACTATGTTGCAGTTAATTTTGTTTTGTAAAAGAGAGGGGAAATGGAGTGAAATGCCATATGTGGATTTGTTCTTTTACTTGAGACAGAGAAAGGATTGGCAGGATGAATGTAAGCTAACTAGTGGAGATAATTTGGTAATGTCTATAACTTCTGATAATAAGAAAGTGAAAAAGTGTTGTTCAATTTGTGAGATTGGGAAGGACTGTTTGAAGAAGAGAATTGCTTCTGAAATTGATGAAGGACCAGAATTAGATATATCTCCTTCTAGGAGAGAAAGGAATCGAGGTCGAGAATTTAGGGAACAGGAGCAGGTGGAGGAACCGGAGAGTAGTGGAATAGAGGATGTGGAGGAGGGACTGTCCGAGATTGTAATTCATACCCCTGTTTCCCGGAGAACTCGATAGCAGACACAAACAATATCTCCCCTGCGACAGGGAGTTGGTAATGATGGGCCGGTGTATGTGAAAGTGCCTTTTTCAGTTATGGATTTGATGTCTTGGAAACAGGCAGCAGGAATTTATAGAGAAGACCCTGAAAGAGTGGGCAGAGTGGTAGATACTATAATCAGAACGCAGAACCCAGACTGGAGTGATTTACAGGTGATCCTGGATAATTTGTTGGATGATACAGAAAAGCAGATGGTGTTAAAAACTAGCAAAACACAGGCAGAAATGGCTATGTTAAGTGGAACAACAGGTGGAACATTAGAGCAGAATTTTCCATCTGGGGATCCGCAGTGGGATCCAAATAATGTGGTGCATAGAGAAAGACTGAGTCGGTATCAGAAATGGATTTTATATGGAGTTAAAAATGCTATGCCTAAATCTTTGAATTGGTCTAAATTATATGAAGTAAGACAAGACAAAAATGAATCTCCCTCAGCATTTCTGGAGAGACTGAAGGAAGTTGCCAGAAAATATACTGATTTGAGAGTGGAGACAGAGGCAGCTCAGGTACAATTGGCTTTGATTTTTATGGGACAATCGGCACCGGATATAAGAAGGAAACTCCAGAAACTTGAGGGAGAGGATGCAAGAACTTTGAATAAAATGCTGGAGACAGCATGGAAAGTATATAATAACAGAGAAAAAAGTAGGGAAAGTAGACTACTGGCTGTAATGACAGGGACGGCAGATAGAGGAACAGGCAGAGGAAGAAGACAAGGATTCAATGGAAGGGGAGGTTGTATGAACTGTGGCAATCAGAAATTTAATACCCCCTTAGGAATAAATCAGTGTGCCTTGTGTAGGGAGGAAGGGCATTGGAAAAGGGATTGTCCTAAAAATAGGAATGCTCATCAGGAGATCACCAAGGTAATGGTTTTAGATGATTGAAGGGGACCAGAGGGGAACCCAGCTGAACCTCTGGTTATAATTAAGCTAGGAGAAAAAGAGTTAAATTTCTAGTAGATACAGGAGCAACATTTTCAGTATTGAATACCTGTAAAGGAAAAATTTGAATAAAAACAGCCAATATAATAGGAGCAACAAGGAAAGAAGAAAACAGGCCATTCCTGTGACACCTGGATTTGAAATTTGGAAATAAGATAATTACACATGAATTCTTGTATGTACCAGAATGTCCGATACCCTTCTTTGGAAGGGATCTGTTATCCAAATTAAATGCACAAATTGTTTTTGAGGAAGGAGAACTTTTCTTGAAAATTCCTGAGTCAAAAACGGGAGAAATCCTGATGATACAAGAAAAAGTAAAGGAACAGGAAATTCCACCAGAGGTGGATTTGGCAGTAATCCCTACAGTATGGGAAGCAGATATTCCTGGTAAATCAAAACTAGCAGAACCTGTCAAAATAGATTTAAAGGAAGGTGCAGGGACAGTGAAAATTAAACAATATCCAATTAAACCAGAAGTGAGACAGGAACTGAAGAAACTGATTGACAAATTTCTGGAGTATAAAATTTTGGAAGAATGTGGATCTGAGTATATTAATCCTATTTTACCAGTCAGAAAACCTTCGGGTGAATATAGACTGGTACAAGATTTGAGAGCAGTAAATCAAATAGTTAAGGATATTTATCCTGTAGTAGCAAATCCTTATACATTGTTAACAGCGTTAAAGGAGACTTATCAGTGGTTTACAGTGCTTGATTTGAAAGATGCTTTCTTTTGTATACCTTTGGAAAAGGAAACCAGAAAACTGTTTGCTTTTGAATGGGAAAATCCATAAACCGGAGGAAAGATGCAGCTGACATGGACCAGATTACCCCAAGGATTTAAAAACAGTCCAACTATTTTTGGAAATCAGTTAGCAAAGGATCTTGAGATCTGGAAACAGGACAAACCAAGGCCTGCTCACTTACTTTTACAATATGTGGATGACATATTGATTGCTACAGAAGAAAGGTTTGCTTGTATACAGGTGACTATTGACCTCTTGAATTTTTTGGAACTAAATGGGTATAGGGTATCCAGGAAGAAGGCCCAAATCGCCCGTCAGACTGATATATTTGGGTTTCAAGATTTCAAAAGGGCAACGACAATTAGGAAAAGATCACAAAGAAACCATTTCCAGTATACCTGAGCCGAGAAATATTAATGAAGTCAGAGTGTTTTTGGGAATGACAGGGTGGTGTCACCTTTGGATTATGAACTATGGGCTAATAGCTAAACCGTTGTATGAGGCCCCAAAGAATTCTCCCTTTGTATGGGGCCCACAACAGCAAAAGGCTTTTGTAGAGTTAAAACGTGCCTTAATGTCTGCACCTGCTTTGGGACTTTTGGATTTAACCAAAGATTTTCAGTTGTTTGTTCATGAAAGACAATGCCTTGCACTAGGTGTGTTAAGTCAGAAGATAGGAAACTGGAAACGACCAGTCGGATACTTCTCCAAACAACTGGACACAGTGAGTAGAGGGTGGCCAAACTGCCTTCGAGCAGTGACAGCAACAGTGATGCTCATACAAGAAGCTCGGAAATTGACCTTGGGAAGAACAATAACATTCTATGTCCCACACATGGTGATAACCGTTTTAGAACAAAAGGGGGGACATTGGCTGTCTCCGAGCTGAATGACGAAGTACCAGGTGGTACTGACTGAACAAGATGATGTGATTCTAAAGACAACTAACCTGGTAAACCCTGCAGTGTTTTTAAGTTCCATACAGGAAGAAGGACAACTGGAACATGACTGCTTGGCTACCATCGAGTATGTTTATTCTAGTTGTGAAGATCTGAAGGATGTACCATTGGAGAGACCAGACTGGGAATTGTATAGAGATGGGAGCAGCTTTATGGAGCAAGGAGTCCGATACGCAGGATATGCGGTAACAACAGATACTACAGTTATAGAAGCAGGAGCATTGGCGAGTACCACGTCAGCCCAGAAAACGGAACTTATTGCTTTGTTTCGAGCCCTAGAATTAAGTAAAGACAAGAAAGTAAATATCTGGACAGATTCAAAATATGCCTTTGGGGTAGTGCATGTTCATGGGGCTTTGTGGAAGGAAAGAGGGCTATTGTCCTTTCAAGGATCAAACATTAAGCATCAAAAGGAAATTTTACAATTATTGCAAGCAGTTCAGAAACCAGACCAAGTAGCAATCATGCACTGTAAGGCACATCAAATTGGGAATACAAAAATAATTGCTGGAAATAATTTGGCTGACAAAACAGCAAGAAAGGTAGCAAAGAAACAAGTGTTACAGATGGCAATAATTCCTTCTAAAACAGTAACTCTTCCTAGAGAAAAACCAAAATATTCAGAAGAAGATGACAAATTAGGTCAGTTATTAAATGCTAAGAAAAACCTAGCCAGATGGTGGGTAATTCCTAATGGACAAGTAGTAATTCCACCTCTTTTGATGAGAGAAATAATTCAAACAAGACATCAGGAATGTCACTGGGGAGCAGAAGCCTTAGTAGCTTCTTTGTGGAAACAAGTAGTATCAGTAAAAATGTTAGGATTAGCTAAAATGATAACTGCAAGATGTGAAGTATGTTTGAAAAATAATCCAGTGATTAAGAAAAGAGTCCAAATGGGTAGGGTAAAATCTGGTACAGAACCTGGAGATTATTGGCAAATAGATTTCTCAGAGTTACCTAGACAATATGGGTACTGGTACATCTTGGTGGGGGTTGACACTTTTACAGGATGGCCAGAAGCCCTTCCCTGTCACACCACACAAGCAAAAGAAGTAGTGAAATGATTATTAAAAGAAATAATTCCAGATTTGGAGTTCCTATTGGAATTTATTCTGACAGAGGTCCACATTTGTTTCTGAAATAGTCCAAAGTATTAGCAAAGTATTGGGTATTACTTGGGATTTACATGTGTCCTGGAGGCCACAATCTAGTGGGAAGGTAGAAAGGATGAATCAGACTTTAAAAAGACAAATAAGTAAAATTTGTCAAGAAACTAATTTAAAATGGCCTCAAGTGCTTCCATTGGCATTATTACGAATCAGAGTACAGCCAAAGAGTGGAACCTCAGTCAGACCTTATGAATTATCATATGGAAAACCATATGAGTCTCTAGAACCAAATCCAAACATACATGTAAAAGGAAAGCAGGATGTGTATAACTATTTGCTTTCTCTAGGGAAAACTTTGGCTACAATTCAGAGTGCAGTAGTTTGGAATAGACCTTTATCCCTGGAAAACTCAGTACATGACTTTCAACCAGGAGACTATGTCTATGTGAAGACTTGGACCTCCGAACCTTTGCAGGATTGCTGGAGAGGACCTTTTCAGATACTGTTAACCACTTTTACAGCTATCAAGATTGCAGAATCAGATGCTTGGATACATTATACTCGAGTGAAGAAAGCATCTACTCCATGGAAGATTGTTAACCATGACCCAAAGACTTTAAAACTGACTATGAAACATGTCTGATTTTTCATATCAGGTTTTGATTGTTCTTTGGATTTTATGCTGGAAAGTAGTGCTGGTAGGATCATGGACTGACCTGGTGGATAGGAACAAAAGACAACTAGAAACAGAACAAGTGATTGACATTCCCAAACAAACGTCTGAGGAAAATTTGATGTTAGGGCTGATTAGAGGATTTGCCAATTTGCAGAATATCACACAGATTACTGCTTGTTTACCAATACCGAAGGCAGTAGGTGAATCTGTTCCATGGGGAATTTTAACTATGAATCTGACCAAAATAGAATATGAAAATGGGACAATGACTTGCAAACAGGAACCTAGGGAAACTTGGGAATTACAAAAGGTTAAAGCTGGGGAAGAATCACCAGTGTATTCAGTTGTTTGGGAATGTAAAGGACGATTTGTAGCAAAACCTGGATTATATGGGGATTTAGGAAACAAGGGATGGTGTTATTACCCTAAAATGGTTACAGCAAACACCAGTGTATGGATACCAGAGACGAAAATGTGAAAAGAAAAATCAAACTCTACAGGGAAAGGAAGTAGTTTGGGATTCGGTTTGGTCTATGACCATACTATCCCAATTTCAGTACATGGCCAGAACTCCTTGGTGTTTTACCTGGGATGGAAAAGCTTTTGCAGTATTACCCTCAGTCAATGATAAAGCAACTTCATCGAGAGAGAAGGAGAACAAAATAGTGCCATGGTGGAAATGTGAAAAAGTGTATGATTGCAGCAATGCAAACTTAATAATTCAAAGAATTCCTCCTTTGGCCGCTGCTTTAAAATATGGTTGTTTTTGTCGAGGTCTTAAGAATACTCTCAATTTAACTAGCACCTTTACACTCAGAAGAGGAACTCTGTTTAGTTGCAGAAAATCTACTGTTCAAAGTCCAGGACATTTAATTTGGGCACTAAGTGATGGAACCTGGACAACTCATTTACCGTTAGATGGTAAGGCAAAACAAATTACTTTAGGCATGCCAACATTGTGCCCGATTTGGAAGAAATCACCATTTAAAGGACCATTGGAAAGTTTAAAATTAAAATGAACCAAGAGGTCTGAGACAGATGATGATATTTGGAAAGAACCATCTACAGGAGTGAAAATTGGCTGGGCACTTGAATCACTTTTGAATCCCATAGCCTCATATAGAAACAGAGAATGGCTTTATCAGTTAACAGGTCAGGTAGAAAAGTTAGCAAACGTCACCAAGAAAGGGTTTAAGGAATTGAATATACAGCTACAGGCAACTTCCAGGATGACTTTACAAAATAGAATGGCATTGGATATGCTCCTACTTAAAGAACATGGAGTATGTGGATATCTCAAGGATAGACTGGACCACTGATGCATTCACATTCCAAATGTCACTCAAGATGTGGAACATGATCTGGACCTATTAGGTAAAATTGAAAAGGAAACAGAATCAATTCGAGAAGATATATCAGAAGATTGGCTGGGGAAAATTTTTAACAAATTGGGATGGAATCTAAGCTCTTGGATACAATGCATAATCAAAACTTTGTTTCTGTTACTGATTGTCTTTCTGATGATCATGCTAGTATAGGCTTGTTTGAAGAAACAGTTTACCAATAGAATTGCAGTCAATCACATGATCATGATATAAGTACCAACTATTCCACAAAGATACAGTCCACCACCAAAATATGCTGAAACAAATGATACATAAATAATGTGAAAGTATTGAAATAATAATTTTCAACACTTTCAAAGGGGGGAAATGTTACATATCTGCTAATAGTTAGAATTAACTAACCACATTTGATTAAGAATATAGAGTTATTTTAATAAGAATATAGAATTATAAGAAATATTTTAACGAAACTTGTATTTGCACAAGCAACAGCTGCTATGAAATCCTCTGTATAACCCTGTACCAAGGCCGAAGGAATTGGTCAGAATCACCTAGTAGGAATATTTTAGATAACAGACTTGAGATTCAAGATGATTGTTTATATGTAACCTAGGAGAATGTACTAAGATGTCAAAATGTAGAATTAATGGGAACTGGGGAGGGTCGAGTGAAGCAACTCGTAGTTACCTGCCAAGAAACAGTTACCTTAAGTGAAAGGTAATTCCGTCAGGGGGAGATCGCGACCACCGACTCATGTACCACCTACCCAAATCATACCCCAGACCCATTTTTAGATCTTTCTGCGCAGAATCGGATATGGGAGGAGAATATGTTAATGATTTTTGGGAAATACTATGTTTATGCATGAATACTTAATGAATATGTATGAATAAGTTCTATATAAGGTGTATGATTTTGAAACTTGGTGTGCGTTGATCGTGAGGGGACTCACTCATGCACCCGGCCGTCAATAAAGAGGTGTCTGCTTATCTACATCACATTGGTGTCGATAAGTTCTTCATTCCGAGATTTTGGTAACAAGTTGAATTACTCAAACTAATTGGTTTACAGATACTTGCTTGTAAACTGAGTGGAAAAAACAAAGTGGAGAAAAAAAATGTAGAGAAAAAAATAAAGCCTTTCAGATTAAAAGACTGAGTCAAAAGAGATGGGTTTATACTGTTAATGGGAAAATTGAGAACGAATATTAGATGCAAATGGGTTCAAGATAAGAGGTAAGTGAAGGAATCCTGTTTTGCAAATAGATTTTTGAATGATAGGACACATTTTTTAAATACAGAATATGGTAGAGGGGAACTATATGCAGAGAGGCCATGGTTTCCAACCCCATGGTTTCATCAAACTTAAACTCAGCAATGAAGAAAAAATGGCAAAATTTGGTATACTTCTGCCTAGTCTACTATAACCTCTGGCCTAACTAAATATACAATTATGTGTTCACCACACACCATGTGTCAAAGTCCTCTGCTGGAACTGAACTGAGTTTGCTTACAGGGAGAGTTTTCTGGTATGGTGTGTTCAGTTACTAGAACATTTCATACTATGAGTCACTGGAGCCCTGAGAAGCAGCAACATCAGCAAAATCTTTGACCATGCTGCTGCTGGGAAGGATGCATTAATGACACTGATAATGTTGAGAAAGTGATATTGTAAAGATTAGTTTACAGCAAAAATTACTCTGGAGAAAGTAGGTCAGATAGAGCTTGATCATATCCAGTCCATTTAACAACCCTCAGCCTTAATTTTAAAATAGTTTGGCTTGCTTTTGGGCAGTGGGTGAAATAATACATATTTCAGGGGTTTAGCATTTTTTCCCCTTTAATAAGTTAGGAGAAATGTTTGGTTTTTTTCAATGCAGTAATGAATTCTGCTACAGCAAATATACTGCAGTGATAAAAGCAAACCACTTGAAAACCTGTCGGAAATGCATATACAAAATGACAGCTGCCTCCTTTAGTGTTCTTAGAATAAGGGACTACAAAACTGAAACCAACTATAATAAACTTTTTAAAATGTTGGGATACAGAGCAGAATTCACAGGCAATCATTCCCAAGATGTTCAAGGCTCAGATTTGATTCTCCATTCTGCCTAATTTGAAGCAAAATCTCTGATGGAAATCTCCTCCTTACCAATCTGCTTGCAATAATGGGTGGGTGACCTTTAACTGGAGATGAGTTGCTACTGTAAGTTACCTATCCCATTTACATGGGAATTTAACAGAAGCATAACAGGATGTCCTGGTTTTGCCTGGGATAGAGTTACTTTTCTTCTTAGTAGCTGGTGCAGTGCTGTGTTTTGGCCTTGGTGTGAGAAAAATGTTGACAGCACACTGATGTTTTTAGTTGTTGCTGGGTAATGTTTATACTAAATCAAGGACTTTCTGGTTTCTCAGGCCCTGCCAATGAGAAGGTTGGAGGGGCACAAGAAATTGGGAGGGGACACAGCCAGGCCAGCTGACCCAAACTAGCCAAAGAAGTATTCCATACCATGGGATGCAATGCTCATTGTATAAACTGGGAGGTGTGGGGGGTGGGGTTGGCTGGGGCCTGTTAATCTTTGCTTGGGGAGTGGCTGGGCATCAGTCAGAAGATGGTGAGCAGTTGTATTGTGCATCACTTGTTTTCTTTCCTTCCCTTTGGATTTCATTCCTCTCCCCTCTCCCTCCTTTTCATTATAACTGTTATTGTTATCATAACAATTGTTCTTTTGTTTTTATTTTATTTCAATTATTAAATTGTTCTTATCTCAACCCTTGAGTTTTACATTCCTTCCCAGTTCTCCTCCCCATCCCTCTGGGTGAGGGGGGAGTGAATGAGTGGCTGCATGGCACTAAATTACCAGCTGGGGTTAAATCACAACAGAGGAGTAAGGAGTGTGACATGACAACTCCACCCTAAGATGATGCAATTCCCCAAGAGCATGTTAGTGAAAAAGCTGTTGTCATTGGGAACACTTATTCTTTCCTTGCTTCCTTCTTGTTACAAGTGCAGACAAGGAGAAAACAAAGGAAGAGACATTTACGTCATGTGCCCTAATCTCCTGCAGTGATAAGTGAGGGAAGGTCTGGTTCCTACTCTTTGAGCCAAGGTGAGGGTGAGGGTCTAAGGAAAAGAGTGAAACATAACCGTCATGTCACCATAGAAAACCCCATGCCATAGCATGATATGAGGAGGATAAATCTCACAATGTCTCTCATAGCCCTATTTCCTAGGATATCACAGATACAGGGCCTCCAACCTTATGATGATTTGGTTGTATCAGGTGCAAATCTTGAAAATATTTGCACTTCTGTTCAAACCTCACAAGCTGTTTAACTTGACTAACATTATTTCAGATTTCACACGCAAAAAACCACACAGAATGGTCAGGGTTGGAAGGGACGTCTGGGGATCATCTAGTCCACCCCCCCGATAAAACAGGTTCACCTACAGCAGGTTGCACAGAATCACGTCCAGGGGGGAATTGAATGTCTCCAGAGAAGGAGACACCACAACCTCTCGGCAGCCTGTTCCACTGCTCTGTCACCCTCAAAGTAAATAAATTCTTCCTCATATTCAGATGGAACTTCCTGTGTTGTAGTTTGTTCCTGTTGTCCTTGTCCTGTTGCTGGGTGCTACCAAAAAGAGCCTGGCCCCATTATTTTGACACTCGCCCTTTAAGATATTTGTAGACATTGATAAGATCCCCTCTCAGTCTTCTCCAGGCTAAACAGGCCCAGCTCTCTCAGCCTTTCCTCATAAGGGAGATGCTCCAGTCCCCTCATCATTTTCATAGGCCTCTGTGGGACCCTCTCCAGGAGTTCTCTTGAACTGGGAAGCCCAGAACTGCACGCAGTACACCAAATGGGGCCTCACCAGGGCAGAGTAGAGGGGGAGGATAACCTCCCTCGACCTGCTGGCCACACTCCTCCTAATGCCCCCCAGGGTCCCATTGGCCTTCTTGGACACCAGGGTACACTGTTGGCTCATGGGCAACTTGCTGTCCACCAGGACTCCCAGGTTCTTCTCCACAGAGCTGCCTTCCAGCAGGTCAGCCCCTAGCCTGTACTGGTGTGTGGGGTTGTTCCTCCCTCAGTGCAGGACCTTACACTTGCCTTTGTTGACCTTCATTATGTTCCTCTCTGCCCATCTCTCTAGCCTGTCCAGGTCTCGCTGAATGGCAGCACAGCTTTCTGCTGTATCAGACACTCCTCACAGTTTTGTATCATCCACAAACTTGCAGAGGGTACACTCTGTCCCTTCATGCAGGTCACTGATGAATAAGTTGAACAGGACTGGACCCAGTAGTGACCCCTGGGGAACACTGCTAGCTACAGGTCTCCAGCTAGACTGTGCTGTTGATCACAACCCTCTGAGCTCTGCCATTCAGCCACTTCTCAATCCACCTCACTGTCCACTCATCTATCCCACACTGACTGAGCTTACCTACGCGTATGTTATGGGAGACAGTGTCAAAAGCCTTCCTGAGGTCAAGGTAGACAATATCCATTGTTGTCCCTTTGTCTACCCAGCCAGTGATTCCATCATAGAATGCTATCAGATTGGTCAGGCATGATTTCCCCTTGGTGAATCCATGTTGACTACTCCCAATTACATTCTTTTCCTCTACATGCTTAGAGATGATCACCTCCAGGATGAGCTGTTCCATCACCTTTCCAGGGATGGAGGTGAGACTGACCAGCCTGTAGTTTCCTGGGTCCTCCTTCTTGCCCTTTTTGAAGACAGGAGTGACATCGGCTTTCCTTCAGTCCTCAGGCACCTCTCCTGTCCTCCATGACCTTTCAAAGATGATGGAGAGTGGCTTGGCAATAACATCTGCCAGCTCCCTCAGCACTCAGGGATGCATCCCATCGGGGCCATGGATTTGTGGGTGTCAAGTTTAAGTGATCTCTAACGTGATCCTCCTTGACCAGGGGAAAGTCTTCCTTTCTCCAGTTCCTCTCTTGCCTCCAGGGTCTGGGAAACCTGAGCCTTGGCAGTAAAGACTGAAGCAAAGCAGGCATTCAGTAACTCTGCTTTCTCTGTGTCCTTTACCACCAGGGCACCCATCTCATTCAGAAGCAGGCCCTCATTTTCCCTAGTCATCTTTTTCCTGCCAATGTACTTGAAGAAGTCCTTCTTGTTGTCCTTGATATCCTTCATCAGGTTTAATTCCAAATGGACCTTAGCACTAGTTTGCACTAGTTCTATTAAGAGCAGATTCTGGCCCAGAGTATAAGAAACAGACTTGACAATTGATGATACAGTGAGATATACCCCGGCACAATGAGAACTGAAAACACATTTGAGAGATTTGCCTTGGGGTTTGAATGAGCAGTAGCCAATTTATTGTCCATGACTGAAACCATGAAAGATTTGAACCCAAATCCTAAATTACTTAATAATTCACTGTGGTGGGTTGACCTTGGTTGAACACCAGATGCCCACTAAAGCTGCTCTATCACTCTCCCTTATCAACTGGATAGGGGGGAGAGAAAATATAATGAAAGGCTCATAGGCTGATATAAGGACAGGGAGATCACTCAACAGTTACTGTCATGGGCAAAACAGACTTGACTCGAGGAAACTAATTTAATTTATTACCAATCAAGTCAAAGTGGGTTAATGAGAAATAAAATCCAAATCTTAAAAACACCTTCCCCCACCCCTCCCTTCTTCCCAGGCTCAACTTCACTCCTGGCTTTTCTTCCTTCCCCTGAGTGGCAGAGGGGTATGGGGAATGGGGGGTTGCAGTCAGTTCATCACATGTTGTTTTTACTGCTTCTTCCTCCTCACACACTTCCCCTGCTTAAGCGTGGGGTCTCACCCATGGGAGACAGTCCGTCATGAACTGCTCCAGCATGGGTCCTTTCCACAGGGTGCAGTCCTTCAGGAACAGACTGCTCCATTGAGGGTCCCCCACGGGATCACAGGTCCTGTCAGAAAACCTGCTCCAGTGTGGGGTCCTCTCCACGGGGCTGCAGTTCCAGCATTGGCTCTTCACAGGGTCACAGCTTCCTTCAGGACACATCCACCTGCTTTGATGTGGGGTCCTCCATGGGCTGCAGGTGGATATCTGCTCCACCATTAACCTCCATGGGGACAGCCTGCTTCACCATGGCCTTCACCACAGGCTGCAGGGGAATCTCTGCTCCAGCACTTGGAGCATCTCCTCCCTCTCCTTCTTCACTGACCTTTGTGTCTGCATAGTTGTGGCACTCAGGTAGTCTCACTCCTCTCTCCCAGCTGCTGTTGTGCAGCAGTTTTTTCCCCTTCTTAAATATGATATTACAGAGGCACTACCACTGTTGTTGATTGGCTCAGCTTTGGCCAGCAGCAGGTCCATCTTGGAGCCATCTGGCATTGGCTTTATCAGACATGGAGGCAGCTTCTGGAATCTTCTCACAGAAGCCACCCTTGTAGCACTCCTGCTACCAAAACCTTGTCATGCAAACCAAATACATTCAAATTTGTAAATCACGTACACACACAAAAAATCGTTTACTCCAAGCTCAGCAAAACAGAATGGTTCTGCCTATCAAAGTCTCATACAGACCTGTATACTTAAAATTGCTAGGGGAAAGCACACTGCAAATGATTTAGAGGTTTCATCTGAACAAGCATAAAAACATTCACTGAATTTACTGATGGCAAGAATCACAGGGAGGAAAATGAAGAGAAAAATAGACAGGTATTCATTTCACATCATCAAAGTCTTGCCTTTTTGAATTCTGCTAAACAGCTATCAATACCATATCACAAGAAAGCACTCTTTCCCCACAACAGACTCTGTATTTGCAAATACTGCAATAGTGTCAAGGTCTGTGATTTCTGCTGATATATTTCCAGATTGCTTTCATGTTTAATCTTGAATAGAAAAGTGTGGTAGTCAGCTTTCCTACAAATTATTTTGAAACTTTAATTAGACTCAGGCTGCATGTCTACAAGTAGCTGAGTCTACCACAGGGCTCACTGTCACCAAAAGTGGAGAAGTGTTGCTTCCCTCTCACCCCATCCCATCCCATCCCATCCCATCCCTTCCTGTTTGTTCTTCACACTCCCACTTCTCATCCCCATTCAGATTATTTCCTCCCTTGAGCCAGCTCAGGCACTAACTGAACCCTTCTTCAGGCTGTTTCAATGCACCATCTCAGCAGAAGACTACCCTGGGTTTTTTTTCTAGATTATTCTTTTGCTGTATTTGTGAGGTGGAGCAGCCACAGAGGGCACCACAACAGTCATGAGTGGCAGGAGTTCATGACAGAGATGGACAGGGAATACATGTGGAGAAGGAGAGAGGATAGAATAGAATAGAATAGAATAGAATAGAATAGAATAGAATAGAATAGAATAGAATAGAATAGAATAGAATAGAATAGAATAGAATAGAATAGAATAGTTCAATTGGAAGGGACCTACAATGATCATCTAGTCCAACTGCCTGACCACTTCAGGGCTGACCAAAAGTTAAAGCATGTTATTAAGGGCATTGTCCAAATGCCCCTTAAGCACTGACAGGCATGGGGCATTGACCACATCTATAGGAAGCATGTCCCAGTGTTTGATCACCATCTCGGTAAAGAAATGTTTCCTATTGTCAAGTCTAAACCCCCCTGATGCAGCTTTGACCCATTCCCATGCACCCTGCCACTGGATACCAGGGAGGAGATAGCACCTCCCTCTCTACTTCACCTCCTCAGGAAATTGTAGAGAGCAATTTGGTCACCCCTCAGCCTCCTTTTCTCCAAACTAGACACACCCAGAGTCCTCAACTGCTCCTCATAGGACATTCAGCCCTTTCCCCCTGAGACAAGATAATATAACCAGCTGCTCGAAGTAACAGTGACCTGTTAGATTGGCTTTCCATATCTTGGCATGGTAACTTGACTGGAATTTCTTTGAAAATCACATGTTGGAAATCACCTTATGCTTATCTTCTGATTTTCTGGCCTGATTTCCTGTGTTCATTCCTCTCATCCTGGTCCTTTTCCCTGGTCTATCTGTCCTTTTGTTTCCTTTCCTCTCTCCTTCAGCATCTCAGCTCCCACATTCATTCTTGTTCCCCATGCCATGTTCCTCTTTCATTCTCCACTGCTACCACCCACTCTAAACTCCCTCCACCCCAGCCAGTGCAACAAGCAGGTACACCTCACACTTGCGCAGGTACACCTCACACTTGCACAGGAGCACAGCAAAAGAATCATTCCTCATTCCCCCAATTTTTGTAAATCCACTTAAAAAAACCCCAAACAAACCAAAAAATACCCCAACAATCAGTACCCATTTTTATCTGCTGCATAAAAGTAAATACATCCTCTATAATATGTAGATGTCTTAAACCAAACTTCCTTACTGACAAGTTGCATGACATTAGAGATCACAGCTGGATGTTAAATACTAATCATTCAGGTTTCAAAGTATTCTGACCTTTCTCTCACTCAGCATTTTAAGATCTGTGTCTTGTTTGGTCCAATTCTGAACAATGTTTTTTTCAGAGGACACTTCAAAAGAATTTGAAAGAATTAGGGCTGCCCATATGCTGCAAACACCAACCAGACACTAGTCCAATCAAAGCACAAATCTCTAATGTCCCACTTCGCATAAAACATCGCTGAGTGCTTATGAGTGTGAAGCAATTCTTGATGAAACCAACACAGCTCAGCTTTCAGCACATACCCAACACAACAGCTGAGGTATTTCAATTGTTGCCCTGCAATGACTCCTCTCAATAGGAAGGTTTTCAGCAGCACTGGAGACATAAGGCTCTCCCTTTCCTACACAGGGGAGCAACAGGGCATAAGAACTGGCACAGCTTGAGCTACCCAGCAACAAAAAACAGCCTGCAGGGAATTATTATACACAGTTTTACAGATGTTAGGAGTGAAAGACATCTACACCTCATGTCTACATTTTCAGATGCGTGGCAACCCTAAGTGGCATGGGAGAAATTAGCACAGGGAGGGAAGTGAGTGATACAGAGAGAAGACATCAACCAAGCTGGGAGTTAATTTTGGGCTCTCCTGTTTCTGGGACAGTTTCCCCAGGAAGCCAAATGCTGCCATTTTCTGGAGATAGACCGTGGGATGCTGATTCATCACACAGGCGCCTGAGACCTAAATATCAGATTTGGTCAGATTAGGTATTTATTCCATTTCCTTGTGTCATGGTTTCAGCTGGGATAGAGTTAATTTTCTTCTTAGTAGATGGTGCAGTGATGTGGTGTAATGTGGGTGGTGGGTAACGTGGGAGGATGGGGAAGTTCGAGGTGTGCCTCAAGGGGATTTGATTTTGGGTGAAAACAGCCAATAAATTGAGTGATATTAATTGTTACATAATATTGTATACTGTCCTGGTTTCAGCTGGGATAGAGTTAAATTTCTCCAAAAAGGACTGTCATGGTTTAACCCTGGCCAAGCACCACACGGCCACTCCCTCCTTCCCAGAAGGATGAGGAGGAGAATAGGAAAGGAATGTAAAACTCGAGGGTTGAGATAAGAACAATTTAATAGGTAAAGCAAAAGCCACACATGAAAGCAAAGCAAAGCAAGGAATTTGTTCACTACTTTCCATTGGCAGGCAGGTGTTTGGCCATCCCCAGGAAAGCAGGGCTCCAGAAAGCAGGGCTCCATCATGTGTAATGGTTACTTGGGAAGACAAATACCATAATTCTGGATGTCCCCACCTTCCTTCTTCTTCCCCCAGCATATATACTCAGCATGACATCATGTGGTATAGAATACCTCTTTGACTAGTGAAACAGAGCAAGATCTTAAAGAATTAGTCAGGATGGGTTTGGTACCATGCTCTGGGTGATGCTCTGTTTATAACAGAGAGAGCATGGCCTGTTCTGTTCCGCTGATGGTACTAAAGTAAGAGATAGGAGGAATGTACTCTGAGCAATCTAGCAGTCATAAATAAAGATAAGGTAGGCATTTGAAGGAGATGAGAGGGCCATGAGTCAGGAGGTTTTGCAAGCTCCGGAAACAAGTTCAAGTGAGGAAGAAGACTGAGTGACCCCCAAAAGTGAGGCCGAAGAATGGAATGACCACCCAAAAGTCTCCCCAAAAGACGATTCTAGAATACTCCGCCTCAAGCTCCACTTAAACCCCACCTATTATGAATATGATGATTAGATGTCGAAATTACATGAATATATATATATGTAAAGATGTAACCTCTCACAAAAATTGTATAAATTGCCTGACATTTCACTGAAAACTTTGGAGCTAGTTTGTCTAGTGCGAACCGGCTAGCCTCCCCAACGTTGCATGAAATAAATACCTTTGCTGCTTAAAGACAAAATTCGTCTCTGAGCAGTTACTCTGTGCCATTTTGACATCATTACCCTACCAAAGAGTCTATTAACTCCACCTCAGTTTCTTTTTATGTTCTTGGATAATTTCTCTAAACAGTAGGCATAACGGTTCCCCCACTCCTTCTTTACTTTGCTTATCAACTTGAGAAGCTTTTCATGGCAAGTCCTGTTTGTGTATTCACACATGATTTCCAAAGAGTTTATTAGGGCATATCTGCCCTATTAAAACAAAAAGAAAATATTTTACATGAGCTTCTTAACAGTAACTGGATTAGAATTGGGCATTAATCACACTGGTAAAACACTATATACCTTCAGAAAGAACGGCGTCCTACTTTAGCAGTTATCATTGGGAGTATTCAGCAAATGTTTGAGTTTGATATCTATGCTTATATACAGAATAAATGTCCTGGTTTCGGCTGGGCTGGAGTTAACTTTCTTCTTAGTAGCTAGTAAAGTGATGTGTTTTGGCTATGATTTGAGAATAATGTTGATAGGACACTGATGTTTTTAGTTATTGCTAGGCAATGTTTATACTAAGTCAAGGATTTTTCAGTTTCTTGGGCCTTGCCAGCCAGAGGGCTGGAGGGGCAAAGGAAATTGGGAGGGGACACAGCTGGGACAGGTGACCCAAACTAGCCAAAGAAGTATTCCATACCATGGGACGTCATGCTTAGTATATAAATTTGGAGGGTTAGCTGGGGCAGGATTGTTGCTCAAGGACTGGCTGGGCATCGGTTAGCAGGTGGTGAGTAGTTGTACTGTGCATCACTTGTTTTCCTTTCTCCCTTTTCCGTTGGATTTTAACCTTTCCCCCCACCTTTCCATTCTAATTGCTATTATTATTGTTTTTACCTTTTTATTCTGTTTAAATTATTGAATTGTTCTTATCTCAACCCTTGAGTTTTACATTCATTTGTGATTCTCCTCCCCACCCCTCCGGGTGGTGGTGGAATGAACAAGGGGCTGTGTGGTGCTTGGTTGCCAGCTGGGGTTAAACCAAGACAATGAAACAACTACAATTACATACAGGCTGAGTCACCACTCCCTGCTGTTGGCTTCTGGAGGAGAGGAGACACTTCAACATCTCAGAACTCAAATGCAAGTAATTACTATATTGATAGGAAGCTCAGAGGCAAATTTGCTTTGAGAAGCTTGGAGATAAACCAATTCAGAATATAGCCTTATCTGCATTCTCAATGTCAGTACTCTACCAAGAAAGGAAGATTTAATATAAGGATCTTTTCTGCTGAAGCCATTTGCAGCTGCTGAATTAATGCACAAACATGGATGGCCATACTAAGACCAGAAAAGAGAAGATCAAGGCTCAGTGTCTGCTATTTACCCAAATTTCCACACGTGGTTTCTTCCTACAAATTTTTAGTGTTTTATCTACAGACTGACCACTAATTTATTTTCACGGTATCATAGAATGTACTAGGTCGGAAGGCACCTCTTCTCTAGAGTCCACTCACTCTGCTCAGGACAGGGTCATCTACAGCAGGCTTCCCAGGGCTTCCATGTCTGGTTTTGAGTATCTCCAAGGATGGAGACTCCACATTCCTCTCTGAAACAACCAATTCCAGTAATCAATAACAACTATAATTTTTTTTTAAAAAAAAAAATTAATGGCATTTTCTGTCTTTCAGTTTGTGGTTATTTTCTCTTATCCTTTCACTTGATACCCCTAGAAATAAGCCTAGATACATCTTCTACACTCTTTCTCACCAGGTATTTATACACATTGATAAGATGCCTCCTAAACCTTCTTTTCTCCAGGTGTCATGGTTTAACCTCAGCCAATAACTAAATACCATGCAGCTGCTCACTCACTACCTGCTTCCCCTGGTGGGATGGGGAGGATAATTGGGGAAAAAGTAAAACTCGAGGGTTGAGATAAGAACAATTTAATAACTGAAATAAAATATAATAATTATAATAATTGTAATGGAAAGGGAGATAACAAAAAGAGAAAGAGAAATAAAACTTGAAGCAAAACAAAAAAGCAAAACAAGTGATGCACAATACAATTGCTTACCACCCACTAACCAATGCCTAGCCAGTCCCCAAGCAGCAATCCCACTCCTTCCACCCCACCCCCCAGCTAACTCCCCCCAGTTTATATAGAGTATGACATCTCATGGTAGAGATTACCATTTTGGCCAGTTTGTATCAGCTGTCCTGACTGTGTCTCCTCCCAAATTCTTGTGCCCCTCCAGCTTTCTTGCTGGCAGGGCATGAGAAACTGAAAAGTCCTTGACTCTAGTATAAACATTACTTAGCAACAACTAAAAACATCAGTGTTTTATCAACCTTATTGTCACACCAAATCCAAAACACAGCACTGTACTAGCTACTAGGAAGAAAATTAAGTCTATCAAGTCTATCCTAGCAAAAACCAGGACACCAGGCTAAACAATCCCAGAACTTGAGTATTAAATTCCAACTCCTGATCACCTTCAATTACCTAGAGAAATATGCTGGTGCAGAAACTGCTTAAAAAAAAATAACCATCCCCCCAAAAAACCCAACAACATTTACAGGCTGAAATTTGAGGTTGAAATTTACACATGCTCTGGGATATCTGACTGAAGAAAAGCATGCACATTTGCAGCACAGACACTCTTGTGTAAGAAGCTACACCTTCCAACAGTGAAGATGGTCCTATATCATGTCCTTTGAGAGCAGTGATAAACTGTACCTAGTTGATTACAGATTAAAGGATTACTGAAAGCAAAAAAGAAGAAAGAAATGGAAGGAAGATTTCTTTTAACATCATAGAATCATTTAGGTTGGAAAAGAACTTTGATATCAAGTCCAATCATTGACCCAGGACTGCCAAGTCCACCAATAAACTATGTCCCTAAGCACCACATCTATGTTTTTTAAACACCTCCAGGGATGGTGATTCCACCACCTTCCCCAGGCAGACTGTTCCAATGCTTCACCACTCGTTCAGTGAAGAAATTTTTCCTAATATCCAATCTAAGCCTCCTCTGGCACAACTTGAGGCTGTTTCCTCTTGTCCTGTTGCTTGTTATCTGGGAGAAGAGACCTAACCCTGACCTGCCTACAACCTCCTGGAAGAGACTGCGTCGATGAGAACCACCATTGCTACAGCAGATGTTTGTCTCAACATTAATATGGCAGGAAAGTCACACCATTGCCACATCAGAGGTTTATCTCAACATTATTAAGGCAGGAAACCCACCGACTGACACCATGGAGCATCGGGGAGAGCTAATCCTGAGAATCTTAACCAAACCCTTGTGCATTTGCCCAGACCTGAGGTGGGGGGATCGAGGGGCCTGGAGACCTCTGAAGACCACCTGACAGTATTGGGCACGCACACCACTGCTGGGTGGAAGGTGTGGTTAAGCAGATCAGCTCGTGACAACCCTATAAAAGAACAGAACCAACCAACATTGGATGGAATGTTCCCCCACCAGACTTGGAAACGAATCGGACTGTTGGGACACCGCAGCTCCAGGGTGGTAGCCATTGCTGTGAACTCTTAAATTCTTTCCTTCCTTCCTCTCTTTCTCACTCGCTCTCTCCTTTGCATTTGCAAACCTGTTGTCGGGCAAAAATAGTTCCTTGGCTCTTGACTCCATTTTCAGTCTTAATCCTGTTACTGAGAATACAATCAGAACCTCGCTCCAGTCTTGGACCAGCATGTGACACCTCCTTTCAGGTAGTTTGAGAGAACAATAAGGTCCCCCCTCAGCCACCTCTTCTCCAAATTAAACCACCCAAGTTTCCTCAGCTGCTCCTCATAAGACTTGTGCTCTAGACCCTTCACCAGCTTTGTTGCCTTTCTTTGGACATGCTCCAGCACCTCAGTGTCTTTCTTGCAGTGAGGGGCCCAAAAGTAAAAACAGTATTCGAGCTGTGGCTTTACCAGTGCTGAGTACAGGGGCATGATCAGTTCCCTTGTCCTCCTGGCCATGCTATTTCTAATACAAGCCAGGATGCTCTTGGCCACCTGGGCACACTGCTGGCTCATGTTCAGCAAGCCTTCAACCAGCAACTCCAGGTCCTTTTCTGCCAGGCAGCTTTCCAGCCACTCTTCCCCAAGCCTGTAGCATTGCATGGGGTTGTTGTGACCCACGTGTAGAACCTGGCACTTCTCCTTGTTGAACCTCATACAATTGGCCTTGGCCCATCGGTCCAGCCTGTCCAGATCCCTCTGCAGAGCCTTCCTACCCTCAAGCAGATCAACACTCCCTCCCCAACTTGGTGTCATCTGCAAACTAAACTGAGGGTACACTAAATCCCCTCATCCAGATCGTTGATAAATATATTAAACAGATCTCGCCCCAGTATTGAGCCCTGGAGGACACCACTTGTGACTGGGCGCCAGCTAAATATAACTCCATTTATTACCACTCTTTGGGCTCAGCTGTAGCCAGCTTTTTACATAGCATAGAGTACAGCTGTCCAAGCCATGATCAGCCAGTTTCTCCAGGAGGATGCTGTGGGAGAGGGTGTCAAAGGCTTTACTAAGGTCCAGGTAGACAACATCCAAAGCCTTTCCCTCGTCCACTAGGCAGTTCATCTTGTTGTAGAAGGAGATCGGGTTCCTCAAGTAGGACCTGCCTTTCATAAACTCATGCTGGCTGAGCCTGGTCCCCAGGTTGTCTCTCCACTTTGCCAGGACTGTTGATAAATGATGGAGTGTGGCTTGGTGATCTCATTCGCTAGCTCCCTCAGTATATTCGGGTGGATCCCATCCTGCTCCATATACTTGTGCATGTCTAAGTGGAGCAGCATGTCACTAACTGTTTCCTCCTGGACTGTGGGGACTTCATTCTGTTCCTCCTCATCCCTGTCTTCCAGCTCAGGGGGATGAGTACCCTGAGGGTAACTGGTCTTGCTATTAAAGACTGAGGCAAAGAAAGCATTAAGTCCCTCAGCCTTTTCCTCATCCTTTGTGGCAATGTTCCCCACTGCATCCAATAAAGGATGGAGATTATCCTTGGCCCTCCTTTTGTTTCTAATGTATTTGTAAAAACAGTTTTTGTTATCTTTTATGGCAGTGGCCAGCCTGAGTTCTAGCTGGGCTTTCATCTCTCTGATCTTTGCCTTGCATAACCTTGCGACATCCTCATAGTCCTCCAGAGCTGCCTGCCCCTTCTTCCAAAAGTGATAAAGTCTCTTAACCCTGAATTCCAGCCAAAGCTCTCTTTTTAGCCAGGCCGGTCTTCTCCCCTGCCGGCTTGTTTTTTGGCAGATGAGAATGGCCTGCTCCTGCACCTTTAAGACTACCTTATTGAGGAATGTCCAGCCTTCCTGGACCCCTTAGCCCTTTCAGGACTGGCCCCCAAGAGACTCTGTCAACCAGGCTCTTAAACAGGCCAAAGTCAGCCCTCCAGAAGTCCAAGGTAGCAGTTCTGCTGACAGCCCTCCTTACTTCTCTGAGAATTGAAAACGCTATCATCTCATGACTTCTATGCCCAAGACATCCTCTGACCACCATGTCACCCACCAGTCCTTCCCTGTTTGTAAACAGCAGGTCCATTGGGGCATCTCCCCTGCTTGGCTCACTGACCATCTGTGTCAGGAAGTAGTCTTCCACACACTCCAGGAACTTCCTAGACTGTTCTCTCTCTGCTGTGTAGTATTTCCAACAGACATCCAGTAGGTTGAAGTCCCCCATGAGAACAAGGGCTAGCAACCTTGAGACTTCTCCCAGTTGCTTGTGGAATGTTTCATCTGTCTCTTCATCCTGGTTGGGTGGTCTGTAACAGACTCCCACCAGGATATCCACCTTGTTGGCCCTCCACCTGTTTCTTACCCATAATCACTCTACCCTACTGTCACCATCATTCAGCTCTAGGCAGTCGAAACACTCCCTGACATACAGAGCTACCCCACTGCCTCTCCTTCCTTGCCTATCCTTTCTGAAGAGTTTGTAGCCAGCCATTGCAGCACTCCAGTCATGTGAGGTATCCCACCATGTTTCCATGATGGCGATTATGTCATAATCTTCCTGTCGCACAATGGCTTCCAGGTCCTCCTGTTTGTTGCCTGCGCTTCGGGCATTGACATAGATGTGCTTCAGCTGTACTATTGATCTCGCCAACCCTGGCATGCTGCCCCCAGGCTCATCTCTAACAAGCTTGGTTTTATTCCCTTCCCCCTTCAAATCTAGACACATTAAGATCAACTCTTTACTTATTGCTATACAAAGAAAGATTTAACGCACAAATGAAATCAAGCATGAATTAGTAGGAATAAGAAAGGTAATACAGAGAAGATTCTGTAACTTCAAACAGTTATTAAAAGACCAAGAAGAAATACTGAATGTTGACTCAAAGAGTATTTCAGCTAAAGACAGAACTTTTAAATTATGCAGAAACCAGTCACACACAAATAAACAGAATGGCTAGATTAAAAATTATTGCATATAGTTACAGATCAGTACAGCTGAGTAGACACCATAAAGCTTCCTGTCCTGGCTGGAAGAATTATTCAAATAGCATAAACTAGATAGCACTTAGTCCTAGAGAGACATATAAAAGCATGCTAAGTGTCCTTCTACCTCTTTGCCTCTTCAAGGATTTTTAGAAAAGGTTTTAAATTAACTCCTCATAGGGAGTCTGTTACTAGTTTTAAGTAGTCCACCCAGATCATCTTCAAAAGCTGAGGAAATAATTGTTAACCTCACAGAAAGAGCAGTCATCTTCAAATTCCAGCTTCAACAGCAATGGGTGAATTGCCAGGCTGAAGAGCAAGGAAGACTTTAGACCTCCTTCTTTCACTCTGAATTAGGTAGAAATAATCCCTTTAATTCTAAACTCCTGCTCCTGTAGGAGTATGTAGTGAAGTTCACAACTTCCTCCCTGTGCATCACAACATGCATTAATAAATGTACTAATAGTACCCATACCCTAACTTGCAGTTTTTAATTCTTAGCCTATTTCTAGATGCGACAGCCAAGTTTTCCAAGAAACTCAGTTCTGAAAATTCCTTTTGCCATGTATTTACCAGGTAAACTTTACATAATTTGTCAGTATACTAGAGGATGGCTGCAGCACAATCCTTGTAATCATTACTGGCCTCCATTTACTAACATCATCCAACATTTCATTGCCCAGGGTTTCCAGAATCAGAATAGGATGGGCTTCTTTAATACTATCTGAAACCTCTCCTGTGGTTAACCAGCTACAAGATGATCAGCCCTTCCAGGAATTCTCCCTGAGAATCCACCTGACAAATGTCTCAAACCAAATCTGCCTAGACCTGTCTGATCTCCTTTTAATTTCTGTAATGTTCTTGATATAACCTCATCCTGTATTAGATTCTCAAAGGCAGTGTTACCTGTACTTGCCATCCTTTCACAATAGAGGGGGAGCAGTTACCTATTTTCCTCTACCAGTCTCAGATCCATTGTGGGATTCAACTCTATCACTATTCAGTATTATCCAGGAATACCTAAGTTTCAGTAACAGAATCAGGAACACTCCTCCCATATCAATTACCTGCCCTTTCTTCATAAGGGATTTCTTATGCTTTGCTTTATGCTGATTGGCTTTCTTGCTTTTGGTGGGAATGACACTCTGTGGGAAGACAGAAGATGTGACAAAAAACCTGTTTCAACTATGGGTCTCACATCTGCTATTCCCTGGTGTCATGGTTTAACCCCGGCCAGCAACCAAGTACCACGCAGCTGCTTGCTCACTCCCCCTCACCCAGAGGTATGGGAAGGAGGATTGGAAAGGAATGTAAAACTCAAGGGTTGAGATAAGAACAATTTAATAGGTAAAGCAAAAGCTGCACACACAAGCAAAGCAAAGTAAAGAATTCATTCACCACTTCCCATGGGTAGGCAGGTGTTCAGCCATCCCCAGGAAAGCAGGGCTCCATCACATGTAACGGTTACTCAGGAAGACAAACACCATAATGCCAAATGTCCCCCCCTTCCTCCTTCTTCCCCCAGTTTATATACTCAGCATGACGTCATATGATATGGAATACCTCTTTGGCTAGTTTGGGTCACCTGTCCTGGCTGTGTCCTCTCCCAATTTCCTGTGCCCCTCCAGTCCTCTGGCTGGCAGGGCCCAAGGAACTGAAAAGTCCTTGATTTAGTATAAACATCACCCAGCAACAACTAAGTCATCAGTGTGCTATCAACATTGTTCTCACATCATAGCCAAAACACAGCACTATACTAGCTACTAAGAAGAAAATTATCTCTATCCCAGCTGAAACCAGGAAAGTTTACTTTAAAAAAGAACTCTCCCTACACGTTGCCTATAAATGTGTAATACAATATCAACATGATTGTCAGTATTGTGTAATAGATGAAAAATTGCCATAAGAATCTTAATTATTGAACATCAAATTCAGGACAGATGAAGTTCTTGCAGCACAAGATCACTTAGAACTGATAACTTAATTTTGAAAACTCATCTACAATCTATCTTTGGTGCACATTGGTTGGGGATGGCTCATTTTGAATGAGCTCTAGCATATGATGCACTGGAAAGCCACATTCATTGTTTCCATCAGAGATATACAGCCAGTATGTGTGGTCTCTACAGAGCCAGTAGGCCAAGTTGTCAATAGACTCTCTCACTAACGGCTGACTTCAAGAATTGCTCTTGCCTCAGGAAACCTCCTCAATGGAGCTCCAGAATAAGGAAAGCTTCATCTGCTTCTGAGATAAAAGGAGCAGGTGTCTTCTCCAATGACAGAAAAACTGAGTACAGAAGAGATATCAGGAGAGACTTCTGTATGACCAAGCAGACACTATAAATATTGAAGCTATTTCTCCTGTCTGAAAGGAAACAGAACTATCTACATCCCAACAACTTGGTGCAACATGACCCTATAAGAAACTTTCTGAGTCTTGCCATCTCATCCTTTCCATTTTAATTTTGGGAAAGGCTGCTTATGCAGTTCCATTCCATGTCACTACTTGCAATCTCATAATCTGAAACAACAGTACACACAGAATTTCAAAGATCAGTCACCCACTTGAAAGTGATACAATTTTAAGCAAATTAGCTTAGTACTAGAGAAAATATTTGCCTCATTAGGTAAAACCAAATCTTATTTTTAGATTCTAGCTTATGTTCCCTTGTGAATGCTCCAATAGGGCTAAGCAAGAATTAATACAGGAAAAAGAATCCAACTTGGAGGTTTCCATCCTTTATAATTTAAATTGCTTTTCTTTGTTTCTCTTAAACAGAAAACTCAACAAAATAGAATGCTAATCTGCTCCCATGATATTGAAAGGAGTAGAATCACAAGTTTCTGCTGAGCAAAGTTCAAAAATACGAATGCTGCATCTTCTAAGTTTTCTACTTTTAAACATTTAGTAGCTATACAATCTTTAAGGGGAAAAAAAAAGAAGCTTTTTTGGCTTTATCATTGTACAGAAGCATTAAACATCCTGAACAGATGAGTACAAAATGAAAGATTACTTTAGAAAATTACATACATTATGATCTCTCAACTTCGCCAGTGACAAAAAGCATAAACCCATACCACTTTTTCTTCGATAGAAGGTAAAACAGTGCCACCCACTGGTTTTCCAGTGTATCCCTTTGCCTTTTGACACAAGCTGCAGAAAGCTGAACTTGGTATTTTGCAATTATAAAATAGCCAGCTCACAAAAAGCTTTCCCTTCCTCCCTCACTTCAACACTGGATTCTTCTACCAGGTTATACAACTACAGTGATATATCACTCACTAGCAAAGCTGTATAAAGTAAAAAAACCCTCCTTTGAACTTGCTCTACTACAACTGAAACCTCAGGATAGACAAAGGTTGAACCACAGAAAAAAATAGGTTTTTGTTTACCTGGGAGCAGGATTTTCTTTGACTTTACAACATAATGTCAGGTTTCCACAGCCACTACTTGCATGCAACTCAAACTTTCAAGCTAAAGGTAATACCCATATCGCACCAACACTGAAGATTATCTGCAGGGTCAGAATAACCAACTTTTTAAAAATATTTTTTCATTCATTTTGCATCATTCCTTTATCACACCAGAAAACAGATACTATCAAGCACTCACTTTTAAACTAGGTGTAAGAAGCCAATATATTGATAATTGCCTTAAACATTGCTTAGTGTACAAATTCAAGCGGAGTTGCTTCAACAAAGCTGTTCTCATATTGGAGAGGAACTGAAATAAGCTGTAGCTGCAGTGAGCTGCTGTTGCCTAACTTGGTAACCACAAGGTGGTACAGGATGGAATGGCTTTAGGTCTTGTGAAGGCAATATCTAGCTAGCGCTTCCTGGAAAAAAACTGCTAATGTGCACAGCAGGGATTGTTAAACCCTTCACAACCACCGATGAAGACCCCCTGTCCTGCTCAAACTTTGAGCTTGCGAGGGCACAGACTACACCCACCCTCACTACTAACAGGATGCCACTGGATACATGGGTGGTGATATCCCCCCCCCCCCCCCCTCGCTTTCTTTTCATTGAATAGTGAGATTTAAGTAACAATGTGTGGCACAGGACTTGCTTATCCAGTTAAAGTAATCACTATTGAGCTATCGTATCTAACCACATCTTGTATTTTGTATTAATAAATCATAGAACTGGTTGGTTGGTGTTGTTTCGCCTTAATTCAGTCCAAGGATATCATGAACTTGGTCGTTGGTCTCAAGGGGAGGAAGGTTGTCCTAAATGACTCCTTTCGGGTTGTGACACTAGATTATAGGTCATTCTCTATAATCAACATGTCTACCCAGCAGTTTATCTTCTGTTCCTACTCTGAACATGCAAGTTTTTAATCCAAGGATCAGCAGTGATCAGAACTAGTAATACTCAAGCATTGTTAAGACAAAAAGAGTGCTTAAGAACTTTTTTACTTCTTTAAAAAAACCCCAAAACTGTACTCATTCACATCCTACTTATCTAGATTATCCTCTGCTGGTGGAAAAAGTGGCAACTATAATTTTTTCCAACATAGTAAAGTAACAAATAAGTCTCTACAACTACCTCATCTTTCATTAGCAAAATACTCTGTAAGCCAGTCTACAACAGGAAGCAGAATCCCCAATTGCTCAGGCTGAAGAATGTGCAGGCAAGTATTTCAAGAAGAGTCACATGATTCAGTACTCCCTCTTTAAAAAGAAACTGGACTTAACTCTTTAAAAGAACACTGGAAAATTCAAGAAATGTCAGTGGCAGTGTACAGAACTATGTTAAATTCTAAGCATGTTTAATTACCTCAAAACGAGATATACTATGTTGATAAGTAAATATTCCAAAATAGTCCTTACATATTGTATCTTATTAATCAGAGATCCTAGTTGTGCTTTGGGCTCAGCTGTGGTCTACTAAAAATAACCATAGGGCGTCCAAATATCAGCAACGAAAACATCCTCAAGATGTCTACAGCTGAAAACAAGGTCCCAAGCTAAAGGAAAAACATGTAGACTCCAAAAGCATTTGAGAGTTCTCTCTGTGGTTCCCGAGGCAAGAGCTTAAAAAAGTGTATGCATATTAATAATAGAATCTTTGTCTTGAAGCAAGTTTTTGTTTATACTGCTTCTCAATAAATGTCTAAAGATTTCCCCTGCTATGTAACTAAATTGCCAGCTATTTACTTTTAAGAATCACCTTTTATTCTGAGCTCACTTTCTCTTTACAAGAAATAAGGATTTAATACAACTAATTTCTTTTCAGGCACAAAATTAGAATTTTTTCACTGATCCTGAATACTGAGACAGCAATTACCTAGTGAAGTAATCAGATTGTCATAGGAATTCATACTTTGCCTTATAGGCCCAAAGATCATAAAAGATGTATATAGTGCTTGCTAGACAAATAATTGACTAAGAACAAGGCGTATTCTAGCCCATACTTCATGTGGTTACAATGAAGTTCAGGCACATATACAGGAATACTTAATGTGTTTAATAATTTACAACTCTTTTGGTCTGTTTAACAGACAACAAGCCAACTGAAGCAGAACTTCATTATTAAACGCTTTCACACTGCCATCTTCCACAACATCATATAATGACTTTCTGTCTGTACCCCAACAGGTATTCTTCCAAGAATTATTTTGAATAGTTTCTACAATTAGTGCTAAATTATTTAGCTGGCAACAAAAGAAAGCAAAGTGTTTTCCATCAGTCACTACTGCCTGCGATACAAAAGGATGGGTCACATCTACTTCACTCCAGAATCCTACAAAATAAACACTAGTTATGCAGGACTTGAAATTCTTATCAGCACACACATCTAAACCTCAATCCTGATGTTAGCTGGGGAACAAAAAACCCATCTACACAGAGTAGATAAGCAGGCACTTCTTTATTGCATTGCTGGGTGCTTGTTGGAATTTCCACAAATCAAGCACACCTATGCAGATTTTACCATTACATTTATACACAAAATTACAAGGTAGTACACTCCCAGTTACAATGATTGGTGATTAATTTGCATATAATTATAATATCTGCTGTGTCATCCTCTTCGGTTACTGTGCTTGTGCAGAGGAAGGGTCTTCACCTGGGGGAGTGTCTTCTTGACCTGTGGGTGTGTTCTTTAGTATTATAATGAAGGTAGTTCACTTCAGAACATCTTAAAAGTAAGTTTTGTTGCCAAGTTGGATGGCTAGATGTCCATCTTGCCAAACTGTCCAATAATTCATCCCATACACAATGGAACCTAGGTGTTCTGGTTATGGTCTAGAGCAGGGGTCCTCAAACTATGGCCCATGGGCCGGATACGGCCCCCCCAGGATCCTCAATCTGGCCCCTGGTATTTACAGAACACCCCCACCCCCACCCCCCACCGGGGGTTGGGGGGGGAAACCAAGCAGCCGCAGATGACTTCCTGCCACTTCATCCATGCGCCAGCCCCCTGGCTAAAATGTTTGAGGACCCCTGCTCTAGAGATTAAAGACCAAGGTTAACATGGTCCAGAGAGCAGGGACTTCTGAATATCACAACTTAAGTGACAAGCAACACAGCAACTCATACATCATTGGTTAATAAGTACTCACATAATGCTAACATAGAGACTTGGTTCTTAAAATCGAGATATTTCTATAGCTAACTTTTTTGCAAACAAACACTAACTATACAAAATTTTAGTAAAATTTGAAGATACTCTACAACACTGAATCTCAGAAAAATACTGGCAACTGCAGCAGCCACTTAGGGGTAAAATTCCTGTCTGCTTTACAACACAAGCATTCTTCATACAGACTAAATACAAAGATATAAAACACAAGCATCAATTAAGGATCTTTCCAAGATCAGGGACACAGTGGCATATTTGCATTTTGTACTGTATGAAAGCTGGGCATCAATCACAATGTTAACCCATGCTGGTTGAAAAAAACCACCAAACTGAACAATCAAGGGACTTTTCAAAATTGCATAAGTTATTAATGCATCCAAATCCTGCAAGTGATCTGAGGGGAAATGTCTTTTGACTATTCTACACTTTTCACAGGGCAGTGAACATTTGTTTCATGACAGAAGCATGCATATGTATGCATGAGCATAACTGACTCCCCTAGTCAAAGTACTCCAAGACAAAGCCTTAAATAACTTGCTTGTATATGCTTTGCTTCATTCATTGGATCAATTAATTTTTGAAAACCTACTTAAAGGATAGTCTTCAGAAGAAAAAGCATGAAAAAAAAGTGGTGGGAAGAAAAGGTTAGAGAGCTTTAGAGTATGCATTCATCGCTGGGAAGAATTTAACAGGTTGACTCACCTTGATACATTGCTTGTGCTGCTATCCAGGCAAAGATACTTGCAATACCATTGGCTCAATAAATCAATATCAAGTATTTCTCTTGTAATATTGTCTGAAGATGTTGGAGGAATGTAGAGAGCATTATGGCAGTTGCTGGAGGCTGCGATGCCTGTGAAGGACCTTGAAGGCTAAAGAAAAAAGAAAGTAAGATAAGGTTGGCTGAATGCCTGGAAGACAAACGGGATATGAAGCAAGGCTGGAGCAGATGTGCGATGCCATGTCAGCAGCTGGCTGAGAACATGAAACTCACAGAGAGATAAGAAAGAAGAGAGAAAAAAAATGCAAAAACTTCAGTGTGTTTGTAGCTTAGTAATTAACCAATTATATGTAGCCATGAAGTGTGTGAACAGTATTGATTAACCAATGATATTTTAGTATGGTGCGCGTGAACAACGAACGAGGATATATAAGCGTGGGTTTTGGACTAATAAAGGGTCTTCTGGTCAGATTCAGGAGTCTGTGTCTCAATCTCCTCAGAGGAAGCCATTGTACTAAACATCATATCCTACACCTGCATAACAAATAAAGTGGTTCTTGGTTTTGTAGTGTACTCCTCACTATATTAGGTTGTAGGGAAGACAGACATTACTCTGAGGTAACTGCTACAAGGCAGACAACATGCCTTTCAAATTATTCTTTTAACCAACTCAGTTTTATTTTAAAATTTTAAAAATTCTTCAGAAATGGTGGTGTTGGCCAATGTCTCTCTTAATCTGGGGACAGATTTTGAACAAGGCATATCTCTTCTTCTTGGTGCTGATCTTGGAGAACGAGGACCAGGTTTCAACCAAATAGGAACATCTCAATTTTTAACGAGTTAAGGTTTAATTCCTTGCCTAGCCACGTTTTGTTTGTGAATCAAGGCAAGATCCACAAAAGAACTTTAGTGAGGCCTCTGTCTTGCCCTCTTGTGTCTGCTAAAATCTCTGAATAGTACTGGAACCCACCTTTTTCTTGACAAAAGTTAATAGACTAACCTGAAATATATGGGATATTTCAGAACTGAAAGGATTAGATCTCATTATTTTTCAGAGCAAACATGATATTAGATATTCATTGGAGAAAAAGGCAATGTCTTATTCATGCTTACACTGTGTTTCTCTGACTTAATGGGTGTCAGCTTCTTACCACCTTCTTGGGTTGAGATTTCTATGTTTACAGATTTCTTTGTTTTATGTACGGTTTACAGCATTTGCCGGCTTAGGTAATATTGGTGAGACTGTATGACTGCATTTTGTCAGACAACTGAATTGAATCAGACAATGGGACTCATTTCCAAAATAACTTCATAAACTCCTAGGCCAAGAAACACAGCATTGAGTGGGTGTTTCACATCCCCTATTACCCACAAGCCTCTGGAAAGACTGAGAGATATAATGGGCTGTTGAAGACTATGTTGAGAGCATTGGGCAATGGGGCATGGAAGCACTGGGATACAAATTTAGAAGCAGCCACTTGGCTGGTTAACACCAGAGGATCTGCTAACCATCCTGGTGCTGCCCAAACAAAACCGCTACATACTGTGGGAGGAGATAAGGTCCCCACAGTGCACATAGGGAAGTGGCTGGGGAAGGTGGTGTGGATTGCTCCTCCCATAGGAAAAGGCAAACCCATTCATGGGATTGTCTTCACTCAAGGACCTGGGTGTACTTGGTGAGTAATGGGAAGACCCCATCTGTGCCTCAAGGAGATTTAACCTCTATTGCATTGGGTTTGTGTGGCAAGGTTTTGGTAGCAGGAGTCTACAGGGGTGGCTTCTGTGAGAAGATGCTAGAAGCTTCCCCTATGTCTGATGGAGCCAATGCCAGCCAGCTCCAAGATGTACCTGCCACTGGCCAAGGCTGAACCAATCAGCTATGGTGGTAGTGCCTCTGTGATAACATATTTAAGAAGGGGGAAAAAAACCCCTCCACATCAATGGCAGAAACTGGAAGAGTGGAGTGTGAATATGTGAGAAAAACAACTCTGCATACACCAAGGTCAGTGAGAAAGGAGGGGGAGGAGGTGCTCCAGGCACTGGAGCAAATATTCCCCTGCAGACTGTGGTGAAGACCATGGTGAGGTAGGATGTCCCTCTGCAGTCCAAGGAGGTTAACAGTGAAGAACATATCCACCTGCAGCTCGTAGAGGACCCCACACCAGAGCATGTGAATGTCCCCAAAGAAGGCTGTGACCCTATGGGAAGCTCACAGTGGAGCAGGCTCCTGGCAGGACCTGTGGACCCATGGAGAGAAAGGAGCCCATGCTGGAGCAGGCACCTGGCAGGACCTGTGACCCCAGAGGGGACCCACACTGGAGTAGTATGTCCCTGAAGGACTGCACCCCATGGAAGGGACCCACACTAGAGCAGTTTGTGAAGAACTGCAGCCTGCGGGAAGGCCTCACAGAGAAGTTAATGGAGAACTGTCTCCCATGGGAGGGACCTCATGCTGGAGCAGTGGAAGAGTGTGAAGAGTACTCCCCCTGTGGAGGAAGGAGTGGAAGAGACGTGATGAACTCACTGCAACCCCCCCTTCCCATGCCCCTGTGCTGCTCGGGGGAGGAGGTAGAGAAATCAGGAGTGAAGTTAAATCTGGGAAGAAGGGAGGTGTGGGGGGAAGGTCTTTTTAAGTTTTGTTTTAATTTCTCATTATCCTACTCTCATCTGAATTGTAATAAATTAAACTGATTTCCCCAAGTCGAGTCTGTTTTGCTCATGACAGTAATTGCTGAATGATCTCCGTGTCCTTACTTTGACCCACAACTTTTTGTTATAATTTTCTCTCCCCTGTCCAGTTGGAGAGGGGAATGATAGAGCAGCTTTGGTGGGCACCTGGCGTCCAGCCAAGGTCAACCCACCACAATGTTCCATATAAAATTCAATATAGTATAATAGAGACAATCTTAACTGTTGAAAATATGTTCATTATTTTATGACTTATGTCTTGAGATTATTTTAAAACATATTATATGTTACAACAGCTGCCAGATGATAATTTAAATCAACCCATAGCATATATACATGAAGTAGGGAAAAGTCATTATCTTCTTTACTAATTTAAATCTGTGGACAAAAATGAGCTTCTTATATAATTTTCAAATATCTTTATAGGCATATAAAATGCATATGAGAAGCTGAACTCTTCTATTACACATCCTTCAAAATTAAAATTCTTCTAGAACTACATAACACTCTAAGCAGCACCAATTAGAATTAAGTCTGTATTATTTTTCAACTGCTATTTTAATAGTAGTTTCTAAAAACAAATTCCTTTTGGGCTAAAATTGCCCAAAGTTCATCTATAGATCAAAGATCACCACTACTCCCATTTGAAGAAAAATCAAAGCACCTTTGTTGCAGGACTATGGAAATGGCGGAAAAAAGATGTATTTCTCACCAAAATTTCACTTTAATAAAGAAAAAAAAACATTACTTCAAAGTTGGACCACTTCCTAGTTCTCATGTGAGAGCCAAGATTCCAGATGAATTTAATGAAAGTCCCTCACATCATTTCAAAGTAAGGAGCCTTCCAACTGGGAATGCAAAAGATGCATAGGCACATTGTACCTTCTGTGCCTTTAGATACCATTACAGCAGGGCAGCTGAGAATGGTGATGACATTTAATACCACTCTGGCTTCATAGTGCTGTAAAGATAAAAGCTTATCTTGAAGACATGCTTTGACAAAACTTAGTTTCACTGCATCAATGCCCATTAGCTACAAAAAAATCAGAAGTTCTTTGGGAAAACTAGATTTCTTAGTCAGTTTTGTATTTCACTGATGTTGTAGTGAATACCTCACACATTTCCCATGCATTTAGGAGAACATCTAAACTAGTGGGCATCCCTTATGTGCTGTTTCAGGCCATTGCATGCACATGAGACAAATTTTCCCAAGGTCTGTTTGTATGTGCAGAAAATCCAGGAGTGTGAGCTATTTTTAACCCCTACTCTTTGAGATAACTTAGTGCTAAATTAATATGAAACAAACAGAAGTTGATTGACTGAAGGAAATAAGATACTATCATTTTGAAAGGCAAGTAGAGCTATTTGGATTCTGATGTGATAGTTAAGTGACAGTTCAAGCATTTGCAGTAAGACACTTCATCATTCACACAATTACAATATTCAGCTGGTGAAAGAGGTACACTATGAGAAAATTTGTGGAGTCGGTTATAGTGTATCAAAGATCAAGCTAAGGGAAGACTGATGAGTAGATTTGGCTCAATATGAAGATGAAGGACTGGATGAAGAACACAAGTGTTACAGAGGAAAGCTAATGTATTTAAATATTATTATAATATGGTATTACTGAGGTGGCAAGTGTTTACACTTGTTCTTAAAAGTTGTCATGAAGGTGAAATTTGAAGAACAGCAGGCATTCCACTTACTTTCTCTTTTCTTCTAGTATCAAGAACACCAAACATTTTCATTCAGTTTAAATGGCATACAAATCCAGCTATTGACTGCCTGTGTGCTTTTTTAGAGACTTGGAAGCCTAACTTCAAATCCCATAATTAACCTATAGACTTCTTTCAGCAAATGAGGATTGGTGATCAAGTATTTCTCTGCCACTTTAAAAAAAACCAAACCACTCATTTCACCAAATATGCATAATGTGTGCTCTGTTTTACCAACTTGGACACTTATTTTAGCCTAAAGAAAACTCTAATGCTTGGAAAGTGAAAAGAGCAGGTAGGAAAAAGGCACTTTCCAATCCCCATCAAAACCCAAAGACTACTATCTACAGACCATATCTATAGTATATCCCCTATAATTCTCCAGCTTCAAAAACAAGCTGTTCTCACCAGCAGGCAAAAAAAGTAGACCTTGCAGCACATCCTGAAACTTCATTTCAGGCTATGACAATCCTAAGGAAGTTATGGATCTGAAGAATGCAGTGTGATAAATGAAGAGTATCCTGCCATCTGCATTATATGCTGTTTCTGCCATCCTGAGAAACACTTAAGGAAAGATAGCACAGAGTTGAAGAAAGTCATGGGTCTGCTCTTTGCGAACATTTAGCTGGTGTGGCATTGGAAAGTGTGCTGCCATGCTTGACAAGGTAAATCCACACAGAGGACTTCTTAGTTCAAACCCAACACTGTGCAAAGAGCCATTTTATGGACTGGATATGATCTGTGTCCAGCCAGCTTGGAGACTGAGCCATTAAATGGATCCTTTATTATCTGTATAACTGTAGTATTCAAAGGTGTAATAAACCCAGTACCTAAAAGTCAATGGGAACACTTACCAATACAAAACACACAAAAAGAACCACAGGATCACAGAAGGAAATCCTGTTCACCTAAATGCAGCACCAGGTTCAGTTTCTATCTGAATTTGATATGTCTACTTTTTCTGTGATGGAAAAATACATAAGTACACATCCTTCTCTGTGGCATGTGAAGGCACAGACCCCAAGTCAGTGAAGAAGTGATATTGTTTATTGCATACATAAGTACTGGTTGTATACAAATGCTTATCTACAAATGCTTATCTACCCAAGTTCTGCCCTGGAATGTACCTATGTCCAGCAGAGCACCTTGGAATTTATCTATGTGTAGCAAAGCAGTTGCTCATTACAAGCTGTTCACACGCTTACAGTTTCACTGCCAAATTTGGCCGCTTATCTGTACACTAACAGTTTTGCCAATTCAGCCTTGTTTCTCTACAAGGTCAACTTATTTTCGTCCCCTTACAATTCCCCCTTTTTTCTTTATTAAATTGGATAAGGTTAAGGCTGTGTGAGTTTGAACCTTCATAGCTTGATGGACAGCCCTTTGTATCATGGATCACATCAGGTTCATCAAACATGGCAGACATATAACAGTGGCCAAAACCCCTAGAAATATAACAAACCCACACATCAATATTTTTTGTATCCAAGGTCCTAATCCTAGGGTCCAATCCCAACCTTCAAAAGGATTCTATCTGGAATCTTCCTTCAACTTATTTGTCAAATCATGTAGCTGTTTCAAACTGATGAATTGACACTGAATTATCACTCAAATTCATACAAGCACATTCCATCAAACTCCTCAGTCTGTGCCCATGAGCTAAGAACAAAAAAATCAATCGCAGCTCTATTCTGCAAAGTGGCATGTCACACTGATTGTAGATCAATCAATAATTTTTCAAGGGCCAAACTAGTTACATTAGTCTGTTTGCATTATTCTGGCTTGTTCTCTGGCTTGTCATTGGTAGGAGGTCTGTGATCAGCTGGTCGAATGATCTGAGTGGGGATCCACTGAGGCCCTCAATCTGTAGAGACACAAGCATACCCTTTTCCCCATGTTATTAATTCTACTGGAACGCTCCATTGGTTAGTTTCTGGGTCTTTGCAGTGGACCCAAGGCATTTCCCACCAAGCAGGACAAGAGAAATGTTTATGCACAGTGCTATGGTTGGAAAAGCGGTTTAAAAAATTTATCATATACAGAGCTTTCCACAGTTATTCCTGTGGTGAGGTACCTGGGCTATTCCCCCTTTCTTTGTTTTTGCAGCATGTCTTTAAGAGACTGATGAGTTCGTGTCCAGGCCCGGAATGGTCGGGTCTGGGGAGATTCTTTGTGATTCCCAGAGTGAGATTAAGACACAAACGAGGTCAAATGCCATAAAGAAAAGAAGTTTAATGGTACTCGCATAGAGGCAGGAAATGGAGAGAAAGAGAGGAAAAATAAAGAGAGGTGCAATAGCTACCACCGCATGGAGCTAGGGTCCCGTCAGCCCGGATCGACTTCACGTCAGGTGGGGAATTCCACTCGGTGCTGGTTGTCATGGTTCTTTTATAGATGTTCGAAAGTTGTTCACCTAAAAGTCTCTACTCCTTCCAAGAGCTGTTTTGCATAGCCTCACCCCTCACTCGGTGGTGGTGCAAGCATCCATACCGTCTTATCAGAGAATTTTTCATCCTCTGGGGTCTGGGCGTACTTGCTGGGATGAGGGTACAAAACAGGAGATGTGTGGTTTTCGTGGTCAAGCAGATGCAGCGGTGTTTGGGTAAATGTCCATGGTCCACCAAAGCCAGATATAGACAAGTTCTCTACAGGGCCTCTGTGTCGGTTAGCGGTCAGCCAGCAATGTTGAGACAGATAGCACAGTTCTAATAATGTCCTTCACAGTTCATTCAACAATGGCCTGTCCATTGCATGAGTAGGGAATGCCCATCACATGGGTAATGCCCCATTTTTTTCAAAAACAGGTGTGTGTCTTGTGCTATATATGCTGGGCCATTGATTTAAAGAATCAGTCACCAATATTTGAGTGAGAGGTTATCTTTATTCGGCAGCGCTGGGTGCATGGGGGTTCGCTCCACCAAAGTCATGCACACCGAGGGAACCTTTCAGCCCCCTCTTTATACAAGTCACTCATGTCTATTCATTAACTTTCCGGGAACTCATTAACATATCTCACACCTGGACAATTAGCACATTCCCATTCAAGGACCTAGTATATCTTCAAGTTAACAACATTAACATATCTTGTGCCTGGACAACTAGCACACTCCCTATGTCACCCATTCAAGGATTTAGTGCATCTTCAAGTTAATGATAAGGGTCTCCTCAGATAAACATGAGCACACTGTTCTTTAAATAAATTAGATATGGCCCATTATTCACCATTGTCGGTTTTAATTTGAGCAGGAACTCCCATGGCAGCAAAACAAGCAAGCCAAAGACAGCAAATGTCACAGCTTTTCTCCCTGGTGTGAGCGGTGGCAAAAACATAGTGTGAAAAGGTGTCAACTGAAATGTGAACTTTTTTAAGATTCCCAAATGAGGGAATATATATGATATTAGTTTGCCAAATTTCCCGGGCTTGAAGGCCACAAGGGTTAACACTGGGATAAAGGGGTAAAGGGCTAAAGTTCTGACAGTCAGGACAGTGTCTCACAATCTCCCAGGCCTGTTCTTGTGTGAGCCGATATGAATGTTGCAGTACCTTAGCATTTTGGTGGAAAAAGTCATGTGAAAGCTTAGCCTGTTGATAAGCACTGGGGGTAACAACAGTAAAGATGTCTGCCACCTTATTGCCTTCAACAATGGGACCAGGCAATGAGGTGTGTGAGACCACACATGTAAAACAAAATAGTCATGACAGCAATGCTCCAATAGGAACAAAAGATGCTTCAATAAAACAAATAACTGTTGGTTAGAAACTGTTTTTAAAAATGAATGTTTCAATCTATGCACTATCCCTACAACATATAAAGAATCTGCAACTAGGTTTAAAGGTTATTGTCTGAACAATGTAAAGGCACGAAGAGCCTCAGCTAACTCCACTATTTGTGCAGAGCCCGTAACAAAGGTAACGTCTGCGTCCCAATGCCCTTGCTCATTTTTCCATGATACAACAGCTTTTCCCGAAGGCCCCGAGCCATCAATAAAAACAGTCAGGGCATTTGGGATAGGTACATGAGAAATATGCAGTTTTAATTGTAAGGGTAAATCAGTTAAAGAGTGAAGCAATTTATGTTGAGGAATAGAAAAGGCAATGGTTCCACTAAAGTCATCCAGAGCAGACTGTAGTGAGAGGCTTTTTTTAACCCAAAAGTCAAAGTCCTGCTTGGCCAAAGGCATAAAAATGGTGGCTGGGTCATGGGCCATAAGTTCCTGTAGACGATGTTGACCCTTTTGAATGAGGAGCACCAACATGTCAATAGGAGTTGTCACTGTTTTGGAAAAAGAGTGAGGCAAAAAGACTCACTCCAAAATCCTCAATGGATCCTGGTGTTCAGCTGCCCATTGAAACAAAAGAGCATAAGGCTGAAATTCATTATAAATCAAAACCAACAAAACAAGCAAAGGTAGTATAATGTGATGACTGACGCTCCTGTATGTTACTAGTTATGCTTTGCAAAGCCCTTTTGGCCTCAAAGGTGAGTGTACGCGGCGACAACAAATTAGAGTCTCCTTTTAACAAGGTGAACAAAGGTGCCAGGTCTTGTGTAGTTATTCCCAGATGTGGTCACACCCAATTCATGGTACCCAGTAACTTTTGCAGGTCATTGAGGGTCCTGACATTTGTAGCAAGGTGTAAAGGTTGAAGAAGAATAGCTCTGTCAACAATTTTCCATCCGAGGTATTTTCATGGCGTTTGAGTTTGGACCTTTTCCTCTGCTATACAGAGGTTGGTGTTGCTTAATGATCGTCTTAGGTTCATCACGGCTTGAGTGACCAATGAGGATGATGATGCCGATACTAACGTCATCCATATAGTGGTAGACCAAAACCTGCGGGTACCTTTTGCGAACAGGACCGATAGCCTGCGCTACAAATATTTGACACATGGTGGGGCTGTTTAACATGCCTTGTGGCAACACAGCCCAGTGAAAACGCACGGTGGGTTCCTGATGATTAATTGCTGGTACCGTAAATGCAAACCGAGGTGCATCGTCAGGATGGAACGGTATGGTAAAGAAACAGTCTTTAAGATCAATCACTATAAGTGGCCAGGAGTCTGGCAGCATGGCAGGAGAGGGGATGCCGGGTTGTAAAGCTCCCATAGGCTCAATCACTGTGTTGATAGCTCACGTCATGTAGAAGTTGCCACTTGCCACTCTTTTTTGGTATTACAAAGACAGGAGTATTCCAAGGGCTAGTGGAGGGCACAATATGGCCTGCCTTGAGTTGCTCCTGCACCAGTTCATGCAATTTGTGCAGCCTTTCTGTGCACAAGGGCCACTGTTCCACCCACACCGGTGTATCTGTTTCCCAGGTGAGTTTAATCATTGGCTGCACCTCAGTGGCCCTTAGGAAAACTTTGTCTTCAAGGTAACCCCCCATTGGCTCAACAAATCATGTCTCCACAGGGTGCAGGGGACTTGCATGACATATGGAGTGATATGTCCTCATTGTCCTTCGGGGCGGAGTACTAAAACTGGTTGGGTGCTTTGTTTAGGCAGCTGTATTCCCCCAACACCTACTGTTGCTGATGTGGGGTCTTTCAAAGGCCACTCTTTCAGCCAGTTCGATTGCAAAACTACTGAAACATCAGCACCAGTGTCCACTAGTCCCGAAAAGGGTCTTCCCTCTATATAACAGGTTAATAATGGTTGGTTGTGAGTAATTTGGTGTGCCCACATAATCTGTGGAAGGTTGGTGCCGCCAAACCCACCTTGCCTTTCGCCTCTCCCTTTTGGACCCACATTTTGATATAATACAAGCTGAGCTATTTTTTCTCCCTTATGAATATGGCACAGAGGGGATGGGGTCCAAGCCATAATTTTTATTTCACCAATGTAATTGGTGTCAATCACTCCAGGATGTATAAACAGCCCTGAGCGAGTGACTGACGAGTGTCCCAAGAAAAGCGCATTACAGTCATTCCCTAAGGGACACCAGACTCCGGTTGGGAGCAAATGTACAGTGGTATCAGTGATTAAGATTGACTGGGAGACGGCCAAGTCCAGTCTGGCACTGCTGCGAGTGGCTGGTCGGAGGTCTGAGGCTGTTGTTGGACCATCATTGCTGCCGGATTTTTTGTCTGGGCGCACAGCAGTTTTGTGCTCCACTTCCCGTTTCCCTGATTTGGGGAAAGGGCATGGACATCTTGATGGAGTTTAGAATGGCACTCATTGGCCCAGTGATGCCCTTTTTGGTAGCGTGGGCAAGGTCTTGAAGGAATCTTGGGCCCATATGTTTTTTTCCTATCTCCTGCCCTACATTCCTTTTTAAAGTGACCTGCCTGACCACAGTGAAAACAAGAGCCTCATTGTGCATTTGCCACTACCATTTGCTGTGACAAGGCAGCGGCAAGTATATCTGCATGATGGGTCTCGGTGCCAACATTCTGACAAGCCCTTATCATATCTGCTAATGCAGAGTTACTATTCCAAAGCGGACGCAAAACTCTTTGACAATCCACATTTGCATTTTCAACTGCGAGCTGCGTGAGAAGTAATTGTCTTCCTCTGACTCTACTTGTTGATCTATTGCATTTTGTAGGCAATCTAAAAAGTCTGCATAAGTCTCTTGGGACCCTTGCCGGACAGCTGCAAATGACTGTTTGGGCTTTCCCCCAGAGACCTTTCTTAAGGAGGCAAGAGCTTTCTGGGTGGCTTGTTCAAGTGCCTCTCTAGGCAATTGTACCTGTGCTACCACAGCAGAATATCTGCCCTCCCCCATCAGTTCATCCATACCTATATTTTTCATGTTTGTTAAATTGTCCATTGTTTGCACAGTAGCTAGGTCTCAGTACTCCATTATCCAAACTGTGTACTGCATAGAGGTAAGCGTCATATGTCACAGGGCTTTCCAATCATATGGGGTCATAACATATCCTTCTGCAATGGCAGTGTACAAGTTCATAGTAAATGCCAATCTGAGTCCAAAATCTTTAACTGAGCACCTGAGTTCTTTTACAGCTTTGTATGGGAGTTGCTCCCACACAGCTGGTTGCCCCGCCTGGTACTGGACTGGGAATGCACTGAATAATTCCACATCTCCCTTTCACATAGCCTCCGTTCTGCACTCATCTAAGGCACTGTAGTTTACTTCAGGCAACTCACCGGAATGTGACAACTCAGCCAGTTTTGCCCAATATGCAGGATCTGTGAGTGGGGGCAATTTTGGCTGTTTTGGTCCAGGCTCCTTGATCATAGGGCTAAATGGAGCTGCTGGTGTGGTTGGAGGCACAGGGATTACACCTGTATCGTTATAATCTGATGGGTAAAGATCTGTCTCCCTTTCCGGATCTGCTAAGCCTGGGTCGAAAGTATCATCGGGCTCAGGATCATTAGATAATGACTGCGGCTGCTGTTCTTTATCTCTGCTTGCTGTTGATGAGGCTGTCGTGCTATAATGCAGAAGTTTTGCCTCATTAACAGTCTGTAAGTGGCTAAGAGCTGAAAACACTTGCTGCCACGTTATCAGCAAACTCTGATTTCTCATCATTTCGCTGTCCCAACTCATCCCCGATATGTTTCCATATGGTAATATTCAGCGTGTCCTCCTTAGGGAACCAAGAACAATTGCTCTGAGCCCATGCCAAGAGGGAGGGATAGCTGAGACACATTGTCCCCATAAGTCTTTAAAATTTTCTGCAAAACATCCACATGATTTTTCTGTTCCCGTGTTAATGATTGCCCCATGGTTCCTAGCCACTCACCTGCCATCCAGCAGTGGTGATGAGAGCACTCGCGTATCAGTCTTCCCTTTTCCCCTGGTTCAGCTGGGCTATGCCACCAGAGTTGCAGTTTTTATCCCTCAAGTTCCTGTTCGGGCACGTTTGTGGCATGTGAAGGCACGGACCCCAAGTCAGTGAAGAAATGAGATTGTTTATTGCATACATAAGTGCTGGTTGTGGCAATTGAGACATGGACTCTGAGAGGATGGTGAAGCAAAGACCTTTATTGTAGGTGACTTACAGCTTTTATAGGTTTATACTCTACACACGCTTTGCTAAAAGCTTTATTATTGGTCAAGCTGTACTGTCCACGTGCCCAGCCGCTGTTTACTATAGGCTACTCTCTGCTGTTCATGCTGTTTCCTTATCTTCTAGAGGTTAGACCACATCCTTCTTTCGTCTCTGTTTCATCCGGGTTTCATCTCATACTCCCTCAAAGTTGTTTACTTCTTTATTGCAAGATCACAGCTGCACATTGTCAAGGGCAAGGTCACAGCTGCACATTGTCAAGGGCAAACCCACTGTCTCCATTCTCTATAGCTGGTTATATACAATCGCTTATCTACCCATGTTCTGCCCTGGAATGTGCCTACGTGCAGCAGAGCACCTGGGAATTTGTCTATGAGTAGCAAAGCAGTTGCTCATTACAAGCTGTTCACACGCTTACAGTTTCACTGCCAAATTTGGCTGCTTATCTGTACACTAACAGTTTTGCCAATTCAGCCTTGTTTCTCTACAAGGTCAACTTATTTTCACCCCTTACACTTCTCAACCAAAACATTCCACATTTGAAGCTTCATTCATTTAGTTTGAATAGCTCAAGGCTTGAGAGCAGTGTATTTGGTAATTAAAAAATAATTGCATCTTCTTTGAAATAATAGAGAAACCTTCATTGCTTAGAGTCTCAAGTGCTAACCACCAAATGTACTTGGACTGTCTTCCCTAACTGTACTAAACTTGTGGTATATATGAAGGTCAGCTGATATTTCTCCTTGGTGAGGATTAAGTTTAGAGGATGACTGTAAGATAAATACATGATCTGGCTAATGACTCACAACTGACTCACAGTGAAATGATTGCTAAGACTGTATTTCTAAAAAGAAAAATAAGTACATATAGTTACAGATTTTTTTTCTTTCTACATATCCTTTAAGTGCTGATTTACTGACTTTGGGCATGGCTTCCTTTTAGTATCATAGAAGCACACAGACTGGAAGGGACCTCCAGAAGCCATCAGTCCAACCTCCTACTCCAAGCAGGACCAGTTAGGTCATGTTGCTGATCACTATGTCCAACAATGGTTTGAATACCTCCAAGGATGTAGATTCCAGTGCTCCTGTGGGTCCCTGTTCCAGTGTTTGATGATCCTCATGGTAAAAACTTTTTTTTCATATCAAGTCAGAATTTCCCAAATTCCATCTTGTGCCTTTGCCTCTCAGCCTTTTACTCTGCTCCTCAAAAAAAAAAAAAAAAAAAAAAAAAAGTCTATCTCTGTCTTCTCTAAGCCCTCCCATTAGGTAGCTGAAGACAGCAATCAGGTCTTGCCTGAACCTTCCCTTCTGAACAAGTCCTGGTCCCTCAGCCTCTCCTCACAGGGCAAGTGTTCTTATCACTAAATGTCTTGGTGGCCCTCCACTAAATTAACTTTATTTTTCAAATGTCCTTCTTTTACTGGGGAGTCCAAAACTGGATACAGTACTCCAGATTCAGTCTCACAAGTGCTGAACAAAGAGGGAAGAATCACTTCTTTCAGCCTGCTAGCTTCCCTCCTGTTTGTATGAATGCTGGAGGTTTTCTGCTGATGGCTAGGGTGCACTGCTGGCTCATGCTGAATTTATTGTTGACCAAGACCCTCGGGTTATTTTCTGCAAAGCTCCTCTCCAGCTAGTCAGCCCCCCACCTGTACAGATGCATGGGGCTATTCTGTCCCAGATCTTTGCATTTGTCTTTGTTCAGCTTCAGGAGGTTCCTGTCAGCCCATATCTCCAGCCTCTCTAGATTGCAATAGCCTCAGTACAGTCATAACCATAAAATTGTACGGACAATAAAATGGCCTATACTATATATCACGTATAATACCAAAGTCACTTGGGAACCTAGTATTGGGCTAGCTAACAGTGAAGACAAAGGAAGAAGGAGTCACTGTACGCTGAAAATTTTTAGAAATTCTTCTGCATTGTTACATTTTCAAACTGCATCAATAACATAAGAACTTACCACTATTATGTTTAGAGAGCATCTCACTGATACATATCACATTAGCAGACTAACACTTAGACTACAACTATACTAGTAAAGCAACTGGCATAGAACAGCATACCTCCATACTATGAACCAGTCTTTGCTCCCAAACCAGGGGGGCCTGTACACACAGTTCTTTGGGAATGTTCCCCTGCCCACGCCTAACAACCATCTGGGAGGGTCCAGCTGGCCCAGATCATTGGCTGGTCCAGCAGGTTAGTAATTCTTATATTTGTGCTCCAGCAATAAAAACAAGCCCTGGCACTGGCTAATTTTTGGTTATAGATATTACTTTGGTTTCTTTTCACATCCCTATCTTTTACTTTTCATTGTCCAAACTTCTCTTTAAGCCACATTTCTAGCAGTTCTTTCAATGAGTTAGACTACACTTTATTGACTTTGAATGTGAGATAAGCACCAAAGTCACTTTAGTTATGACTCATCTTACCTAAGTTCAACTGTTGCAAAGTTAGGCATCTAGACTATACTAATTACCAAACCAGAGAGAAAAAAAGAACCTTAAGGGTGATTTTTTCCATTCTTTCGTAACACTTAACACTCCCAGCCCATCATGCATAATTTTTCTGTAAACACATGATTCTAGTGTTACACATTCTGAAATGACCAAAGGAAAAATTTCTTATATTCCAATATTAGATTTGAAATATATTCATAAAAACACAACACCAGCAATATTTTCAAAATACAGGAACTCAATAGTCTTCTTGTCTAAGTGTTTGACAGACATTGGTCAACCACAGGATTACTCCCTGAATGAATCTGACCTGTTGTGTCCAGTGAAAGCTGTCAGATACTCAGTACCCCAAACATTTAAAATCAGATGGTCATTATGTCACAACAATATACTTTTATTCTTTATGCAACATTGCAATGTTGTCATGGTATAACCTCAGCTGGTAATTAGAGTGCCACTCATCCACTCACTCACTCCCCCCTCACCCAGAGGGATGGGGAGGAGAATCAAAATAGAATGTAAAACTTGAGGGTTGAGATAAGAACAATTTAATAATTGAAATAAAATAAAAACAAAAGAACAATTGTTATGATAACAATAACAGTTATAATGAAAAGGAGGGAGGAGGGAAGATCAAAATCTAAAGGGAAGGGAGAAAAAACAAGTGATACACAATACAACTGCTCACCACCTGCTGAATGATACCCAGCCACTCCCTGAGCAATGATCAACAGGCCCTGGACAACTCCCCCCAGTTTATACAATGAGCATTGCATCCCATGGTATGGAATACCTCTTTGGCTAGTTTGGTCACCTGTCCTGGCTGTGTCCCCTCCCAGTTTCCTGTGCCCCTCGAGCCCTCTGGCTGGCAAGGCATGAGAAAATAGAAAGGTTCTTGACTTAGTATAAACATTACCCAGCAACAACCAAAAATGTCAGTGTGCTGTCAACATTGTTCTCACACCAAAGCCAAAACACAGCACTGCATCAGCTACTAAGAAGAAATCTAACTCTATCCCAGCTGAAACCAGGACAAATGTGTAGTGCACAATGCATTTAAATGGCCTTCAACTCCTATTTCAGAGCCGTTTGTTAAAAAGCAAATGGTCTGAAGCTTCCCTTAGAGAAAGCTGCTATGCTAAAGTTGGATTGGGAAGAAGGCAATTTCTGTACAGCTGGTTTTACATGCACTTGGTTTTCAATAATTTGTTTAAACCCTGTTATAACATAATACTCTAGTAGCTGTGGCAGGATTAGCAGCAATACTGCAAATGGCAGTGTCATCAGGTAAAAATGTATAGTTTTGTGGTTTCTGAAAAATGAAGACATTAAAAGTCATTAACATATAAAAGATTGAATCATGGACTTTACAATAGACTGCTATAAAAAGACCAGATGTTGCTCACAGGAGATCTGAATCTGGGTGACAAGATGTTGCTACTTGTTCATTAAATGAGACAATTGAAAATTGCAATTCCACTTCCACCAAAACCTCTGTAGACATGTTAGCTCTTCCATTCTTAGCATTATTTTAACATGACAACCATGCAAGGAATATGTTATAGCATGGATAGAAAATTCACTGCTAAAGAAGCAAAAGTGAGTAATCTTGTTTCTCAAAAATACATATAATTCTATAAAAAAAGAAATCACAACATATTTATAACTGGTTTAGATTAGAACATAGAGGAACATGCTTTCTTAAACAAGCCTTTTTGCACAGAGACATATCATGAACAAGTAACTGTATATTCAGAATGTTGTAACGAAACCCAAAAAGATGGTGACTAGGGCAAGGTTCAAGTATAAATACAATATTAGCAAGCTGTCATTATATTCTGCTCAGATTCAGGAGTCCACTCCTAAAGTTCCTTCTTACTGTCTCCAGATGAGATCAGTTCATGAACACACATGTATGAGGTTTCAGATGAGGTTGAAGTATACAAACTGTTATTTCATGAGTTTTGTCAATAAAACATAACCTTTTAAAACCATAGTCAGAAACGTTTAATGGGCAGTCCTAGGGCTAACTAAAGAAACATTTACTATTTTTACTTTAAGTAGTTTTAAAGTTTACATATGGTGCATTTTATGTAGGCATTTGAAGGACATCCTAGGTAAAATTTTCCTTATCAAATTATTAGTATTTATTGAGCAGATATTTAGGTTAGGTAAGTTGTGCAGGCTTCCCTTATAGTCAATGGATATCTAGTCAACCCAGTCAGTGGAGTCTGGAAGGCAGTTTCTCCTTAGACACATACATTTAGTCAGCTGAGTAAGCTCTCTGACTATTCTCTGTAATGGGAAATTATGCATCCATCCACCATAGTAGACACACATCTGGTAGACACCAAAGCTGAATCTATCCCAGATCACTTATGCAGATAGTACCTTTTCTTCAGCTAACACATTAGGGTTGGACAAAGACAGCTAAAGGTGCTTTAACAGTGTAGGCAAACTTGTACTTTACTGTGACATGAATGAGGTACTTGCTATTCTTCCTGCAAAGGGGATGGGGCAGCTATTGCTTTCTGGAGGGAATGCCCTGGCCCTCTGCAGTAACCTCCTCTTCATGCCCCTGCCCCTCTCACAGTTGCCCCAGCAGCAGTTGGCTTGCCTTGGGGTTGCGATTTATGCAAAGCAAGAAGAGGAGTCTTTGTGCAGTTCCTGCAAGTGTGCTACTCTAGGCAATTGCCTGTATAGTGCTGAGGTACAGCCAAAACCTATTGGAAGCATGAAAAGTCTGTATTTTCATTCAGAAACTCTTAATTAGATTTATGCATTGTTCAGGTACCTGAAAAGGCTGGTTTCCTTATTCACTTACCAACTAATAGCAAGTATTCAGATAAAACAGGTTTCAGTTACCCAAACCAAAGAGAGAATCTAAAAAACAGCTTTGTTTTCTGTCTGGATTTCAGGCACTGGAGTCACTCATAACATGTTTTCAGAGTTCTCTATAACTATATGGGACAGAAACTTCCTATAAAAAACTTCTTTCTACCCACTAAAAACAAAAGAATAAATTCATCTTTTCATGCCAATCCAGAATGGGACTTAAGCTTCAACATATCAGAATTTCCTGTTGGACATTGTGCCTTTTTTCCCCTTAATTTTAGTGCCTTTGCTAGAATGACATCTGAAATGTTGTGATCTCTGATTTACCTCCTTTTGCCTACACTGTACCTTTCTTTGTGTCTAGCAATTTGCACTTCCCTTCCTTCAGTTTTATAATTTTCTTCTTCTCAAGTGTTATATCTTTAAAAATATTTAACATTGAGCCTGATTTGCTCTTTTTACTCCCATTTTTCTTTCAGAAAAACATAAGACACTTCTAAAATCCTGATGCTATCACACATGGACTGTTATATATATCAACAAATTATATTTTTAATTTCAAAATAAGCAGAGTCAGCAGTTGGAACCAGAAAATGTCCTTAATTTTTCTTTTTTTTATTTAACAGCATGGTGTACAGGGTAAAATATTTATACCATTTATTGCTCTTTTATTTGCTCATCCACACTAAAATATCCCCATTTCAAATTAACAGTTTGGTTTAGGGCTTTAACCTACAAATATATATATATATATGTATATTGATTACTTTAGATCTACTTTAGTTTTGTTTTCTATTACCTAACAAAACTTAAACTCTCTTCTCTAAGATGTAGCTTCTGGGATTTCAGAACAACTTAAAAAATTAAATTCCATAAATGATTTTGAAAAGCTCAACTTTCCTTTCCAAGTGTCTAAGCTGATCATTTTACCATTCAAGCAGAGGGAAGAGAGCAGATATAGCTGTACTAAGGGTGGCCTGTAAGTCTGCTCTTCCTCACTACTACAAACAGGTCTGGACTTATCCATGGACAGAGATAACGTAACAGTATAAAATGCTTCTCAGCACAAAGTCAATACTGTTAAAACACCAGCAGTCACCAGTACCTGTACTCACTTCTTAGAGCGGGGAAGGCAGAGGAATGTAGAACATATATGTTAAAATCTGTAACATCAAAGGCTTTGTATTTATTTCATCCTCCCTGAAAATGAACTGCTATCCACCTTTGCAACCAACACTGTCCCATTCCTTGCCTACCAAAACATTTTAAAACTCCTCTGTCCATCCAGCTGTTTCTTTGCCTCCTTTCATTTCCTCCTCTCCACCTGGGGACAGAGGAAGCTGTATGAGGTGGAGCTGCATGGCACACCGGGTATTCTCTCTGAGCAGCAATCTATTCCCACATCATCACCTGCTGTACTTGGTCCATATATTTGGAGCCTTTCTGGCCTTCTGTCCCCAGAGCAAATACAGTGTCTAGGGACCTTAATGCATAAAGATTTCAAGTATTTAACATTCGTGTCAGTGCGCACACGCTTAAAGTTAAGCAGAAGCTTAAATAATAGAGGTAGTTTGTAGAATAAGGGTCTAATTCTGGCAAAGGACTATGTATTGGCAGTATAAATTCTTCCTCCCAAAGAGGAGTCCCTCTGCAGGCCCATATTCTAAAGCACTGGGGCCAAAATCATCCCTGGAATTACACTGGTTAAGCTTCCAAAAACAATCCTGCAAAGAAAGCAGTATGTAAACCCAGCAGATGATTTTGATTAATAAGAACATGTTCCTAAAAGTAAATTTACAGAGTCTTAAAAAAGTACTAGTGTTTGTAACTAGTAAAACAAAATGGGAAACAAAGATACCTTCTAAGATAACACACACTGATGGTTACAAACTACCTGACAGATTACTTAAAAGAAAATAGCTGGCCATAAACACAGAGAGGGATGCTGAGGGGAAGTACGTGTACATGTGTTTTGCCTTAGCCATCTACATTCTAGAAACATTTTTGAAGGTCACATTGCTTGAGGCAGCCAAATCACCCCCAATTTAGAAGCAAGAATGATATTAAATAAGCTTTCTGTAAAGGCCTGTTAAAAGAAAATCCTCCATTTCATCTCTTCTGAGTCCCTTTTTTTATCCCTGCTTCACATTCTCAGTACCTTCCAGCTATGCATGAGCATGCATGTGTGTTTATGTGTGCAAGTTTTCATTATCATGAGCACTGCTATTTGTGAGGCAGTAGTTTTTATAAATAAAGGAGTCAGAGTTCATGTGCCAGCCCACCATCTCCCTTCCTGTAATAAAATTAGTTTAAAATTCATGGCATTTAAAAAAACCTCTAAATTGGGATTGTGTTTATATGGTCTTGTAGGTTTTGAGTTGTTTTACAGGGAGAATGGGAACAGAGTTCCATTTATTTGCAACTATTTAAAACTTACATTTCACTGAAAACTTGTAGAAGGCTTGAAGAACTGAAAGACAATTTAAAAAAAGATGTAAAAATAACAAGAATAATGAGAAAATCACAGGCTTTCACAATTCTTTCTCCTTAATCTCTTCTCTTGCTCCAGAATATTTTCCTTTTTTGATTAGTGTGTTTTTCCTGTTAAACTCAGAGATGCACGCAACCACATCAGTGCTGCCATGCCATAACACTTTTTGCTGCTGCTCCTCCCCAAACCCAAACATGAACTTTCACATTTTGCCAATAACAACCTCTGTTCTCCTTTCTCCTGTTTATTCCAGTTCTTCTAAACTTTTATGGGGAAAAGCCTTTTAGTGTTTCATTTTGATTTTCCTTGTACATTCTAATAGCAACTAATCGATTGAGTCCCTAGGGAAACTCAGATTTCCTAGGTTTTGGATTCTTATATGGCATTAGGCTAGACATGTGCCATACTGCTCTGTGATATGAGAGCTTCAGGATAGCTACGGAAACGATCAGAGGATGACCAGAAAACTTGACAAACTGAGGCACCAACAAAGTTGAGCTACCATCTGAATGGATGGGTTAAGGATCACAGTTTGGGGCTTACATGACCCAGTTCTGCCTCATTCACATGCTAGAGTACCACTGTTATGACAAATGTGGACAAACCTCTCCTTGACCCCAAAGATGGAAGTGCTGGAGACATCCACATAAACTAAACTGTGTCCAAATGCAGTCTGGCAGCATCAGTCCAATGCTGCACCTGAACTAATGCTCTTGGCCAAGGGCTTACTACCTTGGATGCCTCATCACTGACACAGCTGGACTGCATCTGGATCCAAGCACCTATTTTCACATAAATCTAGGCTTGCCACAGCTGATTGGCCACAGACTTCAAATCTCTGCTAGATAAGACCTAGTTTCCCTTGAGATTAAGCTCTAAGCACATCCTGAGCAGAAATACCCATAAGGCACTGAGGGAAAGAAAGGTGGATGAGAGACTTTTCAGCTTGGAGTTTTAAGGGAAGGCCATACAGGACAGTAGGAATAAGGGAGAGACAAGCGAAGAGTGACAATCTGAAGAAAGGTCACAATGCAGACAGGGAATTGTCTGCAGACTCCTGATGCTGCTTGTTGTCATTAAGAAAAATACAAGCACAATGTCTGAAATTAAAGGCAAACCCTTGATTGTCAAAAAGAAAATGAACTCTGACTTCTGTGCACACACAAAAAACCAGCTGCAGCTAATGTTTAATTCATTGTAGTTTGGGGTTTTTTTTAGTTTCCCAGGGAACAGAACATATAGTGATTGAAAGCACATGTTGCTAAACTGATGCCCTAGAAAAATCCCAAGTGGCTTAATGTCATGCAGCCTAATTTAATTTGCATTAATAGTACAGTTTGCCAAAAACATTGCTGGTAGTGTGGGGTTTGGTGTATGTGCTACTGCAAAAAGTAAAGGGAAATCGTATCAACATTTTAGCATACTGTGTCCACTCACTTGCAAAATATATCCAGGGTCCAGATCCCCAGAAATATTTAGAGGCCTAAATGCCACTGTCACTTTGAGAGATGAGGTCTGTCTTACTATATGGGGGTGTCCGTGTTTTGAATCATGTTAAAGAAGTATAGCAGAGGTATTTTAAAAGTTTGTTATAATGAACTCACCCTAGATACGCTGCAGATTCCAGTGGTATTTCCTATACTTCCAGCAGTCTAAAATACAAAATTGGTGATATCTCTAAAACTACAATGAAGTTTGTTTCCATTCCACAGCACGGTAACAACAGCATAGCCAAAGGTTAGACATTGACAAAAAAAAGGCATATATTAAAATTAGGATCAGGGGAAAGCTGTTAAGATCAAATTTAATATGCTGTGATGGTGACAGGTAAAGCTGTAGTCTCAGTGACACACAAAAATATCTACGCAGCTCAAAGGCTGTAAGATTCACAGCTGTCACTTGCAGGAGTAAACAGAAATTTTGATATCTGGTGACTTCCTCTGTAGATTATGAGGACAAGAATAAATAAGTAATTCAAGCATGTAGGAAAAAGTCAAGAAACAAATTAATACACAACAAGCAAGGTCCATCAGGTAAAACAAGAAACTATAAGAGAATTGATACTAGGAGGATGTTCAGGGAAAGGTCTGTTCTGCTGTTCAGTGAAAGGTCAGAATCAGGGAGAGTTTGAAAAAGTTGACCAAAACATTTAATACATTTTGTATTAGTTTTCACTAACAAAAGTTGTTATCACAATTAATGACATCAACAGAGAAAAATTCCCAGCTTTAAATGGGAATAGATAAACTTAAATATTTTCAAATTACCAGGAATTGTTCCCAGGAACTACTAAATTTCATTTGTCATTCTCAAAGAGCCACCAAAACCACGTTACAACTCATTAGCAGTTACCTTTAAATAACTCAAAGTGAATGGATGAATAGAAGGGAAATATGGTGCTGGTCTTCAAAAAAGGAAAGAGAAAGTGTAGAATTACAGGTTTTCTGCTCAAATTAAATTCCCACAAAAGTATTGGTTCAAATAACCAAAATATTCGTGGTCATCTACAAGGAAACAGATAAAACACTAACAACCTATATTGATTTATCATGAGTCAAAAACCTGGGGCCAGGAAAAAGAAAGTACGTCATACACCCGGACTTGACCTTAGTCTATTTAGAATCACCAGTGACTTAGATGTTGATATATACTTTTTAAATCTATTTCTGACATAAAAATGGGATGACCTGTAAGTACTTTAGAGGACAGGCTCCAAATTCAAATAGCTGTTGTGGGAAAATTACTTGGGGGTGGGGGGGGATGTGTGTGTGTGAGTATTACAGAAAACTTGGACCTAATAGAAGCATAAGCGCAGTATTACAGAAAGCTTTTTTTAGGGTAAAATACAGCTGTCACCGTCAGGATGGTTGGCATGCACGGAATCTACATCATCACATCTCCCTAATCAACACATCCTGCCAGCTCAGCACATGCTGATAGGAGTAATGGAGGATGGAGAGGAGTGGAGACACCGCAGCCACACTCTGTTGTGCTCCCTGCAGGAATAGGAACTTGATGGCACCACACAGCTGATAAGGTGCATACCAGTTGTCACATGAAGAATCCATGAGGTGCCCATGGCTGAGCCAATCGTGGTGAAATGACTTTCCTCAGATGAAATAATCTCATTGTAATACTAACACACACCTCCATCTCAAAGCTACCTGCCTCCAAGGTACTACCACACCTCACTGGGCACATGATACCTATCAGTAACAACAATATGTATGACTAGAGTCACTCAAGCTCCGCTTAAATGTGATGGAAATGGACTAGTCCTGGACTGAAATAAGTCCAAAGGGGGGGAATTGTCTAAACTCCTGGATTACCCAACTCTGATTCAGTGTTCACAAGGCTAGGTCAATCTGAACACTTTAAAGTTGTTACGAATGAAGGGACTTCTAATTGAGGAAGTCAGCCTTGGGGAGGATGAGAAACAAAGAACAGATAGTGAAAAGAACACCATTATCTAAGTTATGCAGAAAGAAGCCTTCAAGTGAGAAAAGTTCTAGCTATGAGAGGAAACAGGATGATAAGGTGTTGAAATCCACTGACATCAACAGAAAATTAGTCTAAAATAGGACAAAGATAATAGTGGTAGTGGGAGATCACGATCTCCAACTCAAATAGCCCCCCCCCCCAAAAAAAAAGAGGGCTAAACCCCATGTCATGGTTTAACCTCGGCTGGCAACCAAGCACCATGCAGCCACTTGCTCACTCCCCTTCACCCAGAGGGATGGGGAGAAGAATCAGAAAGGAATGTAAAACTCAGGGGTTGAGATAAGAACAATTTAATAGGTAAAGCAAAAGCCACACATACAAGCAAAGCAAATCAAGGAATTCATTCTTCCTGACTTAATGCCAGTATGAACTGAATCTGCATTCACATTCACTAGCTCTCTTCATGTTGTGCCTCTCCACTCCAGCCTCATTTACCACCTCCTTTGCTGATCTCAGAGCTTCCAATGTCCTCTGAACCATCAACTCCGCTCACTCACAGGACCCCCCCACTCCTTTTTCTTTTCTTATCTGATGATGAAACAGCTTACTGCAGGAAGATAGTCATCAGCCATGCTCCCTCTCACAACCAAGTAATAAAAGGGACAGCTATGAAAGGAATACAACTTCAAAAAGTTTATATGAGCTTTATATGACCCTAATAATTTCTAGAAATTAAATGCGTCTAACATATATTCTTAGCAACCTTTGGATCAATATGTTTACCTTATATACAGCATAGCTTCCAAACATGTTAATATACTTTTGTTTGGGGAATGTTTAAAATAGGCTGTCTTTTATTTTATGAAACTCACCAGCTGTTTGACAAATACGGGAATATTTTGTATAACTTTTCCATTTTGCAGAATCCAGAATAAATAGCAAGTTACACCTGTAAAGCTAAGGCAACAAAACCTATTGGACTTGTAGTCTCAAACAAGACTTTGAACACACTTTGTTCTAGCGGTTCAAATGAAGATGTCTCTAATGCAATTGGAGAAATCATAATTATGCTCCGTTTCTGCTTCAAAAGAAATCTGAGATGTGTTCTTATTCTTCTCAAGGAATGAAAGCCTGAACACAGAGCTTTATTTTCTGTCAAAAAGTCTTAACACATTCAGGCTGATTGGAGTTTTACGAGCAATACTTTTTGTCTCAGCTTTAGTCCTCTCTTACCTATTCTGTCAAACCAAGAAAAGCTTTGCTCTAGTCAAGTAGCAGTGGTAGGTAAAAGTTCACCTATAGTTTTAAGTACAAAAATTCCAAGTATATACTTCAAGGAATAACTGAAAGTTGTGTAAGACTGTGCACTCTACCCAAGACAAGGGGGTCCGTGGTGGGTTGATCTTGACTGGATGCTAGGTGCCCATCAAGCCACTCTATCACTCCCCTCCTCAACCAAACAGGGGGGAGAAAATGTAACAAAAGGACAGGGACACCACTCAGCAATTATTGTCTCAGACAAAACAGATTCAACTTGGGGAAATTAATTTATTACCATTCAAATCAGAAAAAACCACCTTCCCCAGACCCCTCCCTTCTTCCCAAGCTTAACAATTCCTGATATCTCTACCTGCTCCCCCCAAGCAACACAGGAACGGGGAATGGTGGTTACAGTCAGTTCATCACACGTTTCTGCTGTTCCTTCCTCCTCACACTCTTCTGCTCCAGGGTGGGGTCCTTCCCAAAAAAGACAGTTCTCCATGAAATTCTCCAACATGAGTCCTTCCCAGGGGCTACAGTTCTTCACAAAATGCTCCAGTATGGAGCCCTTCCATGGAGTGCAGTCCTTTAGGAAGAGACTGCTTCAGCATGGGTCTCCCCAGGGTCACAAGTCCTGCCAGCAAACCTGCTCCAGCATTGGCTTCCCACGGGGTCACAGTCTCCTTCAGGCATCCAATCTGCTCCAGTGTGGGGTTCTCCACAGGCTACAGGTGGATATGTTCTCCACTGTTAACCTTAATGGACTGCAGGGGGAAAGCCTGTCTCACCATGGTCTTCACCATGGGCTGCTGGAGAATCTCTGTTCTGGCACCTGGAGCACCTCTTCCCCATTCTTCTTCATTGACCTTGATGTCTGCAGAGTTGTTTTTTTCACATAGTCTCATGCCTCTCTTCCACTGAAATTGTGTTTTGTTGATTTTTTTCCCCTACTTAATATATTATCACAGAGGCGCTACCACTGTTGTTGATTAGCTCGTCCTTGGCAAGTGTCAGGACCGTCTTGGAGCTGGCTGTCAGTGGCTCCATTGGACATGGGGGAAGCTTCTGGCATCTTCTCACAAAAGCCACCCCTGTAGCTTCCCGCTACCAAAACCTTGCCATGCAAATCCACTACAGGGTTTTATAGGGATGAGGACCATAACGAACTCCCCACAGTCAAGGAGTAAATGGTTAGTGACTCACTGCTCCACTTAGACATGCACAAGTCTATGGGGCCAGATGGGATGCACCTGAGGGGTACTGAGGGAGTTGGCGGAGGAGCTTGCCAGGCCACTCTCCATCATTTATCAACAGTCCTGGATAACTGGGGAGGTCCCAGAAGACTGGAGGTTAAAAAATGTGACACCCATCTAAAAAAAAGGCAGGAAGGAGCATCTAGGGAACTACAGGCCTGTCAGCCTGACCTTGGTGCTGGGGAAGGTTATGGAGCAGATCATCCTGAGTGTCATCTAATGGCACATGCAAGACAACCTGGGGACCAGGCTCAGCCAGCATGAGTTTATGAAAGGCAGGTCCTACTTGAGGAACCCGATCTCCTTCTACAACAAGATGAACTGCCTAGTGGACGAGGGAAAGGCTTTGGATGTTGTCTACCTGGACCTTAGTAAAGCCTTTGACACCCTCTCCCACAGCATCCTCCTGGAGAAACTGGCTGATCATGGCTTGGACAGCTGTACTCTATGCTATGTAAAAAGCTGGCTACGGCTGAGCCCAAAGAGTGGTAATAAATGGAGTTATATTTAGCTGGCGCCCAGTCACAAGTGGTGTCCTCCAGGGCTCAATACTGGGGCGAGATCTGTTTAATATATTTATCAACGATCTGGATGAGGGGATTTAGTGTACCCTCAGTTTAGTTTGCAGATGACACCAAGTTGGGGAGGGAGTGTTGATCTGCTTGAGGGTAGGAAGGCTCTGCAGAGGGATCTGGACAGGCTGGACCGATGGGCCAAGGCCAATTGTATGAGGTTCAACAAGGAGAAGTGCCAGGTTCTACACGTGGGTCACAACAACCCCATGCAATGCTACAGGCTTGGGGAAGAGTGGCTGGAAAGCTGCCTGGCAGAAAAGGACCTGGAGTTGCTGGTTGAAGGCTTGCTGAACATGAGCCAGCAGTGTGCCCAGGTGGCCAAGAGCATCCTGGCTTGTATTAGAAATAGCATGGCCAGGAGGACAAGGGAACTGATCATGCCCCTGTACTCAGCACTGGTAAAGCCACACCTCGAATACTGTTTTTACTTTTGGGCCCCTCACTGCAAGAAAGACACTGAGGTGCTGGAGCATGTCCAAAGAAAGGCAACAAAGCTGGTGAAGGGTCTAGAGCACAAGTCTTATGAGGAGCAGCTGAGGAAACTTGGGTGGTTTAATTTGGAGAAGAGAAGACTCAGAGGAATCTTATTGTTCTCTCAAACTACTAGAAAGGAGGTTGTAGGCAGGTGGGGGTAGGTTTCTTCTCCCATTTAACAAGTGACAGGACAAGAGGAAATGGCCTCAAGTTTTTCCAGGGGAGGTTTAGATTGGATATTAGGAAAAATTTCTTCACTGAAAAGGTGATCAAGCATTGGAACAGTCTGCCCAATGAGGTGGTGGAATCACCATCCCTGGAGGTGTTTAAAAAACATAGATGTGGTGCTTAGGGACGTGTTTTATTGTTGGACTTGTCAGTTCTGGGTCAATGGTTGGACTTGATGGTCTCAAAGGTCTTTTCCAACCTAAATGATTCTGTGATTCTAAGATTTTCATAATCAATCTCTAGTAATATTGCTGTAGTAGCCAATTCAGTTGCTCTTTGTGGTAGTTTAACCCCAGCTGGCAACTAAGCACCATAGAGCTGCTTGCTCACTCTCCCCCGACTGTGGGATGGGGAAGACAATCAGAAGAGTAAAAGTGAGAAAGAAATTCATGGGTTGAGACAAAGATAGTTTAATAATTTAAAAGAAAATTTAAAAAAAAATTGTAAAGGAAAAAACAGCAAAGAGGAAAATAAAACCCAAGAAAGACGTCATTCAAATGAAAACAATTGCTCACCACCAACCAACTGATGCTCAGCCAGTCTCTTAGCAGTGCCTGCCCCCCCCCCAACCTTGCCTCCATCTTTATTGCTATCATGACATCATATGATATGGTCAGTTGAGTTCAGCTTTCTCAGCTGTGTCCCCTCCCAGCTTTTTGTGTACTTCCAACCTACTCGTTGGTAGGGCAGTGTGAGGAGCAGAAAAGGTCTTGACTCTGTGTAAGCACTGCTCAGCAGTATCTAAAACTTCCCTGTATTATCAACACTGTTTTCAGCACAAATCCAAAACATAGCCCCGTACAAGCTGCTATGAAGAAAATTAGCTCTATCCCAGCCAAAACCAGTACACTCTTCTTTAACTTTATTGGGTGGTTTCATTTGCTTTGTGGCAAAGATTCCTTTTTAATACTTGGCTTTATATAATTTATATATTTACATACTTTAATATCGTAATCATACAAATTACACTATGTACTCAACTTCCTGACAGATAAACTAATGTGGACCTGCAGAAGAAGTAATAATTTGTGATGCTGAAGTTTCTCTGTGATGAACTAAGATAATTTCAAGGAATCAGAGACAATGGAAGATGAGTATGTAAATTACATGTGAAGTCTTATCTTCATGGGTATTTTTTGGATGAGGAAAAAATCTATCCACAGGTTGCTTTGGCTGCAGAACACAGAAAGTCATAGATTCATCTATAGAGATTGCCAAATAGAATTTACTTCTATCTTTGATCTCTGAGAATTTTTTTTGCTATTCTGCTGCTCAGGGGTGCTGGGAAGGAGTAAACTGCATAATCTGAAAGGAAGATAAAGTGTCCCTAGATACCTGCCTAGTCAAGAGAATCAGGGTAGGAAGCAACAATGTCCTTGTATTTCTACAGCACCAAGGTGAGATAGAGTGTAGAAGAGAAAAAGTAGTCTTTTAAAATATGTTCTTTAGTAACAACAAAGGTATGGAGATGATAGAAGTTTACTAGAGCCCTCTTGCTCATAGGCTCAGTTAGGCATGGGCCTGAGACCCCTCTGCAATGGAGACCATGGCAGAGGAGAGGCAAGATGCAGCAAGCAGCATCCACTGCAGCTACATCACCAGCACCATGCATTTGTGCTCGTTTACCTAAGGTGACCAGCAGTCTAAAGCAGACTTCAAGCTTCACTTTTGTTTGGGAGAACTCTGGACTTCATGTGAAAAAATACAGTTTTTGGAATTCCACAATGGCCACAGTGTATAAGTGACTATCACTTGGGGCCCTTCCCACACAAGATCAGCTAAGCAGCTTTATATGTTACACAGGAGACTGGACTTGCCATCAGACTGAGGATTGTCAAGACTATGAATCAGTCATGATCTCAAATGTAGGAGACACTTTCCTCAGCCAGCAGTGCAAGAGAGGTCATTACTTCAGGCATCAATGGTTACATGAATACTGATCACATGGTAACACCGGGAATCTGAAGAACTAGTGTGCCTTTTGGCAAGTAGATGGAAAGAATACAGGACATAGGAGAAGATCCAGGGATCCACCACTGTGGTGTATGATGCACAGACTCCAGGAGTGAATTGAAGGCATGAAGACACTCGAAGACACCTCAAAGACACTCTATCAAAATCAAGCAAGCCTTTTATACCTTTACAGGGGGCTGATGTGTCAGCCTGTAACTATGCTCAGTAATTTTCCACTTAGCTCTTTTTTTCTATTACAGACACAGCAACTTAGCAACTCCCTTTATCTACAAGGCCACAAGCTCTGCAGACTACTCCGTATCTTAAAGTTTCTCTTCTTGCTCCCATGGCTTCCTTCCAACAAGCATAACTGTGTCTCTCTTCCAAGGTCGATCTTCACTCACTGATGCCATTGAACTAGCTCGAGACACACCCACATCTCCCCGTTCTTTATATATAAAAAAGGCTTGTTTCAATGCTCTATTAAAGTTTGCACACATTTTAACATACACAGAATAAGGATCAGAATACATATAAAAAATGAATAAGCACCCTACACCTATTTGTAACAAGCTCTTTATCCATGCAGTTAAACCTAATCTACTAAAAAGATTTCAAAAAATGTTAAAACCATCACTTTGTTTTAGTTTCTGTACTCCTTCTTGCAAGTTTTCAATACTTTTGTGAATAGATTCAGAATGGTCAGACAGATTCATACAACAAAGTCCATCAAAATCCTGACAGCCATGACCTTGCGCTAACAATAAAAAATCTATTGCAGCTCTATTCTGTAGCTTAGCATGTCTTATTGAATCAACATCTGTCAATATTCCACTCAGGGCTAATGAAGTTGCATTAGTTTGTTTTGCAAGCCAACAGCCAAGCTTATTCAAGGTGGTTAACGCTTGTGCTGTTCCTACTCCTGGAGCCAATATAGATGCTGCTATAATTTCACCAGGGCTCCAAAATTCCATATTATCTTTACAATCAGTTTTAAAGGCATGTGCAGGGCGTTTGTGGTGGCATAACTTTTGAGTTATAATCATGGATGTATTGGGTGTTAACCTTCCAATGCTACATGGTCCTCCTTTTGCATGGGAGGGAATGCCAGGCCACGCGCAATCTCCACAAATTAGAAATAATCCTGTGGGCAGTTTAAGTGGACGATTGCTAGACCTTGATATATTAGGAGAAGTATATTTACACCAAGCACTAGTATTTCTATACACAGGTATGGTAGCATTTAACCACTGAATCATTTTTATATCATCTTTGCCTGTGTAGTTGAAATATAAAAATAATCCATTTTTACAGATCCTAATAAGTCCAGTTCCTGTGGTTCAATCCCACCATATGCTAAATATGAAACCCAACCATCCCAATTGTTAACCACATCTCCAAATTTCTGAATTATGATCTGTTTATCTGAATAAACAGGCCAATCATCAACAGGTTGTCCAACCAGACAGGTTGTAAAAGGATTTTCTGGAGAAGCAGTTGACAGACATAGTGTGTCCTGTCCCATGCGATTGGCCAAGGTTACCCAGATGTTGCTTTTGGGTTGAGATGGGATCTATATTGATGCAGCTGACATCATGGCACAGGTGATGGCGATGACTGAGATAATGATGGCTTGATCCATTGAGCTGGTACCCATCTTGGGTGAAACTGTGGAAACACAAGCATACCCTCTTCCCCAAGTTATTAATGGAAAAAGACCCTCCCACTGATTTGTCTGTAAATATTTTACTAAAACTTGTGCTTTCTCATTAGATTTTGAAGCATTGTGTAAGCCAAAATGGCATTGTATAGGTCCTTCCTCCGTCCAACGATTTAAAAAATTCAAAACATAACAAGCTTTAGCTATATGCTCCTGTGGAGTTAACCCTAGACTCCCCCTTTTTTGTTTTTGCAACATAGATTTGAGTGCTACATGTGTGTTTGATAATGGCTTAGCCTGTGGGAGAATGTGGAATGCCTGTAATATGCTGAATTCCCCATTGTTGAAAAAATGTCTGTGTCTTATGTGCTATATAGCCTGGGCCATTTCTGTTTTTATTGTTTTTGGAACTCCCAGGGTGGCAAAGGCCATAATAAAGTGTCTGCAAACATCTTTTGCTTTTTCACCTGAGTGTACTGATGCATAAATGCAAGATGAAAAGGTGTTGATAGAGACATGTACATATTCGTACTTGCCAAACTCTGGTATATGAGTAACATCTGTCTGCCAAATTTCAAGTGACGAAAGACCTCGAGGATTAGTTCCGATTGACGGTGCAGGCAAAACTTGCTGACAATCGGGACATGTCTTGCTCGGTCTTGAGTCAGTTGAAATGTGCGTTGCAGTACTTTTGCATTTTGATGATAAAATTCACGAGATAAATGAGCCTGTGCAAAACTGTCACGTAAGACCTGCATGGTACCTGCAAGCCTGTCTGCTTGTGTGTTTCCCTCACTTATGGGGCCGGGTAGGGAGGTATGTGAGCGTACGTGTTGTATAAAATATGGATGTGCCTGTCAATCTAGGAGCCACTTGAGCTCCCAGAGAAGAGCAATTAAGGCTTTGTGTGAGACTTCCTTCAAAAAGGAGTGTTCTAGCCTAGAAACAAAGTCTGCAATGTAGGCAGAATCTGTGATAATGTTTATTGGGGTAGTCCATAATTTGAAAACACAGACTACTGCAGAGAGTTCTACTACCTGAGGCAATCCTGTGACAATATGTATGTGGCTTTTCCAGTTTCCTTCATCATCTCTCCAAACTATCACTGCTTGACCTGTGTTACCAGACCCATCAGTGAATACTGTAGGGGCATCAGCTATTGGTGTGATAGCTAATTGTGAAGTAGGTAAAAGAGAAAGAGAGTGCAGGGATTGTATAATTTTGTGTCCTGGGAAATGAATACTTACCAGTCCTGTAAAATCTGCTAGAGCACACTGTAGAGGAATTTTTAAATGACCGAGGACATATGTTACCATTGTCTGGGTTGGACAACCAAGGCCTGTTAGTTGAAGCTGCAGAGCAGCTTTAAATTGTCCTTGGAACAAGCAGTGTGATAAAGAAAACAAGCTATGCACAAACAAGAAGCCAGGTGCAGAGCAAGTCCTGGGAACCACAAAATCAACACACTCTCATCGGCACATTCTGATCAGGTGCCTGCAGCATGCTCACCAATCAGCAACACGGACGCCCGTGTGACCAGAAACTTTTATCCAATCAGCTGTGTGTAGAATTGCGTGAGTGGTTGGTTTAAGTTTGTGTGGATAACTGGCTAGCTGAAAAAGGTCACATAGACATAGTCCAGCTGGCTGGACAAAAATGCACATCACTCTCAGCTTATCTGAAGTAAAGCAAAAATACACTATCCTTGGCTGTTCTTGTTACACAATAACAGGAAGATCGCGGTGGGAAAAGAATGTTACAGGTGGGAACAGATAACTACAGAAGAGAAACTAGGGGCAGGCTTGGTATTTAGGCAACTAACCAATAATGAGCTTAACTTTTGTAATATGTATGAGCTAATTATAAGAAGGCATAAAAGGTGACTGTAAGGGACAATAAACGAAGTCTGCTGATTACTCATATTGAGTGACTGTGTCTTCCCTCCGTCGCGACAAGTTTGTTTAATAAAGTGAGCGTGACATGTAGCCATATTGGTGTGATTGTCGTGACTTGGCCGACTCTCCACGGGGGACCCTCTTCGGCACGCTGAAAAAAAAAAGAATGGTGAGTTAAAAAAGTTAGTTGTTTTGTATCTAGAGGCAAATAGATAACATTAGGATCAACACCATCTAAAGTTAATAAATGCTCTCTTCCTTTCTGAATTGCCATAGCTATCATTTCAATAGCTGTGGTAACTGTTTTTCCAAAATTATGTTGTAAAAATATCCATTCCAGAATAATCAAAGGATATATGTCTTGTGGAACCCACTGTGTGTGCTAAGAGACCATAGGGTTGAAAAGTTGAATAAAAAATGAAAAAGCTAATAGGGTAGTCCATTTTTCACCTATGAGCCATTTGACCTGCTAATTTTACAACGACTTTATCGAGAGCAGTTTTTGCAGAGAGAGTAAGCATTCGAGGAGATGTCAAGTCTTGATCTTCTTCCAATAGTTTAAAGAGGGGATGGAGTTCTTCAGTAGATATCCCTAAGAGAGGACGAACCCAATTTATGGTTCCTAACAGTTTTTGTAAATCATTCAGAGTCCTTATTTCTGTTTGCAAGGTGATATGTTGAGGTTGGATGTTCTGATATTTTCCTTCCTAAATATCGCCAATGTGGTGTTTCTTGTATTTTTTCTTCTGCAGTTTTGAGTCCTGCTGTTGAGACTGCTTGGACTACTTGCTGTTTCACTTATTGGGCTGTCTGTTTTGATTCTGCAGCAATTAAGATGTCATCCATATACCGGTGCTGGCACACAGATTGCTGCAGCTCCACGGGGGGGCCAGTCGGAGGGGTGATTTGTTGTCATAGCGCAACCCCTCATGGTGCTCCGCTTGGAGTTTCCCAGTAAGGTCAAAGACTAGCCATTCTGGTCAAATTTTGATCGTCATTGATTGGCATAATACGACATAATTACGACAGCATAGACAGATTCCAGTTGGACACCCTTTATTATTTACTTTTGCTTTCAGACAGTTCTTTCACAGATGGCTGTACTGACCGCACGAAAAGCATTGCTGTGATTTAACTGATAGCACTGCAAATGCTTCCACAATCAGAGACAAATCATGCTGTCTAGACCCAATATTCATACAAGCATTCAACATATCATCAATGCTAGGATTCTTTAAAATTTGTAATACTTTCTGACAGTCAGGGTTGGCATTTTCAATAGCAAGTTGTTTAAAAATATATTCACGTGCTTTCTCACTATCAATCTGCTTTTCCAAAGCCTCATTAAGTCTGTCCAAAAATTTCATAAATGGTTCATTTGCTTCTTGTTTAATTTTGACAAAAGGCTGCCTCTGTTTACCCGCTTCAGGGACAGTTTTCAAAGCATCGAGTGCCAATTGTTTTACTTGCTGCAAATCTGCCTGGCAAATCCTAGCTTGCGCAGTGTTGGTGCTATGATCAGCTTGTCCTAGTAATACATCTACACTGACCACTCACAGTGGATCACGCACCCCCAACACTGTTCTCAGCAGCTTGGACGCCTGCAAGCTGCCTCATTTTTGACTCCCACATAGTGTATTGCTGTGGATAACTGACTAGCTGAAAAGGGTCACATAGACATAGTCCAGCTGGCTGGACAAAAATGCACATCGCTCTCAGCTTATCTGAAGTAAAGCAAAATACACTGTCTTTGGCTGTCCTTGTTACACAGTAACAGGAAGATTTCGGTGGGAAAAGAATGTTGCAGGTGGGAACAGAAAACTACAGAAGAGAAACTAGGGGCAGGCTTGGTATTTAGGCAACTAACCAATAATGAGCTTAACTTTTGTAATATGTATGAGCTAATTATAAGAAGGCATAAAAGGTGACTGTAAGAGACAATAAACGAAGTCTGCTGATCACTCATATTGAGCGACTGTGTCTTCCCTCCGTCGCGACAAATGGCGCCCGAACAGGGACCCTAGAGAGGGCTGAACCTGCGAGCCACGGTTCGACGGAGATTCGGGTACCGGTCCTGAAAGCAGCGCAGGAGGCGGAAGGGCACAGTCCCCGCGCCCGGGAGCACCTACAGAGGGTCCCGCCGGCCACGCGTCGCCGAAGTCTCGCAAAGGCTGCAACAGCGCTGACGAAGGTATGGAGAGACAAGCGACGTATGATTCGCTCATATGCTTTTTAGAAAAGCGGAGCGTTCAGGACATAGATTGTAAAAAGGAATTACTCGGGTTATTAGCGTATGGGATAGCATCCGGGACCCCCGCGGCAGCGGCGAGCGGCGGCGCAGCCCGGCAGGCCCCTTCCCGGCCGCGGTTTCTCTCCAAGGCGGCACCCCCCCCCTCCACCCCCCCCGCTCCGATCGGCGCCATGGCGATGCAAGCGGCCAAGCGAGCTAACATCCGGCTGCCCCCAGAGGTCAATCGGATCCTTTATATTCGGAACCTGCCGTATAAAATCACAGCGGAGGAAATGTATGATATTTTTGGGAAATACGGACCTATTCGACAAATCAGAGTTAGAAACACTCCTGAAACAAGAGGAACAGCTTAAGCTTCTCAAGGAAAAATACGGAATTCATTACAAACCCACCAAAAAAAGTGCTTCAGATGTCCCCTACAAGAAATGGGTTTCTGCCTTGACCTAGCAAACATCTCTGTGCTTAAAGAGAAGCCTTTTTGCCTTGATGGAGATAATTTATGCTGTATTCTGTATTTATGCTGTATTCTGAATGTGGAAATTGGTTGGGACTAGGAGGCTGGCTTAAAGGCATTTTGCAAACGGGATTATTATTTTTGATCATTATTGTAATAATAGTTTCTTGATCAAAACCAGCCAACACTATTTGTAAGCATTAGGCATATCTGAAGAGAATGCCTTTATTTGAATCAGCAGTTAAGGTGTAGTTTAGTCTGAGGCTGTGGTTTTATCTGCTTCTGGTGAATTTTTGAAGTGATGAAATCAGAGATACAAGGTATACTAAGAGTTATGAGGTAATAAGGTAATAATCTAAGTAAGGGTGCTGTCTTTTATATCTACAAGTGCAATATGCTTTTATGTAGCAGAGAGAAACTTTAACAATAATGTTGCTTGAGCGAGATGTGCATGTGACAACTTGGGAAAAGGGATATCACAACTGGAGTGCAACAGTGTTTCTACGTCTGGCAGAGTGAAATCTTTCAAGACCTGAGTTTAGACAGTCTAAAATAAGTTGTTAGTATACAGAAAACCCATCTTAAGCCTCTTTTGCTTACATAGTGTAATGGAAGTCAACTGCTATTGTAGAGAATTAATGATTTTTAATACATATTAACAAATGCTACTATTTTAACTTGAGGCAGTTGAGTGAGAAATACTCTCGTGTAGCATTTGAGGGAATGTCACCATAAATCGCACTTACATTAAGACTGCATTTTTAATTACTGTACTCGTTAAGATTCGATGATGCCATAAGGCTAAGGCCTTTTATCACAGATTGGTTCTGAACTAAAAGGTGTGTGCACATGTAGATATGCACATTTGTGTTATTTTCCTTAATTGGCTACAAAATAATATAATTAGGTTGGGGACTAGATCTTGGGAATTTGTCTATTATACTTCTGTTTGTTAAGGAACGTGCATAACACACAGCACCCATGTAGGCTTGGCTTGTGGCATAGTTGTCAAATTTAGCATAGACATTCAGACAGATAAGCAACGTACTCTTCTTGTGTGTATCACCTACAAGCCATTATGGCTTAGTGTGTAAATCTGTATGTAACTATTGAAAAAAACACTTATGAATGTATATAGCTTAGAACTAATTTTTCCCCTTTGTTAATTCTTTGATATCAATGAGGTATTCTTCAGAAAATGTATGGACTGGTTGGTTGCATAAGGGCAGTTGTTATTTGGACAGAAAATTGTTAATGGTCAGGGATTTTCCACTAAAATATTTGCAAATATTCCTAGTCAAACATCATTTTGGTTTCTTTTTGGGTTTTGAGCTTGCATTAGTCCATGTTCAGAACTTTAAAATTACCTTTGAATGTTTTTAAACTTTTTATATCACTGGAACAGAAAGAGCATCTAAATTAAAGCTTCAAGCTAACTTTATTTTTCAAGTATTTCAGGAATTATACTTCTGAACTGACATTTTATAAGTTGGCTGTGTATTTTCCTGTGTTAAAACGCTGTTATTGAAAATGGTCAACCAAGCCTATGTCACCCAAAATAAAAACGGGGGAATTGTGGATAACTGGCTAGCTGAAAAGGGTCACATAGACATAGTCCAGCTGGCTGGACAAAAATGCACGTCGCTCTCAGCTTATCTGAAGTAAAGCAAAATACACTGTCTTTGGCTGTCCTTGTTACACAGTAACAGGAAGATTTCGGTGGGAAAAGAATGTTGCAGGTGGGAACAGAAAACTACAGAAGAGAAACTAGGGGCGGGCTTGGTATTTAGGCAACTAACCAATAATGAGCTTAACTTTTGTAATATGTATGAGCTAATTATAAGAAGGCATAAAAGGTGACTGTAAGAGACAATAAACGAAGTCTGCTGATCACTCATATTGAGTGACTGTGTCTTCCCTCCGTCGCAACATATTGCATGTCCGTCATTATCAAGTGAAACAGCATTTTAAAATCATTAGGGGTAAACACATGAGTATCACAGAGAGACTCTACTAAATGAGCCCCAAGTCCATGGTCTGTAACTGTTCTCCTGATATCTTTAATAAGAGCATACAAGGGAGCTTCCCATCGCAGATCTTGATCTGGCACATATGCCACAGGGAAAGCACGCAGCACATCTGTATCCCCCGCTCACTTTGCTTCCCCTTTTACAGCTGTCCATTTATCATGAGGGTCTGGAGGGTATAAATCTGGCTCTTTTTCTGGATCAGTAAGCTCTGGTTCAAGAGGATTACCTGTGTCATCATTGAGAGTATCAGGTGGTATAGCTGCAAGAGCAGTAGCAGCAGGTTTAGTTTTTGGTCTTATGGCAGGCTCTGCTAAAGAGGGTGGTGATGAAGGAGCTGAAGAAGCTGTTTCTGCTTCTTTTGATTGTGAGCCAGCATGAGCTTTTAAAGTTTCAAAAATAATTCCCCAAGGGCTCAACAGAGTAGCTGCTACCTTATCATTTTTTGTAGCACAGTCCCATAGATGGACGTCTATTTTATCCCAAATCTCTAGAGTATAAATGTTAGTGGTATTGACAGATGGGTCGGCTTTTGATGCCCATAGAAGAATGCGTTTTAATTCTTCCTCATCTATTTTCTTCCTATACTTCTTAAGAATGTTAGCAAAAGCTTGTAAAAGAGTTCTCTCTTCCTTTGTTAAAGCAGTCCCCATACTTATCAGTCGCTTACCTTCATCCTGCAATAGGTAACTGAGCATGCTGGATATGCTTCCTTTCAGCGTATACACTTCCTTTCAGTGTGTAGTCCCATAGTTTGGCTGAGCTACACCACTGGATCAACAGCTAGTTGATTTTGAGCCCCACGTTGGGTGCCATTTGTGGCGTATGATGCATGGACTCCGGGAGCGGATCGAAGACATGAAGACACTCGAAGACACCTCAAAGACACTCTATCAAAATCAAGCAAGCCTTTTATACCTTTACAGGGGGCTGATGTGTCAGCCTGTAACTATGCTCAGTAATTTTCCACTTAGCTCTTTTTTTCTATTACAGACACAGCAACTTAGCAACTCCCTTTATCTACAAGGCCACAAGCTCTGCAGACTACTCCGTATCTTAAAGTTTCTCTTCTTGCTCCCATGGCTTCCTTCCAACAAGCATAACTGTGTCTCTCTTCCAAGGTCGATCTTCACTCACTGATGCCATTGAACTAGCTCGAGGCATACCCACACACTAGAGTTATCTATGACAAGTAGAAACATGGACCACGATGAAAATGTTTCAAGGATACCATAAACACACCTTTGATTGGATACTAACTGGCCTGTGCTTTGGGTCTCTTAGCTGCACATAGGGACTAAAGTATATACTGCCCTGAGGCTTCCTGCTTGGGCAGGAAAAGACTGCAAGAGGTAACAGACACTATAGTATAATAAAAGAGTTGGGTTTTTTTAAATGAACTCTGGCATGGACTGTGTGATAGATGTAATAGACACTGAATCTGATTGCTGACCTTATCCAAAACTCTAGAAAAACTGCATATTGTTTGTTATATGACGATACTTGTATGCTGCCAAGAATCAGCAAATTTACAAACTAAAAGACTCAGATCATTCAATCAGGAGAAATCCGAAGGAAAAGTAGAATCATAGAATCATTTAGGTTGGAAAAGACTCTTAAGATCATAGAGTTGACTCTTAAGATCAACCGTTAACCTAACACTGCCAAGTCCACTGCTAAACCATGTCCCTAAAGCGCCACATCTACACGTCTCTTAAAATACCTCCAGGGATGATGATTCAACCACTCAACCTTCTTTCAGATAGTTGTAGATAGCTATAAGGTCTCCCCTCAGACTCCTCCAGACTAAACAACCCCAGCTCCCTCAGCCACTCCTCTAGACCTGTTCTCTAGAAGACTTGTTCTCTAGACCCTTCACCAGCTTTGTTGCCTTTCTTTGGACATGCTCCAGCACCTCAGTGTCTTCCTTGTAGTACATAGCCCAAAATGGAACACAGTATTTGAGGCGCAGCCTCACCAGTGCTGAGTACAAAGGGACAATCACTTCCCTACCTTTGCTGGCCACACTATTTCTGATACAAGCCAGGATGCTATTGGCCTTCTTGGCCACCTGGGCACACTGCCAGTTCATATTCAGCCAGCTGTCAACCAGAACCCCCAAGACCTTTTAGAATCACAGAATCATAGAATGTTTTGGATTGGAAGGGACCTTAAAGACCATCTAGTTCCAACACACACAGACACACCCACACACCCCCACCATGGGCAGAGACACCTTCCACTAGACCAGGTTGCTCGAAGCCCCATCCAACCTGGCCTTGAACAATTCCAGGGAGGGGGCATCCACAACTTCTCTGGGCAACCTGTTCCAGTATCTCACCACCCTCACAGTAAAGAATTTCTTCCTAATATCTAATCTAAATCTAGTCCAAATACTTTCTTTCAGTTTAAAACTATTACCCCTTCTCCTATCACTACATGCTCTTGTACAAAGTCCCTCTCCGGCTTTCTTGTAGACTCCCTTTAGGTACTTGAAGGCTGCTATAAGGTCTCCCTGGAGCCTTTTCTTCTCCAGGCTGAACAACCGAACTCTCTCAGACTGTCTTCATAGGAGATGTGCCTCCAACCCCCTGATCATCTTCGTGGACCTCCTCTGGACCAGCTAGAGCAGGTCCATGTCCTTCTTATGTTGTGTGCCTCAGAACTGAACACAGTACTCCAGGTGGGGTCTCACAAAAGTGCAGTACAGGGGGACAATCATGTCCCTTCACCTGCTAGCCAAGCTTCTTTTGATGCAGCCCAGGATTTGGTTGGCTTTCTGGGCTGCAAGCATAAATCACTGGGCCATGCTGAGATTCTTGTCCACCAGTGCCCCCATGTCTTTCTCTTCAGTGCTTCTTTCAGTCCGTTCTCTGCCCAGTCTTTCTTTGTGCCTGGGATTGCCCCAACCCACTTGGCTTTGTTGAACTTAATGAGGTTTGCACAGGCCCACCTCTCAAACCTGTCAAGGTCCCTCTGGTTGGCATCCCTTCCCTCAGGTGTGTCAACTGCACCACACAGTTTGGTGGTGTTGGCAAAGTTGCTGAGGGTGCACTCAGTCCCACTGACCATGTTACCAACAAAGACATTAAACAGCACTGATCACAATATCAGCCCCTGAGGAACGCCACTTGTCACCAGTCTCTACTTGGACATTGAGCCATTGACCACAACTCTGAATGTGACAACGACGTGATTTAAACCCAGCTGGCAACCAAGCACCATGCAGCTACTTGCTAACTCCCCCTCACCCAGAGGGATGGGGGAGAGAATCAGAAAGGAATGTAAAACTCAAGGGTTCAGATAAGAACAATTTAATAGGTAAAGCAAAAGCTGCGCACTCAAGCAAAGCAAAGCAAGGTATTCATTCACCACTTCCCATCAGCAGGCAGGTGCTCAGCCATCCCCAGGAAAGCAGGGCTCCATCACGCATAACGGTTACTTGGGAAGACAAATGCCATAATGCCAAATGTCCCCCCCTTCCTCCTTCCTCCCCCAGTTTATACATTCAGCCTGATGTCACATGGTATGGAATACCTCTTTGGCTAGTTCAGGTCACCTGATAATACCAGTCTCGTAACCATTTGTTGATTCGCCAGATTCAACTGGCCCATTCAAACCCCTTTCCTTTGATCAGGAGTATTCATGAAAAAAGCACCTGTGCACTAGAGTCCCTTACTCCTGTTCCCAGGGTTCTGTAATCATTCTTGATGCTCCTCAGACTGCTCCTGGCTGTATCACTGGTGCCCACATGAAACAGTAGTGGTGGATAATAGTCTGTGGACTGTACGAGGCTAGGTAGTCTCTAGGTAACATCTCTGATACAAGCCCCCAGTAAGCAGCACACCTCTCTAGAGAGTGTGTCATGCAGGCGAATGGGTGCCTCCATACCTGTCAGAAGGGAGTCACCTACTATCACCCATTGCCTTTTCTTAGTTGTGCTGGTTGTTATACGGGGAGCAGATTGGGCTGCCTTACTCAGCTCCAGCATCTCTCCTGATGTGATGTGTTGTCCTGGTTTCAGTTAGGATGGAGTTAATTTTATTCTTAGTAGTTAGCACAGTGCTGTGTTTTGGCTATGATGTGAGAACAATGTTGATAGCACACTGATGGTTTTAGTTGTTGCTGGGCAATGTTTATACTGAGTCAAGGACTTTTTGGTTTCTTTGGCCCTGCCAGTGAAAAGGCTGGAGGTGCATGGGAAATTGGGAGGGGACACAGCCAGGACAGGTGACCCAAGCTGGCCAAAGAGGTATTCCATACCATATGACATCATGCTGAGTATATAAACTGGGGGAAGAAGAAGGAAGGGGGGGACATTTGGCATTATGGCATTTGTCTTCCCAAGTAGCCATTATGCGTGATGGAGCCCTGCTTTCCTGGGAATGGCCGAACACCTGTTTGCCAAAGGGAAATAGTGAATGAATTCCTTGTTTTGCTTTGCTTGCGTGCGTGGGTTTTTCTTTACCTATTGAATTGTTCTTATCTGAACCCTTGAGTTTTACATTCCTTTCCGATTGTCTTCCCTATCCCTCTGGGTGAGAGGAGTTCGCAAGTGGCTGTCTGGTACTCTAGTTGTCGGCCAGGGTTAAACCATGACATGGGTCTTCAGTCTGCACAGCAGCAAAGTGGTTCTGCAAGGGCACCTCAGGCTTCAGGGCAAGTGTCTTCCCCCTGCAGGTCCTTGCCATTGCGAGCTTCTATTCTCCTACATTGCTGGCACCCCTTCCTTCTGTGTGTACTGGTTGGTGAGTGTTTGGCTGTTTTGCTGTAGGTTGTGGGTCTACTGTAGACTGTGCTTGGAACCAGCTATCTACTCCTCGGCCTCCCTGATGTCACACAGCCTTTTCACTGCCTCCTGCTGCAGGAGGTCCTTCCTGGGCACACCTTTTGCAGGCAAGTCTGCTGCCTGTCCTTGCCCCAGGAGAAAGTTCTAGGCGCTTCCTGCAGTCTGAGGTTTGCACTGCAGCCTCTCCCTTGAGCAGCTCTGTCTGGGCGAAGGCATTGGTCACCACTGGGGTAGATGGTGCAGACCCATCAGCCAGAGCTCCAGCCTTGGCTCTCAGATGAGTGCCCACCATTCTGCCTTGAGGGTCAGGTAGGATGAATGCCCTTGACCTGTGCAGATGGACACAGAAAGGTGCCCAGTTGCTGGGTTATGTGGGCTTCAAGTCTCTCCACTTGGCCAGTGGAATGTCCCCCCCTTTGAAATGGCGGCCTCTCTGTGTGCCCTCCCGCAAAAACTACCGTGCCATGCCGTGGCTGACTTCCAGGACCTGTTTGCCCACTCTGTTCATAGTGCTCCTGGTTGATAGCACTCCCTAGGGCTGCCCTTTGTGGGAGCAGCAGGGGTGGTCAAATAACTCCTGGTCCCGCCCATGCCTCATCAGCTGTTCTTATGCCACTCTAATGCAACCTGCACACTCCTGGCAATTTTCCACCAAGCAGCTTTCCAGCAACTCTTCCCCAAGCCTGTAGCATTGCATGGGGTTGTTGTGACCCAAGTGCAGGACCCAGAACCTCTCCTTATTGAACCTCATACAATTGACCTTGGCCCATCAATCCAGACTGTCCAGAACCCTCTGCAGAGCCTTTCTACCCTCAAGCAGATCAATACTCCTGCGTAACTCAGAGCAATCTGCAAACTTACAGAGGGTGCACTCGATCTCTTCATGCAGATCATCAATAAATACATTTAACAGATCTTGCCCCAAAACTGAGCCCTGGCGAATACCACTTGTGACCGGATGCCAACTGGATGTAACTCCATCCACCACAAAACTTTTGGGCCCAACCATTGTCATGGTTTAACCCCGACTGGCAATCAAGCATCACGCAGCTGCTTGTTCACTACCCCCTAACCCAGAGGGATGGGGAGGACAATCAGAAAGGAATGCAAAACTCAAGGGTTCAGATAAGAACAATTCAATAGATAAAGCAAAAGCTGTGCATACAAGCAAAGAAAAACAAAGAATTCATTCACCACTTCCCATGGGCAGGCAGGCCTCTATCATGCGTAACAGTTACTTGGGAAGACAAACGCCATAATACCAAATGTCCCCACCTTCCTTCTTCTTCCCCCAGTTTATAAACTCAGCATGATGTCATATGGTATGGAATACCTCTTTGGCTAGCTTGGGTCACCTGTCCTGGCTGTGTCCCCTCTAATTCCCTGTGCCCCTCCAGCCTTCTTGCTGGTGCATCCCAAGAAACAGAAAAGTCCTTAACTTAGTATAAAAATTACCCAGCAACAACTAAAATCATCACTGTGCTATCAGCATTGTTCTCACACCAAAGCCAAAACACAGCACTGTACCAGCTGCTAAGAAGAAACCTAACTCTATCCCAGCTGAAATCAGGACAGCTGTCTAGACAGTTTTTTACCCAGTGAAGAATATGCTTCTCCAAGACTTGAGCATCCAGTTTCTCCAGGAGAATGCTCTGGGAGATCGTGTCAAAGGCTTTACTAAAGTCCAGGTAGACAATGTCCACAAATTTTCCCTCATCCACTAAGCAGGTCACCTTATCATAGAAGGAGATAAGGTTAGTCAAGTTGGTAATTGTCCTGGTTTCTGCACTTGCCATGGGGCTTGCTTGCCTTACTGTATATTAGAGTCTACTTCTCGTTAGTGGCTGCTTCCTGCTCTCAATGCTCACTGTACTGCTGTACTGCTTATCATCTTACTGTGCTGTGCCCGGGAACATTTTGATAACAGCAATGGCAATGTGCCGGGGCTTGCAGATGGCCAGGGCATGGCTCCTGTTTCTGTGTTGCTGTACTGGACAGCCTGGAGCTCCCATGCGAACTCGAGTCAAAGGGACTGTGTGACCTGTGGATGAGTCCACATGGGAGCAGGACACCCCAAAGCCCCTGTAGCCGTGACTAAGTCCATGCCCAAGCAGGTAGATCTTGGAGTGTCTGTGGCCATGGTTATGTCTGTGCCGCAGCAGCTATGCTTCTGAAGGAATTGTGGCCCAAGGACAAGTCCATGTTGGAGAAGGTGCACCTCGAAGCATCTGGGGCCATAGATAAGTCCATGATGCAGTAGGTACACCCAGAAGCATCAGTGGCTGTGCATGAGGTCATGATGGAGCACCTCAAAGCGTGTGGCCATGGATAAGCCCACAACAGAGCAGGTACAGCCCTGGAGGGATTGCAGCCAGGGATAAGGCCGTGCTGGAGCTGATTTACTTCTGAAGGGACTGTGGCCAGGGATAAGGCCATGCTGGAGCAGGTCTATGGTCATGGCCCATGGATAAGGCCATGTTGGAACAAGTGCACTTCGAAGTGACTGTGGCTGTGGATGAGTCTATGCCGCAGCAGGTACACCCCTGGAGACGCTGCAGCTTGTAGCTGAGGCTCCACTTGGAGCAGGTACAACCCTAAGGGACTGCAGTCTAGGGATAAGTCCAAGCTGGAGCAGGGGCAAGGGGAGGAGTTCATTGCAATGTTAAACCCTATGGGCTGGTCCGTAGGGACCAGGGGTGGAGATTGTAATGGATATACCTTTAAATTGTTGTAATCCATGTTTCATTTTATAGGAATGACCATAGCAGGAACCACCTGGACCATTGGAGGACAAGCCTTACAAGAAGCGGTGCAAGTGCAGCAGTGACCTGACCTGAGCTGGCTTTGATGCCTGATAACCTCATACAATACACAACCTCTCTTCTCCTGAGTGACCACCATAAGAGCTCATGTTCATGGACTAAATGAACTCAATGGACATTTTGTGGACATTTTATAGAGATTTTTACAGAGGTCGTCCGTAGACAAGGGGAATTATGTCTGTGTATTGTATCAAATGATGGGAAAGGGGGTGGTGGTTAATGAGGTTGTATTGGAAAGTGTGGCATGATGTATATGGTACGGAATAAGGGGTGGATTCTGTCCTGGTTTCAGCTGGGATAGAGTTAATTTTCTTCTTAGCAGCTACTAAAGTGATGTATTTTGGCTATGATGTGAGAACAATGCTGATAGCACAGTGATGTTTTTAGTTGTTGCTGGGTAATGCTTATATTAAATCAAGAACTTTTCAGTTTCTTGGGCCCTGCCGGCCAGAGGGCTGGAGGGGCATGGGAAATTGGGAGGGGACACAGTCGGGACAGGTGACCCAAGCTAGCCAAAGAGGTATTCCATACCATATGACGTCATGCTGAGTATATAAACTGGGGGAAGAAGAAGGAAGAGAGGGGGACATTTGGTATTATGACATTTGTCTTCCCGAGTAGCTGTTATGTGTGATGGAGCCCTGCTTTCCTGGGGATGGCTGAACACCTGCCTGCCCATGGGAAGTAGTTAATGATTTCCTTGTTTTGCTTTGCTTGCCTGCACGGCTTTTGCTTTACCTATTGAATTGTTCTTATCTGAACCCTTGAGTTTTACATTCCTTTCTGATTCTCTTCCCTATCCCTCTGGGTGAGGGGGAGCAGGAAAGCGGCTGCATGGTGCTTAGTTGCTGGCTGGGTTTAAACCAGAATAGTAATAAAAGAATTGTTGGAAAGCTTGACAATGTAGTAAAATAAGATATTTTCAGACTTATAGATACAGTATATTCAGTTACAATGTGGGTGCTTTTCACACCCAATCTGAAAATCCAAAATAAAACATGATAAAGAAGATATTTTTCAATTTATCACTATACAGAGCAATAATCCTTTAAAATAGCACAAACTGCATCCAAATATTTGGAAAAAAAAATAGGATATTTATTTGATTATATAAACTCTTTAGGGTAAGGAACATTTCCAATTAGCGCCTCTGTATTTGGAAAAGTTTAACAATAATTTAAAGTTATTCCACACAGTAAACGCACAGAAAGTATTAAAAGTTTGTATTTCAGCATATTCATTTAAGTAAAGGCATATTTTTTAGACTGTAAATACTTGGCAATAAAATGCTTATATGAGGAAATATTTATCTTTAGATTAACTAAGAATTCTGAAGTATGGGTGTGATAGTGCAACATTTATTCTATGTATCTTCTTAAAAGAAAACAGGCCACATAGTATACTGATTTACAACCTGAGAAGTCCTCATGAAAGGTGACTTCATTATACAACCAACGTAGAACTTGTCTTACTGTATTTAATTCAAGATACTCATATAGTCCAAAGAACACTTGCATTTACATAGAGTTAACCTCAGTGACTTTGGTAGGGCAGAGCATCCAAAGAAGAGACCAGAACTGAACTCTTTAATTTGTAAATATCGAAAGGAAATACAAAAACCACCACAACACAATTAGAGAGTATCTTCCTTCCTGTATTCAAAAGAAGAAAACTAAGCTTACTTACTGAGCTCATACTAAAATCCTTTTCATTGCTTAAAGACCACTCAGAGGAACGACAGTTTGCTATAAACCTAAATTAAATATCTAAAATCACTGAAAATAAATCTGACAAGCTAAGAATTTGTGCTTTCAGTCCTTTTCTGGTTATATAGTTCTAGTGCCTATCATTAGTTTACACTGAAATTTAGTAAAGTACTCATACTATTAACTGTATTTTTTTATTGCAATGTAAAGAATAAATTGGTTACGATAACTAAAGAAGTAAACTGTTGCCATGGTTTAACCCCAGCTGGTAACAGTACCACGAAGCCACTCGCTCACTCCCCCCTCACCCAGAGGGATGGGGAGGAGAATCAGGAAAATAATGTAAAACTCGAGAGCTGAGATAAGAACAAATTAATAATTCAAATAAAACAATAATAATAATAATAATAACAATAATAATAATAACAATTATAATGAAAAGGAGGGAGAGGTACAAATTTAAAAGGTAAGGGAGAAAAGAAAACAAGTGATGCATGATACAATTGCTCACCACCCACTGACCAATACCCAGTCTGTGTCCAAGCAGCAACCTACCAGCCTCGGCCAACTACCCCCAGTTTATACGCCAAGCATGACATCCTATGCTATGGAATATCCCTTTAGCTAGTTCAGGGCAGCTGTCCTGGCTGTGTCCCCTCCCAGTTTCCCATGCACCTCCAGCCTTCTCGCTGGCTGGGCCCAAGAAACCAAAAAGTCGTTGACTTAGTATAAACATTACCCAGCAATAACCAAAAACATATGTGTGTTATCTCACACCAAATCCAAAACACAGCACTGCACCATCTACTAAGAAGAAAATTAACTCCACCCCAGCTGAAACCAGGACAGTATCCACCCCCTAATCAAAACCATTTACATCATGACTCATTTTCCAATAAATCATCACCTTTCTTATCTTTTAATATAAATACACAGATATCATTCCCTTAGTCTATGGATCATCCCTCTAAAAGTTCTTTGAGTTCATTTAGTCCATGACATTGTGGTCCATCTGTTATAACAGTCTTTCAAGGCAGAGAAGATCGTATGAGGTGTTGGATTGTTTCATCTTGAAGCCAGACCAAATTCTATCATGGCTGCACTGGTCTGGTTTCACCAAAATCATTCTTCATTGGTGTAGCAATTGGAAAGGAGTGATATTCAGATATCCACATCCAAAGTGGTAGAGATGGAAACCCAGTGCACTAATGGGTATATAGAAGTGACAATACACAATATGATATAGAAATTCAATTCACCGGCTATTTATATCCAAAATCAAATCTTCCTCAGGCACACATCGAACTTCCTTATCCTCCCACATTACCCACCAAGTGCTCCCATGTCCTTGAACAAAAGTAATTCCACAAGTAGGTTTAGCTTTGCTTGAGACAGCAATGACATAGACTGTTTTCCCAAGCATATTTTTAAGCTGCACTACAGGAACTTTATTCCCTTCAACAGTATGTAAATGCTTTGATTGGGCAGGGCCAGCTGTTCTGGCAGATCGTCTGGTGTTGACTTACCACATGGCCTTTGCTAAATGTGTATCTCAGCATTTGAAATTTCTACCACCCATTGCTTTCAGTGTAGTTTTTAACAGTCCATTACATTGTTCGATTTTCCCAGAGGCTGGTGCATGATAGGGAAATGATACACCCACTCAATACCTTGTTCTTTGGCCCAAGTGTCTATGAGGTTATTTCAAAAATGAATTCTATTGTCTTATTCAATTCTTTCTGGGGTGCCATGTCACCATAAGACTTGTTTCTTAAGACCCAGGATAGTGTTCAGGGCAGTAGCATGGAGGACCGGATATGTTTCCTGCCATCTGGTGATTCCTTCCACCATTGTAAGCACATGGTGCTTGTCTTGGTGGGTTTCTGGGAATGTGATATAGTCAGTCTGCTAGGCCTCCCTTCCCATATTTATATTTCAGCTATCAACCGCCAAACCAGAGAGTCTTTAACCACTTGGCTTGCTTAATTGCAGCGCATGTTTCTCATTCATGAATTACCTGTGCAGTAGTGTCCATGGTTAAGTCCACCCCTCAATCCCAGGCCCATCTATAAGTTGCATCTCTTCCTTGATGGCCTGAGGTGTCAGGGGCACACCGAGCTATAAAAAATTCACCTTTATGTTGCCAATCCAAATCTACTTGAGTGACTTCAATCTTAGCAGCCTGATTGATCTGCTAGTTGTTTAGATGTTCCTCATTGGCCCTGACTCTTGGGTACATGAGCATCTACATTACATACCTTCACAACCAGGTTCTCCACCCAGGCAGCAATATCGTGCCATAAAGCGGAAGCCCAGATGGGTTTTCCTCTGCGTTGCCAATTACTTTGCTTCCATTGCTTCAACCACCCCTACAGGGCATTTGCCACCATCCATGAGTCAGTAGAGAGGTAAAGTATTGGCCATCTTTCTCATTCAGCAATGGCTAAAGACACCTGGATAGCTTTCACCTCTGCATACTGACTCGATTCACCTTCTCCATCAGCAGTTTCTGCAACTTGTCATAGGGGAATCCATACAGCTGCCTTCCACCTCCAATACTTTCCTACAATACGGCAGCACCCATCAGTACACAAGGCATACTGCTTCTCATGTTCTGGCAGTTCATTATACAAAGGGGCTTATTCAGCACATGTCACCTCTTCTCCTGGTGACATCCCAAAATCTTTACCTTCTGGCCAGTCCATAATCACTTCCAAGATTCCTGGATGATTGGCATTTCCTATTTGAGCTTAAGCCCAAGATTTTTGATTATTCCACAATCTGTTTACATGGTGTTTCAACATGGGGTGGTAATAAAATGGGATAAACTATATCGAATAGACTTTTCCTTAATGGAAAAATCATTAGAGTTTGGACTAGATAAGTTTTGTTCACCTGATGTCAGGTACTTAATTTTCAAATTTAGGATCAATGATCAATATGTTAAAACTGACAAATTTTTATCTATAAATATAAATATGCACCTGCAGGGTTTTCAAAATTAGATACTGTGTCTCCCTTAAAGCAATGCAAGCTCATCTGATTTATATTTTTTTAAAGCTTTCTTCGTCTGCTATTCTTTAAATAATTTTAATGGCAAGTCACCACATTCTTGCTTAATTATATGAATCAAAAGAAATCCAAGTAAGAGAAAAAAATTAGTTTACATTTTGGATGAAGAAAAAAATATTGTTCAAGTCAGTAGGTCAAATGTGAATTTAAAACTCTGAAAGATAAGCTGTTTGTAATTATAAGAAGTTTACCTATAAAAATAAAATATTAAAAACACTTATTTCACTCCCTGACTGACCAGGCTGTTGTGTTCAAGATTGCCTTTCACTTAATCTTCTGATTGCACTCACACCAATATTTGCAATATCCTCTGCTACATGGGAAAATATTATCATATCTTGCAGAGGAAACACAAAACCTCTGCACAAAAATGTTGACAGTAAAATATTTCTCAGTTAATTTTTTAATTTTGATTATGGATCTTAAGATTTGCCTTCAGCTTTCTGGGTGCCATTTCTGTTTCCGTAATCAATTTGTCCTGGTTTCAGCTGGGATAGAGTTAGGTTTCTTCTTAGTAGCTGGTACAGTGATGTGTTTTGGTTATGATGTAAGAACAATATTGATAGGACACTGATGTTTTTAGTTGTTGCTGGGTAATTTTTATACTAAATCAAGGACTTTTCAGTTTCTTGGGCCCTGCACCAGCAAGAAGGCTGGAGGTGCATGGGAAATTGGGAGGGGACACAGCCAGGACAGGGGACCCAAGCTAGCCAAAGAGGTATTCCATACCATATGACATCATGCTGAGTATATAAACTGGGGGAAGAAGAAGGAAGGGGGGGACATTTGGTATTATGGTGTTTGTCTTCCCAAGTAACCATTATGTGTGATGGAGCCCTGCTTTCCTGGGGATGGCTGAACACCTGCTTGCCAAAGGGAAATAGTGAATGAATTCCTTGTTTTGCTTTGCTTGCCTGCACGGCTTTTGCTTTACCTATTGAATTGTTCTTATCTGAACCCTTGAGTTTTACATTCCTTTCTGATTCTCTCCCCATCCCTCTGGGTGTGGGGGAGTGAGCGAGCAGCTGCATGGTACTTAGCTACCAGCTGGGTTTATACCACGACACAACTGCATACTCAGAAGCAAGGAAAAGTTGTTTTCGCACTTTTAGAACTTTTGCTCAAGTCCTGCAAACATCTCTGTACAGGCAGACCCACCCTGTTGAAATTACCAGCTCACTATAGTGTTATTTTAATCTTTCCACTCTATTTTTCTTCCAGTTTTAACTTCATATGGTCTTTTTTCCCAGAGGTGGCTGTCACTGAGGAAAATGGTGACAAAGATGGAGCTGAACCTATGCCAGGAGGTGCAGAAAAGTTTATGGGTAAAATTTGCCAGATTACCCCAAAGTGAGATTTTCAGAGGTGTTAATCAGCAGCTCCTGTGTACACACCTCACTCCCACTGAAATCTATTGACTAATGAATGTAGCTGTCCTGATCTGTTTCAGGAACTAAGGCACTTAAAGGCCAGCTGGGATTTGAGGTAGTACCACCTCCACCACCACCCTCTCTGCTAGACTACTGTACTGTAGATTACTCCATCTGCAGCAGTCAGAAGTGAGTGTCTACCTGTGTCCCACTGCCACAATTCACAGGCTCATGGAGTTGTAAAAAAACCCACCTAAACTGTCAGGCTAAGTGAACGTGGGTTGTATAAATCTACCTTTCTCCCCTAGCTACCAGGAGAAGATGAGTTTGAGCAGAGGAGCATGGCTAATGAAGATAAACTATACCCTTGTGTACCTGGTAGAGATTGTCTGCAGACCCAAGGCATGCTAAAAGCAGGAAGACTTGGGCTACAGCAGGCATGGATTTTAGCTCAAATTAGTAGCCAAAGACTGCTATTAGCTTCTCAATAGTTCTAGCTCCCAAATAGAACTACTTTTGGAAATCCAGTCCTTGGTGGCTCAAACCCTTCTGAGAGTCTTTTAGACTCCTAATCTGTTTACACATATTTTTAACCTTAGTAAACTTTCAGTCAAGCACCAATTCAGATATTTATGGTTCCTAAGCTTTTATTTTGCACCAGCCAGGAAAAGAGTTTGTATTTGTGAACACTGTGACTAAACAAGACTAAAAATTCAAAATATATTGCTGCTCTGATTTAATTTAAAAAGATTTAAAGCTATTTTAGGAAATACATTTTGCTGGTTTATCTGTTTATCTGCTGTTTTTTTATCTGTTTGCATTATTTCCTGCTACTAGAGATAATGCAAATCAAACAGCATCTGGGAAAAAAGTGAGCACACACTGAAATCATCCCTCTGAGTGTGTTAATCTCTAACACTTGGATATTTCAGGCGGTCTTAAAAGCAATGTCTTCTTACAGTGGGATGAGCTGAAGAACAACAAATATTTTGTGCAGGGATTAAAACAGTTTGACACTTCGTGGGTTAAGGTCTTCCATGACTTCTGTCCTTTGGGCACTCAATTAGAAAGTGGGCACTGAACCAGCGATGTACCCTTGTGGCAAAGAAGGCTAGTGGTATCCTGGCCTGCATTAGGAGTATTGCCAGCAGGTCGAGGGAGGTGATCCTTCCTCTCAGCACTGGTGAGGCCACTTTTGGAGTGCTGAGCCTGAGTTCCCCAGTACAAGAGAGAAATGGAGCTACTGGAAATGAAGTCTAGCAAAGGGCCACTAAGATGATGAAGGTACTGGTGCATCTCTCATATGAGGAAAGGCTGAAAAAGCCTGGAGAAGAGAAGGCTCAGGGAGGATCTCATCAAGGTGTACAAATGTCTGAAGTGAGGATGCAAAGATGACAGAGCCAGGCTATTTCCAGCAGTGTCCATTGGCAGGGCAAGAGGTAATGGACACTAACTGAAACAGGAGGTTCCGTTTGAACACCAGGAAACACTTTTTTTACTGTGAGGGTGACTAAGCACTGAAACAGGTTGCCCAGAGAGGTCGTGGAGTCTCCTTCTGCAGGTGCACACAAACGACATGCAGGCTTGAGCAGGACTGTGATCTTGGGCTTGAGTCAGCTTTGAGGAGAGCAGCAGCTCTAGGCACTGAGCTAAAGCCACCACTTCCAGTGCTCCTCTCCCCACTGCCTGGCTGCAGGGTGCTGGGGGTCCTGCACAGCACCTGTCCCAGGGCAGCAAGCACTGCTGAAGGCTCCTGGCAAGTTCCTCTGTCTTCCCTGACCACCTTCTCCTTCACGTACCCTCTGCTAGCTCAAGTCATGCTGGTTGTCTGGGATCTAGGGCAGGTGTCTGGGGTTCTGGGACTGGTGGGCAGTGTGCCTGAGGGGGTAGCCAAGGGGGCAGGTGTGGAGGGAAGCCCATGGGGCTGGCTGCCCCACAGGGATGCTACTGCTGCTTTTCAGCCATCAGGGAAACCCTTTCAGAAGAAGCTCTTACCTCCTCTCTCCCTCCACTTTCTTGGGTTTTCTTTGCTTTTCACTTCCTAGCACGAGGAAAAGTAAGACACTTTGCACATCTTTGCAGGGCATGGTGTTGGGTGCCAATGAAGGTCTGGAGGAGAGTGACTCTGCCGTGAAGGCCAGCAGGAGCCAGCTGCAGTGGGCTAGGCAGTCAGAGGCATCAGAAGACTACCCATGCCCTTGCCTGGGAGATGTCAATGACACTGCCTACATGGATGTCCGCTTCTACAGATTCTGCTATGGCTGCATCCAGACAGAGATGTCCTGGAGTGGATCCCAGCAGTGGTGGCACAGAGGGTCCATGAATCATGATCCCCCATCTGAGAGGAGACCTTTGGGAAGAAACCAAGCATCAAGGGATGGTGGAACTCCAAGGCTCCTGAATGCCACCTCCCAGCAGGATCCCCAACCCAGTACTTCTGGGAAGCAAACACCACCAAGTGCAGAGGAGTGTGTGGTCAGCCCTGGGAATGGAGGATACATCCACATCAGCATGTTGGCACTGCCACCCCTGTGCGTCCAGCTCTCTTTTCAGAGAGCCCAATAAACACCCAGGTGCTTTTCATGGGGTGTTTTTACAAAACCAAAGAACAACCCATTGCAGGGAATACTTTCCAACATTGTCTCAACAATGTAGGAAATGCAGAGGGGAGAATTTCCTGGAGTGTGTGGTGATTTTATTTAATGTAAATGCTGCAACAGAGCAGGTGTTGCTCATACTCTCCCAGCCTCCCCATTTCAAGCACTGAGGCTGGGGTGTCCAAGCCCTTTAAGCAGCAGCCAGGCTGCAGCTCTGAAGACTTGCTAATCCAGGTGCTGTGACCACTGTCTGGCTGACAGCCCTGTCCCTTCTGGGTCCTGTTCCTGGTGCCTCTGCACCCAAACAGTTCCCATCGTCCTCCAGTCACACCAGACTGAGCCTTTCTGTGACACCTCTACAACAGCAGCCAACCCCCATGTCCATGACAGGGAGGCAGCAGGGGGTTGCTTGTCCCTTCTGGGCACAGGCTGGCTGGTTCGCAAAAAACATTCCAGGGGAATGAGGCCCTTTTGCTGATCCACATGCCTTGGCTTGATCCCTGTCAGGGAAGCAAAGCTCCAAACCCCAGGAATCCAGAATTGGACTGCCATGCAAGCAAAGCACAGTTGTGTGTAAAAGTCAGTTCTTTGCTAGCTGAAGAGAGAGGCAAGGAGACTTAATATAGAATTACCAAGGGAATTTATTCTTCTATTTTAGCTATGTGCATAGTGGTGCCCCAGCCTAATGCATGGAGGACCATACAGATGAAAGCAGGGTTTATATATGTTACAATACAGTTGTGTATACCAATCAAGTTAAGGGATGGGCTAATCAGTTACTATTGCTTGAATAATCAGTATGTACTTGTCCTATGCATGTGGTGCAGACATATGATCAGTGGTGTGTTAATCTTCATTGTTCTAAACTCATGCCCTGTGCAGGTTGGGAGTTTATACTGGATTACGGTCAATTGCAGTTCTAGCTGTGGTTATATGCCTGGTTTCATTGAAGGATAAATCCTCTATTGCTTTGTCATTGTTATGGGGTGCTTTCAGCTGGCAAGAGCTAGCTTAGGTTGGGTCTTCGGGTCATATTGACCCTGAGGTAAAAGCTCATATTCTCAGGTAGTGTACATTGTTCTAAGCAAGTTGTATTGCAGTTAGCATCTTGTCTTTCACATGTGCCACAGGCTGAAGCTGTGGAGGAACTGGCTTTCAGAAGCAGCACCTGTGAACTGTTGTTAAAGAGGAAGCCTGAACAACTTGTTTCCAAAACTAATTCAGTGGAAAATTCACAGTAAATAGCTGTAGCTAATCATGCCCTAACCAGAATTCTCATGTAGCTGCAGAGGTACTGAATAGCCCTGAGCATAAATATTTGCAATGGTTTCAGAAAGGATTGATCCACTAACTATCCAAACATGTATTCCTTATAAACCATTGGCAAGAGATGTAAAATTTCCAGCCCTTCCAATCTCAACCATTTTGTGATTCTGATTCTGTATTTGGGAAGAAATGTACCTCCTCTGACCTTATTCAGAGACATGTCTTGGAGAGAGCTCTCTTTTCCCCTGCCCAAAGTTGTTCTGTCCTTAATACTTTGCTCTCATCTTTAGTTAGGGCTGTGACTACTTGTAGCACTATTAAAGACAAAAGATAAGTTCATGCCTTTGTCATGGAGTCCCCTGTTTGTTGAACAAAGTAATAAAATTCTTGCATGTAGTAAACAGTGTAATAACTTTTGAATGAGTCATCTGATCGATTCTCAGATTTCAAAGATTGTTTTGGCCACCAAAAAAACTGGGAAATGGGGGACAGAGATCTGTTTATGCCACCCAATTAGAATAGCCACTGTTTATATAGAGACAAAACAGCTGATGGATGACATCCATCAATGGTGTTCAGCATAACAGTGCTCCTACTTGACTTCCTTCTGATTTCCTTCCACATTCCCACTGACTGGAAGCTATCCAATGTTATTCCAATTTACAAGGAGGGCATGAGGGAAGACCCAGGGAACTACAGACCTGTCTAACTTCAGTACCCAGAAAAATCATGGAGAAGATCATACTGGATGCTATTGAAAGGCATTTAAAGGACAATGCAATCATCAGGCACATTCAACAAGGGTTCACAAAGGGAAAGTCCTGTCTAACTGATGTGATAGCCTTCTATGATAAGGTCACCTGCCTAGTAGAAGAAGGGATGGCAGTGAATGTAGTTTTTTCTGGATTTTAGGAAGGCTTTTGATAATGTCCCGCACATTATCCTTCTAGACAAACTGTCCAACTGTGAGATGAGCAGATACACTGCACTGGGTGAAGAACTGGCTGAATGGCTCAGAGGGTTGTAGTGAATGGGGTGTCCTGGTTTCAGCTGGGATAGAGTTACTTTTCTTCCTAGTAGCTGGTACAGTGCTGTGTTTTGGATTTAGGATGAGAATAATGTTGAGGATAACACACTGATGTTTTTAGTTGTTGCTAAGTAGTATTTATACTAAATCAAGGACTTTTACAGTTTCTCATGCCCTGCCAACGAGGAAGCTGGAGGGGCATGGGAAACTGGGAGAGGACACAGCCAGGACAGGTGACCCAAACTAGCCAAAGGGATATTCCATAGCATAGAACATCGTGCTCGGTATATAAACTGGGGGGAGGTAGCCAGGGGAGTGGGGGGGTGGGGGGTGGATCACTGCTGGCCTTTGGTCAGCAGGTGGAGAGCAATTGTATTGTGCATCACTTGTTTTTTTCCTTGAATTTTATTTCACTTTCTCTTTTTATTATCTTGCTTTTTATTATAATTATTATTAGTAGTATTAGTATTATATTTTACTTGATTTCAATTATTAAACTGTTCTCTCAACCCATGGGGTTTACCTTTTTTCTATTCTCCTCCCCATCCCACTGGATGAGGGGGGAGTGACTGAGCGGCTGCATGGTACTTAGTTACTGGCTGGGGTTAAACCATGAAACAAGGCTACATCTGGCTGGTGACTGGTCATGAATGGTGTTCCTCAGGGCTTGATTCTAGGGCCAATTCTCTTCAATATTTCTATCAATGATCTGTGTAGAGGGATTTTTAAATGACCGAGGACATATGTTACCATTGTCCGGTTTGGACAACCCAGACCTGTTAGTTGAAGTTGCAGAGCAGCTTTAAATTGTCCTGGGAACAAGCAGTGTGATAAAGAAAACAAGCTATGCACAAACAAGAAGCCAGGTGCAGAAGCAAGTCCTGGGAACCGCAAAATCAACACACTCTCATCGGCACACTCTGATCAGGCGCCTGCAGCATGCTCACCAATCAGCGACACGGACACCCACATGGCCAGAGACTTCTATCCAATCAGCTGTGTGTAAAGTCGGGTGAGCGGTTGGTTTAAGTTATAAATATGACCTGTTTGTTTAATAAAGTGAGCACGGCATGTAGCCATATTGGTGTGATTGTCGTGACTTGGCCGACTCTCCACGGGGGACCCTCTTCGTCTGGCACCCGAACAGCGACCCATTTATTCGCTTAAATGCAGTTCACTTAAATGCGGTTTAGCTTAAATGCTGTTCGCTTAAATGTGGAAGTCTCCGTGCATCGGACCTGAAGGGAAGTTGTCCAATTAGGGAGCTGGAGGTCAGAGGTGGGCGGTACCTGGAAGGCAAAAAGCGGAGTCCGGAGCTCGGTGTAGAGCTGCAGATCGCACCCCTGCCGGTGGTAAGACCGCGATGAATAAAACACGGCAGGGCTCTCCGCCGATACCCTCTCTGAGAGAGGTGAGAGCACTAAGGAAGACCGTGATGGAATTAGATGCGGCAATTAAACTTTTAACTAGTATCCTCTTTAAGAGAGGTGAGAGCATTAAAGAAACAGAAGTGGAGGCTTTAGTTCGCTGGGCACGAAAAAAGGATAAGATTCCCGACCCCACATTATTTAGTATGATGGAATGGAGAGAAGTGGGAAATTGCCTCTGGGATACTATGATTGAGGGAGGTAAAGAAAGAAAAGAAGTTAAAGCGTTAGGAGCTACGTGGTGGTCTATAATTAACACTCTGGAAACTATGAAGGCAGAAAAAAAAGTGGCGGCAGCTGTAGAAGCGTTGGGAGGAGATGTGGTAGAAAAGCCAATAGAGCAGAAGGGTGATTCCCCTAAGCCTTCTCTCTTGGCTATGTTTTTCGGAGTTGGGCATACTCGTCCTATGAAGGGTATGTCAGACTCTACGTGTTCAACAGTACAGGAGTTTTTAGATAAGACAGCAGACAAACCGGAAGTTACTCCTCGGGAGTATGTTGTGACTGAGCCGAAACCAGAAGAGGCTTTTGAGCCTCCCCAGGGGCGGCGAATGAAGAGACGGGACGCAGCTTGATGCAAGCAAATGTCAATTTATTGTACAGAAGCACGAGTTTATATACACTTTCAGAAGCTGCGCGTTTTAAACAGATTGGTTCTTGAAGCTAAGCATTGCATACTAGGCAATCCCTGATTGGTGGTTAACTGCCATCAATTAACCGCAAGGTGTTACCTTTCCTTGGCGCCATCCGTCTCCCACTCCCCTGTGCTCTGCAAACATGCCTCATCATGTTAATTGTTGTCTAGACAAGCTCAAGCACATTCCCCTCAGCTAACTGATTGCCATGCATGGTCCTAGTTTCCAGCCCGCTCCTGCATCTCCCCCTTCCTGTTGCACAAAAAGAACCTTTGAAACCGAACGAGTAAAAACAAGGTATAAGTAATAGAACAAATAAAAAAGCAACTAAGACATGTTATCAGTGTCAAAATAGCCCACTGTCTTTGTTCCGTACAATTTTACAATTTCCCCTTTTTGTTTTTGAACAGCTAGTACCAGGTTTGCCATGTTCTGCAGGGCCCTTGCAAACATGACAGCAACCAAGGTAATAGCAAACAAACAATACTGCCAATTGAGTGAATGGATGCCAAAAAGGCTGACATTTTCTCAGATTTTGATAACATGTTGCTGCAATGGGGTGCCTAAAATCCACGCAGCACATACCATCAAAATCCTCACAGCCATGTCCTTGAAGCAACAACAAAAAGCAGTGGCAATTTTGACTCACATTCTTAACTGCCTAACAAACAAGGTGATTTAACTTGTTAATGCTTTCCCTGCTGTTACGCTGGATAAAAGAAGAACCGCTGCGACACGTTCCCATCATAGCCTCCTACTACATTAGCATCTACAGAAAGACAATTATCGACATTCAAAGTGTAAACAGTATCATCTTCTTTTGGATTAGCATTATACATAGGTGGAAGGGCACACCAAACAAGAACTGGTTCAGTCAAAAAGTTCGAACCATCGCATGCCTTCTCTGAACATACCTCTGGGGTCATTGCCTTCATTCCCTCTCTTTTTTATGCAAAGAGAAACACTTTTACCATAACAGAGAAGCCCCTATTTACATCTCTGAGCCCGGACACAAACCGTAGCTGCATGCCACCAGGCTCAGGGCAGGAATCATTCATGTAGTTACATAGCTATATATCTCTACAAGCATGCAGACACCTATTAAACACTAGATAACCATGTTTATCTTTCCTAGTCTCCTTCACAATACCTAGCTGTTCTCTCATCTCTTGTTAGGTCAAATATTCTCCAGTTTCCTCTCCTATCTCTCTCTTCAGACATTCTCTATCCTCTTTTTTCGCTTGTTAATTGCGACGAGGCAAAGGGTGTGTGTAGCTGGGTGACCATGACCTGCTTTATGTTACAATCAACTAAACACTGAATACAGAAAAAAAAAGGCATGGGAGACATAAGGCAAACATCACTAAGGTGGTTAAAGATAATTATAATAAATCCTGTAATACTTTTGAGTCATGGCCCAAAGTTTCCCAGCCGTGAGAAGAGACCAAAGGCATCCCGCCCCTGGCTCTGTTGCAGATCTTTGTTTTAAGGCTTTTGAGTTTTGTATACTTTTGTAAATTAATTCACAGTGGTCACTCAGATTCACGTAACACATCCTATCAAAGTCTTCACACTTGTGTCCCTGTGCTAATAATAAAAATCAATAGCAACTCGGTTCTGTAGCAACATATGATGGACAGAATCAACATCTGTTAATAAGCCAGAAAAAAAAATAGTATTTGTAGTATTACTTTGTTTAGCAAGCTAGCAGCCTAATTTACTAAGCAAGTTAAGAGCGTGTACTATTCTTACAGAAGAGATTAGAGAAGCAAAAATGTGTTATGCTGCATTCCAGAACTCAGCCTGAGAATTACAGTCTGCTGTGAGTTCTGCGTTACAATCATTTGACACATGTTGGGGTTGCGATTGTGAAAGTTGCCCATTTACAATTTTCATTGACATTATCACAGCTAGTTGTTTTAAAAGCAACCCTTGAGCTTCCTGATGTTCGACTTGTTGCAAAATATTCTGAAGCCAATCAATCAAGTTAGTATTAAAGTTAGTGACTCTCTAGGACCCTGCAAGACTGTGGCAAGACTCCCAAATCCTGACTGCTTTAATAGCCATCTCATTCATTTGCAAACAGTTGTCCCTGGGATACCTTGCCTGAGTCACAGAATCGGCACAGTTAATTTTCTCCAGCCAACTGCTCACAGTTAACAGCAATTCCCTGATTAAGGTTTTCAGTCAAGGCCACTACACATAGCTCACAAAAATCAGATAACCACATCATATAATGTATCAGTTAGTACCATACAAAGCAATGACTTCCAATCATGCAGTGTGAGCGTATAAGGCTCTGCCATCACTTCAAGAAGGGACATAGCAAATGCATTATGAATCCTCCCTTCCCGCACTGCTTTGCTTAACTCTGTAACAGCCTCGTATTGCACAGGCTGCCACTCTGCAGGTTGATTTGTCTGACAAAATACTGAACATGCCATAGCGACTCCCAAACCCCATCACTTAAGTGTTTCCCACTTGCATTCCTGCCACCAATCCCTCAGATTTCCTTTCACCCTCCCCAAAATACAATCAATGCATCAGGAGAGATGAGGGGGTGGGGGAAAGGTCTAGCTCCTTTTCCAGATCTATAGGACCTGGATCAAAAGGTTTATCAGTGTCAATAAAATCATTGTCCGAGTTGTCCTGTTCCCGTGCTTGGTCCTGTGTTGTGAGGGTCACTGCAACCAGTGACAGAAGCTTTGGGGGCAGAGGAGGTGTGGACAGAATCGCCATCGCTGACTGTGTCTTGAGAAGAGTCGCGCTGTTGGTGGAATTTACAGCTTCCTCTGATTTAGCACCGTTAGTAGAATTAGTCCACACTTGGCAAAGAGTAGTCAGAATTTGCCACCAAGATGCTAAATGCATTCCCGACATGGAGTTCCCCTCCGCGGCAGCATCATACAATTGGCTGCTGTATGTACACACTTTCATTCTTTCAAAGTCTCTAAAGTTTCTTGGCTGCTCACCTGTCTCGATGAATACAGGTGTTATCCTCGGGGTTTAGGTTGTCCGCCTGGTCCAGACAGCAAGACGATCGTTCAGCCAAGCCGTCTCCTCCGGAACGCAGCCCTCTTCCACGAGCTGTCTTTTTTCCGTCCTTATTCTTCCAAGGCTTCGGAACACCACCATTTGAGGAGATTGAGGCACGGACTCCCTGATCTGACTAGAAGACCCTTCATGAGTCCATATACGTCTCTTTCTGGGGATGAAGCCTGATTCCCCGTTACGGATTTCCCACAGCTCACCTCTCAACTCCGGAGGGATTTCAGGCCGGCTTCTGCTTCCTTTCAGCAGATCATTCAAAGTTCTGTGGGATCCGCTGCATGTCGCTCAGTTAGGCGATTCGAGAGCCCTTCACGTTAGATCCTTAAACGCATCACATCGGGGTCACCAATTTGCGGCGAATGAAGAGACGGGATGCAGCTTGATGCAAGCAAATATCAATTTATTGTACAGAAGCACGAGTTTATATACACTTTCAGAAGCTGCGCGTTTTAAACAGATTGGTTCTTGAAGCTAAGCATTGCATACTAGGCAATCCTTGATTGGTGGTTAACTACCAGCAATTAACAGCAAGGTGTTACCTTTCCTTGGCGCCATCCTTGGCATCATCCGTCTCCCACTCCCCTGTGCTCTGTAAACATGTCTCATCATGTTAATTGTTGTCTAGACAAGCTCGAGCACATTCCCCTCAGCTAACTGATTGCCATGCATGGTCCTAGTTTCCAGCCCGCTCCTGCAATCGGTAGAGGTTATTTTTGTATCTCCACAGATAAAGGATCTATATGGGTCCCTAGCAAGTTTGTGCGATCTGTATGTCAAGATCAGAAGACAGAAGAGAAGACTCAGAGCCAGCAGACAGAATAAACTGTCTATGTTGTAAGGGATGTAACCCGCGGGTATTATGCCAATGCATGCTATGTGGGGTAAAATGGTTCTGTAAGCCAAAGTTTAAATGTAAATGGTGTGAAGAGTGTATGTGTTTAATTAATAACCGGGCATGAAGCAAGAGAAAACATACGACTAGTGTAATATCACGCTGACTGGAGACAGCATACATCTTCAGAATCTGTGAAAGCACAGATTTGTGGGGTGGAATGTGGAAAAGAAAAAAAAAATGTGGAAATTGTAGGAGTAAACATGTTTGAGTGGTGGACTTAGTTTACGGTCTTGATGAATTTTTTTTACCCATTGCCCAAAGTATTTTTGACATCTTGCCTAGAACAAACATATGGGTGACATGGGCAAATATCACAGGAATAACAGACTTTTGTTTAAGTCTGCAACAGGCAGACAACCCCTTTAGAACTTGTTTAATTGGTATTCCCCTGCAAAAGAATGAAACAAATTTTGATGGTTTTTGGAATGTTAAAGCAGTGAATCTAACTTCCATTCAGAATGGTACATGTATGAGCCCAAATGGCAGCATTAAATGCTAAGAATATACGAAGGTTAGCGGGCTGGGGAGAGAAACAATTTAATCTTACATCACAGATTTTAAATTCGTTATTGCTTGATGTAGATAGTGTTAGGCATGCTACGCTACAAATCAGAGCTGCAATAGATTTTTTGTTATTAGCACATGGACACAGTTGTGAAGGATTTGGAAGGGATGTGTTGTATGAACCTTTCCGATCATTCCATATCTATCCACAAGAAGTTGTCACAACTGTAGAGAAACATGAAGCATATTCTTGCTGATGATAATCCCTTTGATGAATGGTTGAGAGAACTGGGGATAAAAGGTTGGTTAAAGACGTTATTGATGGAAGGAATACACTTTGTTATAATCATTGTTGTAATGTTTTTAGCTGTTTATTTTCTTGTGTGAAGAAAGGTTTAACATCTATTGTGCAACAGACATGGGTTGTCCAAAAAGAAAAAGGGGGATATGTAGAGGGATTTTTAAATGACCAAGGACATATGCTACCATTGTCCGGGTTGGACAACCCAGACCTGTTAGTTGAAGTTGCAGAGCAGCTTTAAATTGTCCTGGGAACAAGCAGTGTGATAAAGAAAACAAGCTATGCACAAACAAGAAGCCAGGTGCAGAGCAAGTCCTGGGAACCGCAAAATCAACACACTCTCATCGGCACACTCTGATCAGGCGCCTGCAGCATGCTCACCAATCAGCGACACGGACGCCCACATGGCCAGAGACTTCTATCCAATCAGCTGTGTGTAAAGTCGGGTGAGCAGTCAGTTTAAGTTATAAATATGACCTGTTTGTTTAATAAAGTGAGCACGGCATGTAGCCATATTGGTGTGATTGTCATGACTTGGCCGACTCTCCACGGGGGACCCTCTTTGGATCTGGATGCAGGAGTTGAATGCACCATTAGCAAGTTTGTTGATGATATTAAACTGGGAGGTGCTGTTGACTCTATTGAGGGATGAGAGGCCTTGAAGAAGGATCTAGACAAATCAGAGTATAGGGCCATCATCAATGGCATGAAGCTTAACAAGAACAAATGCCAGATTCTGCACCTGGGATGGAGTAATACTGGACACAAGTATAAATTGGGAGAGGAGTGGCTGGAGAGCAGCCCTGCACAAAGGGATCAGCAGGCTCAATATGTGTCAGCAGTGTGCCCTGGCAGCCAAGAGGGCAAACAGCTTTCTGGGTTGCATTAAACACAATGTAACCAGCTCGTTAAAGGAGGTGATTATCCCTCTGTATTTAGAGTTGGTGCAGCCTCACCTCGAGTACTGTGTGCAGTTCAGGGCCCCACAATTGAAGAAGGCTGTTAAAGTCTTTGAATGTGTCCAGGGGAGGGCAACAAAGCTGGTGACAGGGCTGGAAGGCATGTCCTATGAGGAGCGGCTGAGGACTCTGGGTTTGTCTAGTTTGGAGAAAAGGAGGCTGAGGGGTGACCTCATTGCTCTCTACGGCTTCCTAAGGAGGGGAAAGTGGAGAGGGAGGTGCTGATCTCTTCTCCCTGGGATCCAGTGACAGGACGTGTGGGAATGGTTCAAAGCTGTGTCAGGGGAGGTTCAGACTTGGTATTAGTAATTGTTTCTTTGCTGAGATGGTGTTCAAACACTGGAACAGGCTTCCTAGAGAGGTGGTCAATGCCCCATGCCTGTCAGTGCTTAAGAAGCATTTGGACAAGGCGCTTAATAACATGCTTTAACTTTTGGTCAGCACTGAATTGGTCAGGCAGTTGGACTAGGTCATTATAGGTCCCTTCCAACTGAACTATTCTATTCTGTTCTGTTCTGTTCTGTTCTATCAATAATAAGGAAGAGAGAAGTCTGTGGAGATGTGCATATAACACCTGCCTCATATACATGGGATGGGCAAAGGTGGAGGTCCCATCCCCAGCACACAGGAGGAGACAGAGATGGATTGGAAGGGCAGCACGGACAGAGGTGAAAGAGCTCCTGATGAGAATAACCATCTCTGGTTATTAACCAGAACCAGGTCTGGGATCCCAAGCTGGGGTTTATAGACCAACTAAGCAGATGTGTTCAGAATGCCGATCAGAATACTCATCCCTTTGTTTTTCAATTATTAAAAATATATGGTTGGGGAACTGCATGCAGAAATTAAATGTTTCTTTATTATATATTTTTATTCAGTTTATAGCCCTCAAGAGATAAAGGAATATGTACAGACAATTTATTTGACAGGAAATGCATGTCTCTCTGGAGAATAAAGTACACTATATGATATGTTTTTTACCACTCTCATTTTGCAATGGTTTCTGCTCCACTTTATTCTGATTTGTGTAACTGAATCAGCAAAAGACATTCTGGGTGCTTCAAAACCAGAGATTGCTTCTTCCACAAATTCATTATCATCAGTCAGAATTAAAAATGCCCCAAATCTATTCTGAAGGTCATAACAGCTCTTTTTGGAACCATGTCTTCTGCATTCCATATATTTTTCAGTTTTCCAGAGGTACCAAACAGGGATAACTGAACAGACTGGGAAAAAAGGAAGTATGGAAGAAAAAGTTAAATAATTTGTATTTCAGATCAGCAAGTGAAGCAATTCTCTGATCATTAATTTTCTGAATACTGAAGGAATAAGAAATAAATTCTGATTAATTAATTTTGTGTTGTGCTGCTATAAGGATAAGTAACTGTATGTATTGGGCTTGCATGGCAAGGTTTTGGTAGCAGGGTGTCTACAGGGGTGACTTCTGTGAAAAACTGCTAGAAGCTTCTCCTATGTCCCATAGAGCAAACGCCAGCCAGCTCAAAGACAGACAAGCCATTGGCCAATGCTGGGCCAATCAGTGATGTTGGTAGCGCCTTTGTGATAACATATTTAAGAAGGGGAAAAACTGCTGCATAACAGCAACTGCAGAGGGAGGAGTGAGACTATGTGAAAGCGACAACTCTGCAGACACCAAGGGTAGTGAAAAAGGAGGGGGAGGAGGTACTCCAGGTGCCAGAGTAGAACAGTGGAGCAGATATCCAACTGCAGCTCACAGAGGACCTAATGCCAGAGCAGGTGGACATGCCTTAAGGAGGCTGAGACCCTGTGGAGAGCCTGCACTGTAGCAAGCTCCTGGAAGGACCTGTGGACCCATGGATAGAGGACACAGTGGAGTACTCTGATCCTGAAGGACTGCATCCCATGGAAAGGTCCCACACTTGAGCAGTTCATGAATAACTGCAGCCTATGGGAAGAACTCATGTTGGAGAAGTTCCTGGAGGACTGTCTCTTGTGGGTGGGACCCCATGCTGGAGCAGGGGAAGAGTGTGAGGACTCCTCCCCCTGAGGAGGAAAAAGCGGTGTATGATGAACTGACCATGATGAACCCCCTTCCACATCTCCCTGTTGCTGCTGGGGGGGAAGAAGTAGAGAAATCAGGACTGAAATTATGCCCAGGAACAAGGGAGAGGTGGGGGTAAGGTGTTTTAAAATTTAGGTTTTATTTTCTCATTATCCTACTCTGTTTAGGAATTGTAATAAATTAAACTAATTTCCCCGAGCATAGTCTGTTTTGCCCATGACAGTAATTGCTGAGTGATCTCCCTGTCCTTATCTCGACCCATGAACCTTTAGTCATATTTTTCTCCCTCTGTCCAGCTGAGGAGGGGGAGTGATAGAGTGGCCTTGGTGGGCACGTGGCATCCAGCCAAGGTCAACCCACCACATTGTAGTAAAGAAATTTTGAGTGATTCCATTATTGTTTGTCCAAGCGAAAAAAAAAAACCAACCACCTTATTGTTTCTCCTAAAATAATCTGATAAACCTGCTAATTTCAATTATGAATATTAAAAAGATAAATATTTTAATGGGTTTGTATTTACATTTGTTTTGGGGGCTTAGAAGCCAAAAATTGTTTTCAATACAGATTTGAAAGTGATGCACAGAAGAAAAGTATCCGTTTATCTTCTTGTTTCTGTCAAATAAAGACCTGCACCAGTATAAGCTAGGGGTTGAACTGCTGGAAGGCATCTCTGCAGAGAAGGACCTGGGAGTCCTGGTGGACAGCTAATTGCCCATGAGCCAGTAGTGTGCCCTTGTGGCCAAGAAGGCCAATGAGATCCTGGGGGGCACAGTAGGAGGAGTGTGGCCAGCAGGTCGAGGGAGGTTATCCTCCCCCTCTACTCTGCCCTGGTGAGGCCCCATCTGGTGTACTGTGTCCGGTTCTGGGCTCCCCAGTTCAAGAGAGGCAGGGAACTCCTGGAGAGGGTCCAGTGGAGAGGACTATGAAGATAATGATGAGGGGACTGGAGCATCTCCCTTATGAGGAAAGGCTGAGAGAGCTGGGCCTGTTTAGCCTGGAGAAGACTGAGAGGAGATCTTATCAATGCTTTCAAATATCTTAAGGGTGAGTGTCAAGAGGATGGGACCAGGCTCTTTTCAGTGGTGCCCAGTGACAGGACAAGGGGCAACGGGCACAAACTGTGACACAGGAAGTTCCACCTGAATATGAGGAAGAATTTCTTTACTTTGAGGGTGACAGAGCAGTGGAACAGCTGCCGAGAGAGATTGTAGAGTCTCCTTCTCCGGAGACTTTCAAAACCTACCTGGATGTGATTCTGTGCAACCTGCTGTAGGTGAACCTGCTTTAGCAGGGAGTTGGACTATATGATCTCCAGAGGTCCCTTCCAATCCTGACCATTCTGTGTTTCTGTGATATGCTTTTACAATGGTGTATCCATGAGAGTTCATATTTTCAGCCCAAATGCCCCTCAGCTCTTGAATACCAGTCAAATTGCAGACATCTTTTAGTCACAAACCTAAGTCTATTTATGACAGTAGAAAGTTTTTATGATGAGAAAGCATTACAATTAAGTCTAAAAAGATTTTCTTTGATGTATGGAAATTTCTAATTAAATTCTAATGCACAAGTGGTAAAAAGCTTTAAGCATAATAAAAGCATCAACATTTATTAGCTCAAGTGCCAGTGCTAGATTTTGGAAGAGCACAGTCTGTGTGAGCTTATTACCAAGAGAGGCTTAAAATGTCTTTGGATCTGGGTGCCATCTTTGTTGCTTCTGCTTAGATCAAGACATAACTCCTGGGGTAACTCTGTTTATTTCACTGATAATACACATTAGAGAAAGCTTCAGTAGGTCTCTTACCATTAGTAATTGTATGACTCGGTAGTTTACAACATTTTGGAGATAAAGCTCAGCTGATTACAGAGTGCTTTCTAAGTGAAGACATGCAATTACACCACCTAGTTGACCTTGTCTGTTCAGGAATCCTTTTAAGTACACAGTTTCATAGGGGTGGAAGAATTAAAGGACTCAGACAAAGCAATTGTGTTGATCATGATGAATGCACTAGTGCAATGACTTTGAAAGTGTAAACTCTTGAACTGAGCTTAGAAATTATTTTAACTGTGATTTATATAAACATTTCACATCCTGCTCCATAGCGAGCCTGTGTCCCTACTATGCTAAGATAAGATTAACTTATAGTGCTTAGAAGTATGCAGAAATTGTTTAACATATAAACTTATAGGATTGTTTTACTCTTTTTTAGCAGAACATTTACATTTTATCTGAAGAAAAAGTAATATACTGTTGTAGCAACATTAAAGGGTTGTTGGAAACTTTAATAAAGCTAATACAATATTGTCAAAGTTTTATATTAAAATGTGATATTTCATTGGCTCAACCTCATGATGGCAGCTGCAAAGCTATTGTTATATGTGCTGTTATATTAACTGTAGAAGAATGGCTGCAGAAGCATGGCCTTAGAATCTCTGAAGATCTGCACAATCCAGGCCTGGTATTACAATAGGCCTGTAATCAGAATTGTACTGAAGTTGCTGTGCTGAAGTTAACAAGAAAGGTAGCCTTGAGCTATTCTTGAATCCTGAGACCAAGTAATTATGTTGTGCCAACAGGCCATGGCTGTAACAAGATACAGCTGCTGGGAAAGCAGGTGCAGGGCCAAGAAAGATAGGCAGCGGTATGGGAATATAGGGAGTAACAAACTACAAGGCTGAAGCACAGCAACACAATTAGCTACATGGATAGAATGCTTATTTTAGTCATGATAATTAGGGGTGTTGGAACCGCGCGCGTTTAGAGACTACTAACCATTTATATTTCTGCTTTACGAATATGCATGTGTATCGGTTCTATATAAGTAGTGTTAGAAACTAATAAAATTGAGCAAGATGAATAACTCATATTGAGCGTCTTCTTGACTCCAGCGAACCCTTCTTCCAACAATTAACCACTGCCCTCCAGCTTGCTGCCCTTCCACTGAAGCAAGAAAATAATCTGCTTAAAGAGGAAGAAGGAATAGGTGGCAGGAGTTGGAGGGACAGAATTTAATGGTTTTCTGGTTAAGGCCTGAGACTGAAAGGCAAGTGATCTGGGCCAAGAATTTCAAAAGTAGATTCCAGATTCAGACATCTTAAATCCATTCTCCCTATTATTTTCTGTTGACTGGCTCTAGGCTGCAGGAGGTGCCCTGCCAATAGAAAATGCCAGGCACAGAGAATTGGGTGGAATTTAGGATGTGTGAATTGTAGACAATGCCTATATACAATCATAGAAACACAGTCCTGTTGGCATTTTAAAACCATTTCAAAGACCCCACAGTCATAGGCACCTAATTTAAGTAAATTGGCTTATTTTTTTCTTTTTTTCCCAGATCTTTTGGTTTGCTGCAGTGAGGACTGCACAACATACAATTATTCTGAAAATTCACAGCTTTTGAAAAGCAGTACAATAGCAAAAAAAATTAAAAAATAAAAAAAGATCCAGCATACTGCTTGGTTTGCTCTGGTGTAAGCTCAAAGGAAAAGTTGTTCTTAATAGACAAATTATGTTTGTCAGTTTTAATCTTTCACTGATTTTTGTCCTATGGAGGTATGTGTTATGCCAAGAAAGCCAAATAGTCCTCTTCTCTCCAAGCAAAGATGTTGCCTGTGGAGCCTTGACTTTTATAAATCAAGGGAAGTCACTTTTCCTGGAAAATGCAAAAGTATGTGGGAGATGAAGCAAGGAATTGAACATATTTATAGCAATCTACTCCTACTTTCAACAGCAATTAAACAAAAACAAAAACAAAAACCCAGAGATATTTTACTGGTTTAGAACATCAGAAAGCTCTGTACCTTTCAAGATTAGGTTGTCAGACATCTCCATATGTATTCAGCTTATATCATTTATTTGAGGAAAACTATCTTCTTGCTATCTGTATAATCTCTTGTCTTATTTCCATTCTGCACAAACCACTAGCTCTGATGCCTCATTGCTTAATCCTTCCTGGAGCATGTCCATGTCTTTTGGTACCATTATGAACCACCACAGCACATTTCTCTCTCATTAAGGGTCTGATCCAAACTACACTAATAACTTGTGAATCAGCCACTTGGCTTCCAGAAGCCTTGTGTCAAACTTCAGTTCCCATCAAAAACCTTACCATATTTGCCAACCCACCTGGAAATATATGAACAGATCACGTTCAGGAGGACCTTATTTCTCTCAACTTTTAAACAAGCTATCACAAAAACCCCATTGTTACCATAGTCCCTAAAGGAACACAGAGCTTTAAACAAAGTAAGTGCATAAATGGCACTGTGAACTATGATATATTATTAGCAGAACATCTCAAGGGCACTGTGATTCAAATGTGGATTTCAACTAGCAAAGGGAAGAGGCAGAAACAGAACCACATGCATTTAGTTCTGTCTGTCCACAACACTGAATGGAGGATAGCTGCAGCAGCTTTAACTCAGCTTGTACATTTTGTCTTGGTTCTAATTTAAGCACAACTATTTCTGATGCCATCTGCATGCAGGATTAGAAGTAGACAATGTACTAAAATGGAAATTTGAAAATCCTGGAGGAGCAATGTGCCTTCAGTTGCATCCTATCCCAATCTTCTGTGCTTTGCTCCCACCTAGGGGGTGATGGACTTTTTTGTTCATTTACATTGCCAGTCTGAAAACACCATGACTACCCAGAACAGAGAAATTCTATGCTTTGGGCCACCCAAATGGCGATTTTTGGCTACCCAGGCTCTTGCAGGTCAGTGAGATCCTAGAACCCCTCCATAGAGTTAGAACATAGGGAGAATTATAGCTCTGCTACATATGCCCTCCACAGTGATGGCTTTGGGACCCCAACTAATGGGATAGTGTCACCATAATTTATATATGTCATTAACCCCTGTTTCATGAGAACCTAAGCTTTCTTGCCAATAACAGTCATCCTAATTAAGAAGCATATATCAGGCTAATTATTATCATGCTTTAGTGTCTGAGATCATCCTGCCTTTGTCTCATGTCCAAAAGTTGAAAGAAACTTACTGTAAGTTAAAGAAAATACTCCAAAAACCTCTCAATATGCCAGTTGTAGCTGGGCCAAGCAATGACTAATGGGGACTGCTCATGAGTGTAGGCAGTTGGTCTGTACAGTCATATTTGAGCTTGGATTCACTAAATTCCACACTTTAACTCTTCTATCATGGAGGACCCATTCCTCCTGATAACTGTAAGTTAATGATGTCTCAACCTTTAAGTTTTCAGGTAATTGGCTGGTAAGATTAGAGAAGATATATTTTCCTAAGTGTTTTTCAGAAGTGCCATAATTAACAGTCTATAAATTTTTTTTCATCTTCTTCGTCACTTAGTTGGCAACTAGTCTAAGGTCAAAGAATTCTTTTCCTAGGACAACTGGTCAACATCTTTTGCTCACATATTCAGGCTTAAATTTCCAGATTTGTAACTGGGAAGGGACTCATTGCCAGGTCAGATTGGCAAGGACACTGGAGACTTTTCGCCTTCCTCTGCACTGCTAAGCATGGATTGCTTGCTGGTTTATCTGTTTCTCACCTAATCAGGTCTTGGGCACTGGTGGAACTTGGACAAGGTCTGCTTTCACTCCCTGGCATGAAAAAATTTAGTCTCTGAGACACTGAGGGGCTTCAATGTAACCAAAATTATTGAGCACAATAGAGAAGTGGCTGAAATCAAATGAATGACAATATTTAGTCTTAAATTATAGAAATAGAGAAAACAATGGAATCATTTGAGACTTCCACTGGGAACTGTAAAAGACTGAGCAATAGCCACAGGGATAGAAAATGAAAGTAAAGACTCCATAGATCTGAGTCTTCTCCAAAGTCAACAACAGTAGAATGAATTTTAGGGACGAATCCCTGAAACAGTATTGTTTCAAGTATAAGAAAGCAGCATCAACCCTTTAAGAAAGAAATTCTTGCACGTAAACACATTTTGTAACATAGGATAGTAGGTCCTAATACTATCAGTGAATGGGCAGAAGAGGATGATCTGCTGACTCCTGGAGTCATATTATTGTTCTGCTTCCCAAGGCTGAGTTCACTGTTTAACAGCAAAGGAAGGAATGTTTCTATTTAATGATCGGCTCATGACATCATCTAGAGATCTGGTTTTCCTTCAGTATTATTGGGTCAGCTCTGATATTAGGAAAAACTTCTATGTTCAGATTTAGAAAATTCAGAAGTAGTTCCTATAATCTCCATTCATCCATACTTCCATACAAAGGAAGTACTTCCATACATCCATTCAAAATAGGCAGTGCCTTGTTTGCACACATAGAACTTCTTCAAATACAGACCAACATAGCAAATGATGAGGTATCTTCCATAAAATATCACTAAAACTTTGGAGCATAGGTGGAAATGTGCATTTGTATGAATACACCTATGTGTGCACGTATATCCTTTGTATACATACACATTTAACTACACTATTTGTGTTTTAGATAAATCCACCAAACATTGCTTTTCTGATTTAGGGTGCTTCTATATAAAAAATACTATCTCCCGTACCAACAGAAAGTAATAACTTTTTTTTTCTTTCTTTCTTTGAGGGGAAATAGAAAGAACCCAGCTCCTACACTTCAAAGTACTTGAATATTCTGGGTGCCTGCTCCTGCCTTTTATTCACAGAATAGGCTAAGGAGAGCTAATCCTTTCTTCCAGCAATTCCCTATGTGTTAGGTGCAATAGTGATTTCTTCTCTTCCATCATCCATTTTCAGTATTGATTATTTACTATATAAAAATGGCATCACACATTTTACGTATGTGCCCAACACCCACATGGTTCTTAGTGAGCACTGGCAGGCTGTCCCAATCTGCTAGTCTAGTTTTCCTTGAACAATGAGAAGGGATTGTGGATAACTGGCTAGCTGAAAAAGTTCACATAGACATAGTCCAGCTGGCTGGACAAAAATGCACACCGTTCTCAGCTTATCTGAAGTAAAGCAAAAATACACTGTCTTTGGCTGTTCTTGTTACACAATAACAGAAAGATCGCGGTGGGAAAAGAATGTTACAGGTGGGAACAGATAACTACAGAAGAGAAACTAGGGGCGGGCTTGGTATTTAGGCAACTAACCAATAATGAGCTTAACTTTTGTAATATGTATGAGCTAATTATAACAAGGCATAAAAGGTGACTGTAAGGGACAATAAATGAAGTCTGCTGATTACTCATATTGAGTGACTGTGTCTTCCCTCCGTCGCGACAAATGGCGCCCGAACAGGGACCCTAGAGAGGGCTGAACCTGCGAGCCACGGTTCGACGGAGATTCGGAGATTCGGGTACCGGTCCTGAAAGCAGCGCAGGAGGCGGAAGGGCACAGTCCCCGCGCCCGGGAGCACCTACAGAGGGTCCCGCTGGCCACGCGTCGCCGAAGTCTCGCAAAGGCTGCAACAGCGCTGACGAAGGTATGGAGACACAAGCGACGTATGATTTGCTCAAATGCTTTTTAGAAAAGCGGAGCATTCGGGGCATAGATTGTAAAAAGGAATTACCCGGGTTATTAGCGTAGTGGGTAGCGAGGGGTCATTTTGGGAATCCGGATACGGTTTTCGAGCATGCAGAGTGGCGTAATTATGGGGACACACTGTTTGCCGAAGTAATAGCCGAAAATAAAACTGCCAAAAAACTGATGAAACCGTGGCAAGCTGTCGCTAATGCCCTTTTGCAACATCGAGCCGAACAGAGAGCGGCTGCTGCTGCCTCTGAGCGACTGGGAGTTGCAAGCGGGACTGCAATAGCCACACAGCAGGGGGAATCGGCTTCCCCCCCCCCCCCCCCCCCCCCCCGATTGCCCGTTGCCTCCCTCGGTGCGTACGCTGACGGTTCAACAGGGGACTGCGGGAAGGTGGGACCAGTCGCCCTTCCCGTCGCCGCCCTCTTCGAATCCCTCAGCCCCTCCGTCGGGGAATGATGACGCAAGCGAGGAAATAGACCGTAAAAACCCGGTAGAGAGTAGGGAATGTACGAATCCTTTTGCGGACTGTCTTCAGGTTGCCCAAAATAGGTAAAAGGTCTGGAAGCAGATAGCAGACAGCGCTATGCTTGAGGGTGAAAGCGATTTTGCCGCAGGAATTGTGCATGAGGCTTTCCCAGTCACATATTCACAGCCAGATGCGCAGGGGAATATCACGGTTTCTATCACTAACTTAGACTGGAAATTATTAACTCAGCTACGGGCTACGGTGAGTGAGTCAGGTTTGAAAGGGGAACCCACCAGGCAAATGTTAGATTATATCTGGGGAACTAATATCTTACTCCCGAGTGACATACGCAGTATAATGAAGTTAATCTTGAGCCAACATCAGCAGCTTCTGTTTAACGCTCATTGGCAGGCTGCTTGTCAGGAATCGATAGCAGTGGTTAGACAGCCAGGGGACCCACTGCATGGGGTTACTCTACAGGAGCTGATGGGTTTAGGACCCTATTTTCGAACCGAAGCTGAGGCACTGATGGGACCGGATAAGGCAAAGGAAGCGATGAGGCTAGCTAGACTAGCGCTTGACCGTATAAAGGAACCTGGGGGAATCCCTTCATATATGGGAATCAAGCAGGGAAGAGAGGAGCCATTTGGATTATTTATCGATCGGGTAGCAAACGCCATACAGGGGCTGGGGTGCAAGACTATCTCAAAGGCTCCATTTTAAAGCAGTGTGCCATACAGAATTATAACCCAGCCACACGTAACATCCTAGCTATGCTACCAGGGACATGGACCATAGAAGAAGCTTTGGAAAGAATGGCACAAGTGCCGGTCGGGCCCCAGGCCATGTTAGTCGAGGCAATAAAAGAACTAGGGATTGCTTTAAAAGAGCAGGCGCAGGCTACCCAAAGTCAGGTCTTGGCAGCCCTTGCTCCTTTGCAAGCCTTTGCTGGGCGATCAAATGCCCACGGCCCATCTCATCTACGGTGCTTCCATTGCGGTGTCACCGGACACATGAGACGGGACTGCAATGTCAACTCCGTATGGTGTCGAAACTGCCGCTCAGACACTCACAATGAAGCTGCTTGTTGTCGATTGGGAAACAGGCGACCCAGCGGGAAGAGCTGCCCCGCGCCGACACAAAAAGCGGCTGCTTACCCACCAGTACAAAATTCTTTCCTCTCCGACCCGCAACCAGCGGAAGCCTCGGCTTGGACCTGGCAACAACAGTAGATTGTACCCTATTGGACTCAAAGCCTACAAAACTTGCTACTGGCATACAAGGACCAATTTGTATAAGCGGACAAGCTGTTGGAGCATTACTCATAGGGCGTTCATCAGCCACCATGTTGGGACTCAATGTTTTGGTGGGACTGATTGATAAGGACTTTCACGGAGAAATTCATATTATGGCTCAGACGTTGTTTCCCCCACTCTTTATACCTAAAGGGACCAAGATAGCCCAGTTGATTCCACTACCGCATCTTGCAGGCACCCTCCAACCATTGCAAGAACAACCTCGAGGACAAGGTAACTTTGGGTCTACGGGACAAATGGCTTTACTGACTATTGGCTTGGGTCAACGACCACGGCGATTGGTCACGGTGCAGTATGGAGACCAGACACTCTCGATTACTGTGCTGTTGGATACTGGCGCTGATGTCTCTATAATCAGTGCACACAAATGGCCGGCGTATTGGCCAACCTGTACGACCAATGCCACAGTTGCAGGAGTAGGAGGATTGACCCTCGCTCACAAATCCCCCCTTCTACGATGGAGTATAGCTGACAAAGTTATAAATTGTTGTGTCTTGATTATTCCACTGCCTGAGGGGGTGCATGCTTTGGTAGGCCGTGATATCTTGGCCCAAATGGGGATGGTCCTCACTTCAGACCTCCCTTTCTAGGAGCGGCCATCGCTTGGACTTTCCCCATCCCACTCCGATGGAAGACAGAGGAACCAGTGTGGATAGAGCAGTAGCCGTTAAAAAGGGAAAGTCTAGAACAGGTGCATGAACTGGTTAAAGAGCAGTATCAACAAGGTCATTTGTATCTGTCAATGAGCCCGAGAAGCCCATTCGATCTTCCATCAAAACGCGAAGGGGCTGGCACAAGCCTACAAACTCTCTATGGAGGAGGCTCGGGCCATTGTGAAGGCTTGCCCTATATGTAGTCACCATAACTCAGGCTTAGTGCTCGGTTGCGGGGTCAACCCGCGAGGACTGAAGTCTAATGATGTTTGGCAGATGGATGTTACTCATGTTCCTGCATTCGGTCGATTGAAATATGTGCATGTTACTACAGACACCTATAGCCATATGTTATGGGCCACACCACAGCCCGGGGAAAAGGTCCGGGACGTGCGCCGGCATTTAACTAGTTGCTTTGCTGTTTTAAGGGTGCCTATTACTATTCAAACTGATAACGGTCCTGCATATGGTAGCGGATCACTTAAACGCTTTATGCAAATGTGGAATATTAAACATGTTACTGCAATCCCTCATTCTCCAACTGGACAAGCAATTGTAGAGCGGGCTAACGGGACGCTAAAACGTTATATAGAAAAGTTCAAAGAGATTCAGGATGTAAAAGAAAGGGTAGAGAAGGCTCTTTTTGTGCTTAATCATTTGTGTGTATTTGGGGACAGTAATGAGCCGCCTATAATAAGGCACCACGCTGGCTCAGAACCCCCCAGGCCACCACACATGAAGGTACTGTATAAGGATGCAAAAACAGGACAATGGGTAGGTCCTGTGGAGGTGATTTATGTGGGGCGTGGTTATGTCTGTATTTCTACCGATTCAGGCACTACTTGGGTTCCCAGCCGTTGGGTAAAACCTGCTGTAGAGCACGCTGGAGGAGCTCGACGTGAGATAGACGTGAGATTATAACAAGGCATAAAAGGTGACTGTAAGGGACAATAAACGAAGTCTGCTGATTACTCATATTGAGTGACTGTGTCTTCCCTCCATCGCGACAAGGGATGATGAAAATTAAAGTTTATCTGAAGCAAAATGATGGTTAAAAATATTTTATTTAAACCCTTGTAAAATACGTGCCAAATTAAAGCTTGGAACGTTTCATTTTCAGAGAAGAAAACTAAATCCCACTTCCAGTGGCTGAAGAGCTCAACATGATGAACATGCTCAACATGTGAACTGAGTTCACAACTTAGCATTTCTTTGTCAATATTCTTTGACAATATTTTTTTTCTAAAAACACTATAACAGAGAACAGAGACAGAAATAACTTGTTCTAAGTGAAGCTGAATAAAACAGCTCATTGAGAATGCTGATTTCTCTTCCAAAAGCAATTTTTTTCCCTAAAAAATATACTCATTTTTTTAAAACTTTCATGAGAAATTTTCACAGACCCAAAATAGAATTTCAGCCCTGGAATGGTAGAGATCTGGTCTATTATTCTCTGCTGTAAATGACCACTCTGAAGCATTTGAGACAATTTAGGGGTTTTTTTGCAACGCTAAATTTCCCTCCTCATTATTTCTTTTCTTATGAATTTTGTCTCATCCACTTATTTGATGAACACGTTACTGCCTAAGTCACTGAAGAACAATATTAAATGACAATGTTCACAGAAATAGCTACCTACGTTCATTGTCTTAACTGACCGATGTATTTCAAGGAGTTTCAGTAAAGAATTCTGAAAAACAGGGTTTGAAGGAGTCATTGAGATTATGCCCTACCACCATCCATGAGCAAGTATCCTTATGCCATCTCTGAGATCATTGTTCACAGACCTCCAGTGAATGTAAGTTCCTCTTTTCTCTGGCAAACAGCAACACATCTTCACTATTCTTATCATTAAAGAGTTATTCACAAAGACTAAATAAACTCTCCCGTTTACTTCTTGTCACATCTCCAGTGGACAGAGGACAGTTTATTCCACAACTCTTTGCAGCAGCCTTTTATGTATTTGAAGATTGTTATCACATCTCCCTTCAGCCCTCTTTTCTCTAAACAATCCACTTCAAATCTCACGACTGGGGGATCTTGGCACATGAATACAGATTTCTCTGCTTTCCACATCACATGCCCAGAGCAGAGATCCTGGCAGCATCTAATCAGTACATTACAGTTTTGGTCAATGAGTTTTGCCTGGCATGTGGCTTCCTAATTGTAAGGCAGTGGAAAGGAACAGTGAAGGAGGGAGAACAATAGCATTATTCTCACATTTCTAGGGAAAAGTATGAATGTGTGCCCTATTATTTTCATCTAATACAACTATTTTAATCAAAATGTCATGTGAAATATAGTCATTTGACTTGGAGAAATTTAGGAATAGAATATTAAAACAGTATCTTTTATCAGAAAGACTTGTTATCTTGTTTAAAAAGAAAAAGAAGGTTTCTCAATAGGACCTATTTTCCATGAATCATGGTGACCGGAAATGATAATATTTTTAGCCTCTCAGCTTTCTTGTGTAGCCATATGAAGCTACTTGAGTTTAGTTTAGTAACTCATGCAATAATTCAGCATGCTCAGTTTCTCTCATCTCATTCATGCAGGTGTGTTGTCATAAATTGCTTGTATACAGTATTTCAGGCTTGATATTGTAATGCCAAATTCCTTTAAGCAACCCTTTAGGCCAAGGAAAATCTTTAATTGTCACTGCTTGCATAAACTCAACTTGTATAAATCATATAAACTGAGTGTCTGCAGCCTGAAAGAATGCAACCTAGCAGAGGACTACGATAATAATGGGCCAGGTAGACAGAAAAAGCATCGTTATTAGCAGAAAAATCATGGCATCTTGATTCTGGTTTTTTCCAAAGGCAGCTAAACCATACAGTGCAATGGATCATTCAAAACACATTTTGGAATCATAAAGCACAAAATATATGCAAAGAAACTAACAGAGATAACATATGGACAATCTTGTTCATTCCAGGTGCTTTTCTCTTCTCTTTGTAAAATTTCAGTATTCTTTCCATTTTTCTATATCTCCTGTAACTGTAAAAACTGAATTCCCTGTATTCTTTTTATCTGCTGTTTTGAGTGACTAAGGTGTGCAGTCAGGAGCCATAGTTGGTTATACTTCTTATATTATCCTTGAGAAATGGGAATACCCAAAAGCTGGCTGGTCCTTTATTACTATGTTCAAGTAAGTCAAGTAAAAACCTCCAAAGCTAGAATCAGTAAAATTGTCTTCCTCACATAAAGCCCTCCATGATTACTTTTTCTTTCCTTATCAGTCAGAATCTGGTTTGGGCAAGCTTCAAATACAATGGTACTGGCAGCCAGCTCCCCTTACACAGTAGAGTCAAGCTACCCGCTACTAGCCTCAATTATCATGTGACAGAAACAAAACAAAACCAGGCCAGCCCAGAGACTGAGTCCCCAAAACAGAATATCATTAAGCACAACTGACGAGCGAGGGGAAGCACGCGGCCGACTCAATATGAGTGATAAAGCAAGCTTCGATTTATTACGGCGCGATTATGTCTTATATACAGTTCCAGTTAATTATGCCTACTAGTCATCTGCTGATTGGCTAAGCTCTAAAGGGTTACATTTTCATACGTCCTCCTACTTACGGTTTCTGCGGATAGCTAGCTACATATTTTTTTTCCTCTCTTGTCTACGCGAATTCTTCAAAGTTATTTACAACATTAGGCACAAGGTCAGTGTTTTTCTCAGCTTCCTTATCAGCATGCCTCAGCATAGCTGCAAGGCCTGCTTCAGCTAACTTACGCTAACTTTGTTTCACAAAGATCTTTAAGGGAGTCATGGCCATGATCACACAGCCATTCTGCAACATTTCCTCCTTTTTCTCTTTGCGCAAGCAAAACTTGTGCAGTTACACGCTCGAGTAATTTTTGAATACAAGAGAGAGCACAGCTTAAACATACGAGTGAAATGATAACAATTATTACTATAAGCAACACACTTTACAACAGCCCTTTCAAACTACCAGAAGACCGCCCTAATAATAGAGCACCATAGCTTTGTCCATTAATTATCAGAGGTCCTCGGACACGAGTTGCGATTTTTTGTGGTCGGTTGTCAATTAATGTTGTATCTACTGCTGTTGCCAGGTCCAGGCCGAGGCTCCTTCGGGTGGCAGGTTGTAACACGGTGTCTGCCGATAAGAGTTGGTCATGTCTCCTGGAGGGGGTGTCGTGAAGGTGACAGGAGTCGCGATTGGGGTCGACCTGCTGCAGCTCCTCGCGCTCGGTTTCTCGTTTCCCGTCTGCCGACAGACATTGGTGCTGTGGGTCCCTCGCTGACAATTTTGGCACCACACTTGACGTTTTCGACATCAGTCACGGGTATGTCCTGGCTTCCCGCATCAATAGCAGAGGAAGTCTAGGCACTTGGTGGTCGCTGGCTTTGGGGGTGCGGTAGCCCCAGGGGGGCACAGAGGCGCAAGCGCTGCAAAAGCCTGACTTTGGGCTTGCACTAAATCTCTCCCTACTGCTTGGATTGCTTCCACTAGCAAGGCTTGCTGACCTACTGGCACCCAACTCATTCGCTCTAGCATTGTTTCTACAGAAGAATCTAAGGGCAGGGTTACTAAAATGCCTTTGGTGTAACTGTTACTATTCTCCAGAATACACTGGCACAATAACGGCCCTTTCATAAAGTTAGGTATATCTGATGGGCTCACTGTGGAGGCCTGACTCATTCACTGTACTACGTAACTGACTTAATATTTTCCAATCAAAGCCTCCCAGGTTCCCTGTCTTTGGTTAGCGGCATTTATCTGATACGTTACAGGGAAAGCTTGTGGGGGGTTGACTTGCTCAGCAATATCAAATATTCCCTGAGCAGCTGCTTCTTGTGCTATTTTTTGCCAATTAATGTGCGTAGAACGCACCAGTTCGTTTACTATATTTTTTTGTTCCTTTTTTTTTTTTTTTTTTTTTAGAATTTTGTATTGACTGCCCACTGCTATTTTCTTCCTCAGCAGCACATTCGTCAGATGTGTCCCCGCCCTCTGGCCCCCCTGAGGCTACTTCGCCGGAGGGGGGGGCGGAGGACACGAAGGGTCTATAGGTGGTACAGTGGGCTCTATAGGTGGTACAGAGAGCACTGTTTGTGATAAAGAGGGTATTGGAATGTAATTTTCACATGGCATAATTTTTCCTGCATTAGGATCTGCGCTTGCAAGTCGGCTTGTTACTGCTGCAGCAAGGCGCTTTTCTGCTTGATATCTTTTTATACAATTAGTTACTTCATGCCATGATTTCATCAATTTTTTTGCTGCCTTATCATCATCTATTACTAAATCCCATAAACAATCCCCATAATTACGCCATTCTTCTACTTCAAACATATGCTCAGGATCTGCAAAATATCCTTTTGCTTTACCTAATGCAATTAACCCGGCCAGATCTTTTAAAGGGCCTACTCCCCGCTTTTCTAAAAAGCATTGTAAAAGTGCTAGCGCTACCTCTTTTTCCATTGTGCACTCCTTAAAGTCCTCTTTGTTGCAGCCTTTTCCCTTGGGTAGCAGCTCACGGACGGCGAACCCCTTCTTGAATTATCCTGGGCCCAAGCACGGATCGGGTACGATGCCAGCATCAGCCGATCTTCTGCTCTCTGGTCGCTGCTACCAGTGCTTCTCCGTCCTCGCTGTCCGGTGAAGAACAAGGATTGGGGGTCCCTGTTCGGGCGCCACTTTGACAAGCGAGGGGAAGCACGCGGCCGACTCAATATGAGTGATAAAGCAAGCTTCGATTTATTATGGCGCGATTATGTCTTATATACAGTTCCAGTTAATTATGCCTACTAGTCATCTGCTGATTGGCTAAGCTCTAAAGGGTTACATTTTCATACGTCCTCCTACTTGCGGTTTCTGCGGATAGCTAGCTACATATTTTTTTTTCCTCTCTTGTCTACGCGAATTCTTCAAAGTTATTTACAACATTAGGCACAAGGTCAGTGTTTTTCTCAGCTTCCTTATCAGCATGCCTCAGCATAGCTGCAAGGCCTGCTTCAGCTAACTTACGCTAACTTTGTTTCACAAAGATCTTTAAGGGAGTCATGGCCATGATCACACAGCCATTCTGCAACACACAACCATCTCAACCAACATAATTTCATGGCACATAAAGTATAAACATACCACCCAAATTGCAGAAATAGAGAGTCAATTAAAATTACTCAGCTCCTCATTACAAAAACTTGGTAGGATTAGAAGGGACGTAATAAATTATATTTTTATACAGCTACCCAAACTGACCTTAAACTAATGTGATATTTTTTCCATAGAAAGGGTCTCTGGACTTCTGATTTGCTTTTTTTTAACCACATTTATCATCCACAGAAGAAGCCTTTTCATTTGTCTTAGAACTGCATTATTCCACACTGAGCTGCCAACAGCAACAGTTCATTTGGTTTCATTTTAATAAAATAAATGACCATTGGAGAAAATATCCAATTAATAAATATTACGATGCATTACTAGAGGCTTTTCAGTTATTTCTGAGATATAAACATGCGCATTTCCAAAATACTTTGAGACTGAGGCAAAACCACCAAGTGTGTGATAATTCCATTCCCTGAAGATCTTTGGCTCCAGTTTTATAGGGAGAGAGAAGGCCTAAAAAATCCAAGATGGCTAGTGACATTTGCCCTATGCATCAATTTCAGTTTCATCAAAATAAGAGAAAAAATACTGAGAAGACATACTTGTTCTGGCTCAATCCCTTTTCCGCCAAGTCTTTACAATTATTTCATTATTCCCAGTATACATAGGTTCTTTTCAGCTGATTGAATATTTAACCCATTGGTCACATATTCCTTTTAATAGTGAATTAAATCTGGCAATAAAGATGCATATAAAAAATGTTTATAAAATGCACTAGAATGACTGGACCAGTTTTATATGGCTATTCATAGCACAGGCCAAATAAAAGCAAAACTCTATAAATATCAAATGCTTTGGGAATTGCACAATTATAGCCTTAACTTTTGGAACAATTCCACATTCTTGAAATTGTGTGTTATTTAGCAATTCTTCTTTAAGAATAAATCAAGATTATGTATTTCTACCCTACAGGACCCTACAGATTCCATATCTCCTAGCAAAAAGTCAAGCTCCACAACGCTCAATGCTTGTCCAAAACTAAAGACATGTTCTCAGAAGACTCCAGCCCACTTTGCAGAAGGTAAGAAAATACATGGCACACAATACATAGTATGTAGACATGTCGCGACGGAGGGAAGACACAGTCGCTCAATATGAGTGATCAGCAGACTTCGTTTATTGTCCCTTACAGTCACCTTTTATGCCTTCTTATAATTAGCTCATACATATTACAAAAGTTAAGCTCATTATTGGTTAGTTGCCTAAATACCAAGCCCGCCCCTTGTTTCTCTTCTGTAGTTTTCTGTTCCCACCTGCAACATTCTTTTCCCACCAAAATCTTCCTGTTACTGTGTAACAAGGACAGCCAAAGACAGTGTATTTTGCTTTACTTCAGATAAGCTGAGAGCGATGTGCATTTTTGTCCAGCCAGCTGGACTATGTCTATGTGACCCTTTTCAGCTAGCCAGTTATCCACAATTCCCCCGTTTTTATTTTGGGCGACATAGGCTTGGTTGACCATTTTCAATAACAGCATTTTAACACAGGAAAATACACAGCCAACTTATAAAATCTCAGTTCAGAAGTATAATTCCTGAAATACTTGAAAAATAAAGTTAGCTTGAAGCTTTAATTTAGATGCTCTTTCTGTTCCAGTGATATAAAAAGTTTAAAAACATTCAAAGGTAATTTTAAAGTTCTGAACATGGACTAATGCAAGCTCAAAACCCAAAAAGAAACCAAAATGATGTTTGACTAGGAATATTTGCAAATATTTTAGTGGAAAATCCCTGACCATTAACAATTTTCTGTCCAAATAACAACTGCCCTTATGCAACCAACCAGTCCATACAATTTCTGAAGAATACCTCATTGATATCAAAGAATTAACAAAGGGAAAAAATTAGTTCTAAGCTATATACATTCATAAGTGGATTTTTCAATAGTTACATACAGATTTACACACTAAGCCATAATGGCTTGTAGGTGATACACACAAGAAGAGTACGTTGCTTATCTGTCTGAATGTCTATGCTAAATTTGACAACTATGCCACAAGCCAAGCCTACATGAGTGCTGTATGTTATGCACGTTCCTTAACAAACAGAAGTATAATAGACAAATTCCCAAGATCTAGTCCCCAACCTAATTATATTATTTTGTAGCCAATTAAGGAAAATAACACAAATGTGCATATCTACATGTGCACACACCTTTTAGTTCAGAACCAATCTGTGATAAAAGGCCTTAGCCTTATGGCATCATCGAATCTTAACGAGTACAATAATTAAAAATGCAGTCTTACTGTAAGTGCGATTTATGCTGACATTCCCTCAAATGCTACACGTGAGAATTTCTCGCTCAACTGCCTCAAGTTAAAATAGTAGTATTTGTTAATATGTATTAAAAAATCATTAATTCTCTACAATAGCAGTTGACTTCCATAACACTATGTAAGCAAAAGAGGCTTAAGATGGGTTTTCTGAATACTAACAACTTATTTTAGACTGTCTAAACTCAGGTCTTGAAAGATTTCACTCTGCCAGACGTAGAAACACTGTTGCACTCCAGTTGTGATATCCCTTTTCCCAAGTTGTCACATGCACATCTCGCTCAAGCAACATTATTGTTAAAGTTTCTCTCTGCTACATAAAAGCATATTGCACTTGTAGATATAAAAGACAGCACTCTTACTTAGATTATTACCTTATTACCTCATAACTCTTAGTATCTCTGTATCTTAGTATCTTGTATCTCTGATTTCATCACTTCAAAAATTCACCAGAAGCAGATAAAACCACAGCCTCAGACTAAACTACACCTTAACTGCTGATTCAAATAAAGGCATTCTCTTCAGATATGCCTAATGCTTACAAATAGTGTTGGCTGGTTTTGATCAAGAAACTATTATTACAATAACGATCAAAAATAATAATCCCGTTTGCAAAATGCCTTTAAGCCAGCCTCCTAGTCCCAACCAATTTCCACATTCAGAATACAGCATAAATACAGAATACAGAATAAATTATCTCCATCAAGGCAAAAAGGCTTCTTTTTAAACACAGAAATGTTTGCTAGTTCAAGGCAGAAACCCATTTCTTGTAGGGGACATCTGAAGCTTTTTTTTTTTTTTTTTTTTTTTTTTTTTTTTTGGTGGGATTGTAATCAAGTCCGTATTTTTCCTTGAGAAGCTTAAGCTGTTCCTCTTGTTTCAGGAGTGTTTCCAACTCTGATTTGTCGACTAGGTCCATATTTCCCAAAGATATCATACATTTCCTCCGCTGTGATTTTATACGGCAGGTTCCGAATATAAAGGGTCCGATTGACCTCTGGGGGCAGCCAGATGTTAGCTCGCTTGGCCGCTTGCATTGCCATGGCGCCAATCGGAGGGGGGGTGTGGGGGGGGTGCCGCCTTGGAGAGAAACCGCGGCCGGGAAGGGGCCTGCCGGGCTGCGCCGCCGCTCGCCGCTGCCGCGGGGGTCCCGGATGCTATCCCATACGCTAATAACCCGAGTAATTCCTTTTTACAATCTATGTCCCGAACGCTCCGCTTTTCTAAAAAGCATATGAGCGAATCATACGTCGCTTGTCTCTCCATACCTTCGTCAGCGCTGTTGCAGCCTTTGCGAGACTTCGGCGACGCGTGGCCAGCGGGACCCTCTGTAGGTGCTCCCGGGCGCGGGGACTGTGCCCTTCCGCCTCCTGCGCTGCTTTCAGGACCGGTACCCGAATCTCCGAATCTCCGTCGAACCGTGGCTCGCAGGTTCAGCCCTCTCTAGGGTCCCTGTTCGGGCGCCATTTGTCGCGACGGAGGGAAGACACAGTCGCTCAATATGAGTGATCAGCAGATTTCGTTTATTGTCCCTTACAGTCACCTTTTATGCCTTCTTATAATTAGCTCATACATATTACAAAAGTTAAGCTCATTATTGGTTAGTTGCCTAAATACCAAGCCCGCCCCTTGTTTGTCTTCTGTAGTTATCTGTTCCCACCTGCAACATTCTTTTCCCACCAAAATCTTCCTGTTATTGTGTAACAAGGACAGCCAAAGACAGTGTATTTTGCTTTACTTCAGATAAGCTGAGAGCGATGTGCATTTTTGTCCAGCCAGCTGGACTATGTCTATGTGACCCTTTTCAGCTAGCCAGTTATCCACATAGACATAGGTACCGCTGAAAAATGTTCCTTGAGAACCTCACACAGAGTAGGAAGTTCTTTAAAGTCAAGCAAGAAATACTGAACATAGGACTATGTCTGTAGGAGGCAACTTCCATGCCTCTCTCAAGCCTAAAACTATAAAACATAGTGGCATGTTAAGTGCCTTCATTACTAGCAAGTTACTGATCAATCTAGGTACCTATATGAGCAGAATTAATTCTTTTAAAAGGAGTTATGGTGGTCATAACCTTTAGATAATTATCTAAAATACTGTTCAGCATACTAATCTAGAAGATAGGAGGCATGAGTCTATCTGACACTAGCCTGAGTGCATTCAAACCCACATTCTGGAAAAATGCCTTTAGTGCTACAGAGGCAACACAAGAACAGCCCTGTATCCAGCTGTTTAAGTGGGCTAGCTGCTGTGCATCAACAAACAAATACATAGATACAAGGTTCATTTAATGAAAAGGAAAGAGAGCAAGGTGTGGTCAGTTCTAGGTTCTGGTCCTTTTTTAGTTCTGGGATTTGATTTAAACCTGGTTTTGACTGTCTAGTGTGAAATACATAAACCACCCAGCAGCAGCTCTTCCAATAGAGGACCCAAAGCACCAAGTTAGAGAAACTGGTCTCCCTTTATCATTCTTGTAGCTTTTGTAGCCTGTCCTCAGCTAAACTAGTTTGTAGCTCCATAACTGATGCACTCTTCGGACAATATAACCATTTCACCCCTCCAAGCTGAGGTGGGCCCCCACAGTTTCTGAAGAAATGCTGTACATATAGCTGGACACCTGCCTCTCTCCTTGTGTTTTTGAACAAGAAATGACTGTTGCTACTGTGTTCTGTGAAACAAATCTCTGTTCTGCTAAGTGAGGAAATAATGTAGGAAATGCCATACATGGAAGTTTCCTCCCTTTTATTATGCTTAATTTTAATACAAATTGCCAGAGAAATCAGGGGTGTAAAACGCTATCAGGATCTGTCCTTGAAAGTTTATAACAGGTACCATACATTGCATGTTGTCATTTCTAACGTACCTTATTCCTGATTTCTAAGCTTAACAGTTATGGTAGAGTCTCCACAAATGCAGTAGGGGTCTAGAAATTCTGCTATATTTAACAGTGATTTTATTGGATTTACATAAAATCTGGCTCAGTCTTTAACAGTGAGACCAATTGTTCTCAGGGTATGCAGCTCACTGAACTGTAAGACAGGGATGAGGAGCATAATAAATCCTCATAATTCAAGGGGAAATGGTTAGCAACCTGCTATACCACTTAGACATGTACAAGTCTATGGGGCCAGATGGGATTCACCCAAGGGTACTGAGGGAGCTGGAGGAAGTGCTCACCAAGCCACTCTAAATCAGCAGTCCTGACTAACCAGGGAATTCTCAGTTGACTGGAGGTTGGTAAATCTGACACCCATCTACAAGAAGGACCAGAAGGAAGACCTGGGGAACTACAGGCATGTCAGCCTGACCTTGGTGCTAAAGAAGGTTATGGAGCAGATCATCCTGAGAGCCATCACATGGCACGTACAGGACAGCCAGGTGATCAGGCCCAGTCATCATGGGTTTATAAAAGGCAGATCCCACATGACTAACGTGATCTCCTTCTATGACAAGGTGACCCACTTAGTGGATGAGAGAAAGGCTGTGGATGGTATTTACCGGGACCTTAGTAAAGCCTTTGACACCATTTCCCACAGCATTTTCCTGGAGAAACTGGCTGCTCAAGGCTTGGACAGGCATACTTTCTCTGGGTAAAAAACTGGCTGGATGTCTGGGCCCAGAGAGTTGTGGTGAATGGTGTTACATCCAGTTGGCATCCAGTCACAAGGGCTCAGTATTAGGTCCAGTTTTGTTTAATATCTTTATTAATGATCTGGACAAGGGTATTGAATGCACCTTCAGGAAGTTTGCAGACACCAAGTTGGGGTGGGAATGTTGATCTGCTTGAGGGAAGGAAGGCTGTACAGAGGGATCTGGACTGATTAGATCGATGGGCCAAGGACAATTGTATGAAAGTCAACAGGGCTAAGGGCCGAGTCCTGCACTTGGGTGACAATAACACCACACAACACTACAGGCTTGGAGGAAGAGTGGCTGGAAAGCTGCCTGAAGGAAAAGGACCTGGGGGTGTTGGTTGACAGCTGGTTGAATACGAGCCAGAAATGTGCCCAGGTGGCCAAGAAGGCCAATAGCATCCTAGCTTGTTCAGAAATAGTGTGGCCAGCAGTAGAGGGGTGATCATCCCTTTGTACTCAGCACTGGTGAGGCCACACCTCTGTCCTGGTTTCAGCTGGGATGGAGTTAATTTTCTTCTTAGTAGCTAGTACAGTGCTGTGTTTTGGCTATGATGTGAGAACAATGTTGATAACTGCACTGATGTTTTTAGTTGTTGCTGGGTAATGTTTATACTAAGTCAAGGACTTTTCAGTTCCTTGGGCCTTGCCATCCAGAGGGCTGGAGGGGCACAAGAGACTGTGAAGGGACACAGCCAGGTCAGCTGACCTGAACCAGCCAAAGAGGTATTCCATACCATGGGATGTCATGCCTGGTATATAAACTTGGAGGGTTGGCTGGGGGAGAATCGTTGCTTGGGGACTGGCTGGGCATCGGTCAGCAGGTGGTGAGCAGTTGTACTGTGCATCACTTGGTTTTTTTTGTCCTTCACCCTTTCTTTGGATTTTACCCTTTTTCCCCATCATTCCATTTTAATTGTTATTACTATTATTATTGTTATTGTTATTACTGTTGTTCTTATCTTTTTATTCTGTTTAGATTATTAAATTGTTCTTATCTCAACCCTCAAGTTTTACATTCCTTTCTGATTCTCCTCCCCACCCCTCTGGGTGAGGGGGGAGTGAGCAAGTGGCTGTGTGGTGCTTCGCGCTCTGTTCCATTTTGGGCCCCTCACTATAAGGAAGACACTGAGGTGTTGGAGCATGTCCAAAGAAGAACGATGAAGTTGGTGAAGGGTCTGGAGCACAAGTCTTATGAGGATCAGCTGAGGGAACTGGGGTTGTTTAGTCTAGAGAAGAGGAGGCTGAGGGGAGACCTTATTGCTCTCTACAGCTACCTGAAAGGAGGTTGTAGCGGGGTGGGTGTCAGTCTTTTTCCCCTAGTAACAAGGGATCGGACGAGAAGAAACAGCCTCAACTTGTACCATGAGAGGTTTAATTTGGATATTAGGAAAAATTCCTTACTGAAAGGTTTGTCAAGCATTGGAACAGGTTGCCCAGGGAAGTGGTTGAGTCACCATCCCTGGAGGTATTTAAAAGACATTGTTGTGGTTTAACCCCGGCTAGCAACCAAACACTACACAGCCACTTGCTTAACTCCTCCCCACCCAGAGGGGTGGGGAGAAGAATCAGAAAGGAATGTAAAACTCGAGGGTTGAGATAAGAACAATTTAATAATTTAAACAGAATAAAGAGATAAGAACAACAGTAATAACAATAACAACAATAATAATAATAATAACAATTAGGATGGAAAGGTGGGAAAAAAGGGTAAAATCCAAAGGAAAAAGGGAAAAGGAAAACCAAGTGATGCACAGTACAACCGCTCACCACCAGCTGGCCAATGTCCAGATAGTCCCTGAGCAACGATCCCCCTCCAGCTAACCCCCCCAAGTTTATATACCAAGCATGATGCCCCATGGTATGGAATACCTCTTTGGCTGGTTCAGGTCAGCTGACCTGGCTGTGTCCCTTCACAGTCTCTTGTGCCCCTCCAGCCCTCTGGATGGCAAGGCCCAAGAAACCGAAAAGTCCTTGACTTAATATAAACATTATCCAGCAAGAATTAAAAACATCAGTGCTGTTATCAACATTGTTCTCACATCATAGCCAAAACACAGCACTGCACTAGCTACTAAGAAGAAAATTAACTCCATCCCAGCTGAAACCAGGACAGACATGTAGATGTGGTCCTTTGGGAAATTGTTTAGTGGTGGACTTGGCAGTGTTAGGTTTACAGTTGGACTCTATCTTAAAGTTATTTTCTAACCTAAATGATTCTATGATTCTATGAAAATCTTGCAGGCCATCAGTGGATTCCAACCAATGGCTTAAAGGTGAATTGCTTTACAGTCTGCTGCCATACCTCCTGAACCATCCAGTCCTCTCTCATTGTCACTTTTTATTATATTCTCCAGAAAACACAAAGCCTTTTGACATTTGAGCTACAGTCCTTTATATCCCATATGATTGTTTTTATTTACTTATCTGGCAAAGATCCCTGGCTTTCAGCCAGAAATGAAGGTCTGTCTTTGTTTAGCCACCAGATGAGAATTCTCAGCTCTGAATCATGGATGGAGGAAAAGACTTATCATTGGCCTAGAAAGAAGTATGCAGCTCAGCACTGCTTCCTCCAAGGAGAGCTTTGGCTCTCTTTTCTTCTTGAAGGTGGTTTTTTTTCTGGGTCAGGCCTCTCCTTGATCAGTCACTAGCCTATTCATAGGCACCTAACTCTCCACATGTATTGTACCAGGTGCCAAGGTGAATTCTGTGAATGAAAGCCTAAAAATTTGGTAGTCTACAGTTCTTGCTTGTTTCTCAGTTAATCAGAAATCAAAATATGTAATCTAAAGTGATTTACATTGCTAATGAAATGAATGCCAATTAATATCACACTTTCTCAGTCTATCCAAGGCATGGTTTCCAAGTTTATATAAGGAAACAGATATTAAAAAATGCACATGAAATATTTTTAATAGGGACACAAAATCTGAATTTGACCAATTCACCTCATGTAAATAGACTCTCATTAGACTTTTATTTATTTGGGGGTTTAAAGTATGACTTTTAGACTGCTAGGAGAAGGTAATTCCAAAAATATCAGAATCTCTTAAGTAGGCAACTACTTGAAAATTGAAGACCAGAAGAGACTACAAAGTTGGAGTTGTATAACAATCATGCATGACAGAAATCAGACATTTGCTTCAAAACCTATAATTCTAACTGACATACAGAATATTAAAGACTGAGTAAGGAACAAAGAGAATGGAAGCTTCAACAATTCCTCATGCAAAACTAATAGACGATCTTCAATAGACATAAGAAATTAATAGACAATTTTCACTTGTACCTGTAGTGTCACATTTGTACATGACAAAGCAGACAAATACATATTCCTTGTTCAAGCGGAGCGAAATGGGGGGGAAAAAAAAGGCAGTAAACAAAAAGCCTGAATGCTGGGAATCAGCTTTATTATTCTCTCTGACACTCAGAAATCTAAGCTATTATTCCTGTCCCCAAAAGAAACACTGAAAAATAATTTAAAATTTCTTGCAAGCTATTTTTATCCAACACTCTTCCTTGTCTGGCTGAAACCATATTAGTTTTAAAGGGGTGAGACTCACACAATCTGCATTTGTGACAACATAGAGATAACTATATATTACTGCACAGGCACAAAAGCTTCACAATTTATTTACAGTTGGATGGCACTTAAATTAGATGTCAGTTGCCCAAGCATTCATATAAGAATGACAGCTGGAGTACAGGAATTGCTGGTGCTGTTCAATTGTTTACAAGAGACATTTAATAAAAAGAAATCATGATCCTGTGCATTTAGCAGTGTATAAAGGTATTACAAGATTCTCCATGATTTATATTTACCAATATTTGGTTAATTGTTGATCTACTTCTTAGCTGTTCGCATCTAATTTCATGGTTGAATTCCTAATATAATTAATTTCTGAGCTTTATCAGTAGATATCTGGTTATTAAGAGCTATATGGTGCATTATAAACCCCAATACCTTGTTAAAAAAAGACCAGATGTATAGCCTACTGAAGTCAGTGGAAATTTCCCTTTGACTGTTGTCATGGTTTAACCCCGGCTGGCAACCAAGCACCAGACAGCCATTTGCTCACTCCCCACACAGTGGGATGAGGGAGAGCGTAGGAAGAGTAAAAGTAAAACTCAAGGGTTGAGATACAGACACTTTAATAGGTAAAGCAAAAGCCACACACACAAGCAAAGCAAAACAAGGAATTCATTCACCACTTCCCATGGGCAGGCAGGTGCTCAGCCATCCCCAGGAAAGCAGGGCTCCATCACGCATCACAGTTACTCAGGAAGACAAATGCCATAATACTGGATGTCCCTGCCTTCCTCCTCTTCCTTCCCCCATTTTATATACTCAGCATGATGTCATGTGGTATGGAATATCACTTTGACTAGTTAAGGTCACCTGACCTGGCTGCATCCCCTCCCAATTTCCTGTGCCCCTCCAGCCCTCTCACTGGCAAGGCCTGGGAAACTAAAAACTCCTTGACTTAGTAAAAACACTACCCAGCAATAACTAAAAACATCAGTGTCCTATCAGCATTGTTCTCACACCAAATCCAAAACACAACACTGCACCAGCTACTAGAAGAAAATTAACATAATCCCAGCTGAAACCAGGACAGTATCCACCCCTTACTCCATACCATTTACATCATGCCACACTTTCCAATACAACCTCATTAACCACCATCACCCTTCCCATCCTTTGATATAATACACAGATATCATTCCCCTAGGCCAGGGGTCCTCAGATTTTTTAAACAGGGGGCCGGCGCGCGGATGAAGTGGCAGGAGGTCATCTGCGGCTGCTTGGTTTCCCCCCCCAACCCCCGGCGGGGGGATGTGTGTGTTCTGTAAATACCAGGGGCCGGATTGAGGACCCTGGGGGGCTGTATCTGGCTGACGGGCCATAGTTTGAGGACCCCTGCCCTAGTCTATGCACCACCCCTGTAAAATGTCTATAAAACATCCACAAATGTCCAATGAGTTCATTTAGTCCATGAACATGAGATCTTATGGTAGTCATTCAGGAGAAGAAAGGTTGTGTGTTGTATGAGGTTATCAGGCATCAAAGCCAGCTCAGGTCAGGTCACTGCTGCACTTGCACCGCTTCTTGTAAGGCTTGTCCTCCAATGGTCCAGGTGGTTCCTGCTATGGTCATTCCTATAAAATGAAACATGGATTACAACAATTTAAAGGTATATCCATTACAATCTCCACCCCTGGTCCCTACGGACCAGCCCATAGGGTTTAACATTGCAATGAACTCCTCCCCTTGCCCCTGCTCCAGCTTGGACTTATCCCTAGACTGCAGTCCCTTAGGGTTGTACCTGCTCCAAGTGGAGCCTCAGCTACAAGCTGCAGCGTCTCCAGGGGTGTACCTGCTGCGGCATAGACTCATCCACAGCCACAGTCACTTCGAAGTGCACTTGTTCCAACATGGCCTTATCCATGGGCCATGACCATAGACCTGCTCCAGCATGGCCTTATCCCTGGCCACAGTCCCTTCAGAAGTAAATCAGCTCCAGCACGGCCTTATCCCTGGCTGCAATCCCTCCAGGGCTGTATCTGCTCTGTTGTGGGCTTATCCATGGCCGCATGCTTTGAGGTGCTCCATCATGACCTCATGCACAGCCACTGATGCTTCTGGGTGTACCTACTGCATCATGGACTTATCTACGGCCACAGATGCTTCAACGTGTACCTTCTTCAACATGGACTTGTCCTTGGTCCACACTTCCTTCAGAGGCATACCTGCTGCAGCACAGACATAACCATAGCCGCAGACACTCCAAGATCTACCTGCTTGGGCATGGACTTATTCACAGCTACAGATGCTTTGGGGTGTCTGGCTCCCATGTGGACTCATCCACAGGTCACAGTCCCTTTGACTCGAATACACACTGGAGTTCCAGCTTGTTGCATTAAAGGGGATGGAGTAATTTATCAGGAAATAACCCCTCCTCCCTCCCTTCCAACTCTCCTCACTGAGGTGAGAGGTTGGGTGCAGCTAGGTTTAAATCCTAGGTGACGTCCAATTTACCACTATCAGTCCAGTCGCGTTTAATATGTATATTAAACTACCACGAGTCTGGATACACTGATAGCAGCCTGCACTGCCAGTCCAGTCATATTCATGAACTAGCACGGCCACACTCTAGGGTATGGTCATGTTCAATGAGAAACTGTGACGACCAGCTACTTAACAGTGCAGTTTTACTAGCAACAGATATACAGGTTTCTTTTACTGCCAGTGACAGTGACTGTCTGCAAAAAGGTACATGCAAATAAAATGTTATAAAGCATAAAACGTGCAAAAAAGTTACAACAATACAGCCTGGCTACAAATATTAAAGAGTGACTCTCTAGAGATATTTCTAAGTCTCCCAATGAAGCACTTAATTTAAGTCTCACCCAAGGCATCCCAAGGGGGGGAGAAGCAAGGCTCAGCCCGTCAGCCGATCCCAGGAGTGTGTCTCAGTGGCGTCTTCCCTTAGCTTGTTCTCGGTGGTGTCTTCCCCACTTGTCCCCTCATTCATTCACTTTTTATACTTCTCTCTACTCTCAGGTGGAGCTTGAGTGACCCTAGTCATACATGCCTTTATTATGATCGGTGCAAAGTTCTCTCGCTTTCATTTAAAGATACAGTTCATTTTAAATTTACTACGCATGCTCCCTGAGCAGGGGATTCTCTCTCTTCGGGGGGCCATTTGAGTAGGAGGTCGCGATCTCCCACTATCACAATTATTTTACCCTAGCATCCTTGAATTTTGTCTCTTCAGCAGTTTGTTTTCTTTTAGCAGTTAGCATGTCCTCGTCAGAAAGCTTTGAAGTGCTGAGCAGGCCTAGTTCCCGACCTTCTCTCACAGATAATGAGGCTCTTGCTTGGTCTTCACCACAGTTGTTGGCCCAGCAACAGACATCTCATATATTTTCCAGCCGCTATGCAGTTTATCAGCTGTATGGTACCATCGCATTCCTAGTCCTGCAGGGAGCACAGCAGAGCCTGGCCGCAGGGTCTCCACTCCACTCCTCCTCTAGGATAGCAGGTTGTATGTCTTACGGAACTGTGGTGATGTAGATTTTGTGCATGCCAACTATCCTGAAGTGGCAATTGTATATTTCCCTAAAAAGCTTTCTGTAATACTACGCTTCTATTAGGACCCAATTTTTCTCTAATTCCCCCCTCAAGGTGATTTTCCCACACAGCCTATCCAGTACAGCAGCACAGAAATAGCAGCGATGCCCTGGCCGTCTGCCAGCCCAGGCACATCACCATTGCTGTTATCAAAATGTTCCTGGGCACAGCACAGTGAGATGATAAGCAGTACAGCAAGCAGCGAAAGCAAAAAGCAGCTACTAACTGTGTATTAGTCTAGTGCTTGTAATGCAAGCAAGCTCCATGGCAAGTACGGAAACCTTCCCCTTAATAGCTAAACAGCAATAACAGCTATAAATTCAAACTAGCACATTCCAATCAAATCCATTGTTATTTCAAACCCTTCAAGCCCCATGTTGGACTGTCGTGGTTTAACCCCATCCAGCAACCAAGCACCGCGCAGCCACTTGCTCACTCCCCCCAGAGAGGATGGGAAGAGTAAAACTGAGAAGACTTGTGGGTTATGATAAAGACAGAGTAATAGGTAAAGCAAAAGCCGCGCATTCAAGCAAAGCAAAACAAGGAATTCATTCACCACTTCCCATGGGCAGGCAGGTGTTCGGCCATCCCCAGGAAAGCAGGGCTCCATCATGCATAACGGTTACTCGGGAAGACAAACGCCATAATGCCAGAAGTCCCCCCCTTCCTTCTTCTTCCCCCAGATTATATATACTCAGCATGTCGTCATATGGTATGGAACACCTCTTTGTTTAGCTCAGGTCAGCTGACCTGGCTATGTCCCCTCCCAATTTTTTGTTCCCCTCCAGCATTCTCACTGGCAAGACCTGAGAAACTGAAAAGTCCTTGACTTATTGTAAACATTACCCAGCAACAACTGAAAACATCAGTGTCCTATCAACATTGTTCTCACACCAAATCCAAAATACATCACTGCACCAGCTAATGAAAAGAAAATTAACTCTATCCTAGCTGAATCCTGGACAACTGTGGACCCAAGCCCAATGGAAACAGCATCTCAGCCACCAGGAATGCTGATAAAACTACCATCCAATTGCCTCCATCCAGTACTGGCCTGAAAGCAGGCTCCTGCGTGTTGCCTCCTACAGTTCTGCAACCTTAGTATTAAAGAAAGTAATTCTATTTTGTCAGTTTATTTATGATTTCACCAACTGTAAAGCAGCCACATTATATTTCAAAATATTCTTCAGCAATTTTGTTTTGCCCAGAAAACTCACTACTGGATCCGACAGGTCTACCTACTACCACCACCACTTTGAATCATTGCTTGTCCTTTAATAAACTTTCCTCCATTAAATCAATACTGCTCCCACCAGCATATATTTCTTTTTTCATGAAGTACATAAATGTTGAAAGCCAGTGACATCAAACAGCCATTGTAACTAAAGTGAAAAATGAACCTGTATTATAAAAAAACATAGATCTGAGAATATATTATACAAACTAATATGTGTTAAAGTCAGAGCCTCACTTAGGAACCTGGTGTAGACATATATCCTTTATTATTCTAACTTATACAGAAATTCACCATACTAGAATAAGATCACACAGCCCTCTATAGTAAGAGTCAGATTTTCAGAGTGTTCCTGGCTAGATCTTCAAAGAAATGTACTGCAATACCCAAGAAATACTTTTATTTTTTTTATTATTTTTTAAGCAGCCACCTCTGGTTTTGATGTACTTGATTAAATTCCCCCCTCCCCCAGTAATTCAGAGATCAGCATGCTGAGCTTTTTAGAAAGAGGTGCTAAGTATGCAACAGGTAACAGCTTCATAACTACTCATTAATATGACAGTCTGTAACAACGATTACATTTGCCTAGATATTAATTATTTTATAGCAACAGCATATATACTTTTAGATATTAATTACAGAAGCAGTGTGACAGGTTGACCCTGGCAGGATGCCAGGTGCCCACCAAAGCCAGTCTATCACTCTCCCTCCTCAATCAGACAGGGGAAAGAAAATATAGTGAAAGGCTCATGGGTCAAGATAAGGACAGGGAGATCACTCCGCAATTACTGTCATGGGCAAAACACACTCAACTTGGGGACAATTCATTTTATTTATTACCAATCAAAGTCAGAGTAGGATAATGAGAAATAAAACCCAAATCTTAAAACACCTTCCTCTCCCCCTTCTTCCCAGGCTTAACTTTACTTCCACTTCTCTGTCTTCTTCCTCTCAGTGGTAGAAGACAGTGAATGGAGGTTAGGGTCAGTTCATCATGCATTGTTTCTGCTGCTCCTTCCTCCTCAGAGGGAGGACTTCTCACACTCTTCCCCTCCTTCTGTGTGGGGTCCCTCCCATAGGAGACAGTTCTCCACAAACTTCTCCAACATGAGTCCTTCCCATGGGCTGCAGTTCTTCACAAACTGCTCCATCATGGGTTCCTTCCACAGGGTGCAGTCCTTCAGGAACAGACTGCTCCAGTGTGGGTCACCCGCCAGGGTCACAAGTCCTGCCAGCAAACCTTCTCCAGACTGGGATCCTCTCTCCACAGGGCCACAGGTCTTGCCAGGAGCCTGCTCCACTGTGGGCTTCCCACAGGTCCCAGCTTCCTTTGAGTGCATCCACCTGCTCCTGTGTGGGGTCCTTCATGGACTGCAGGTGGATACCTGCCCCAGTGTTAACCTCCATGGGCTGCAAGGGGACAGCCTGCCTCACCGTGGTGTTCACCACAGGCTGCAGGGGAATCTCTGCTCTGGTGCCTTTAGTACCTCCTCCCCCTCCTTCTCCACTGACCTTGGTTTCTGCAGAGTTGTTGCTCTCACATATCCTCACTCTTCTTTCCAGCTGCAGTTGCCCAGTTGCACAGTAATGTTTTCTCCTTAAATATGTCATCACAGAATGGTCAGGGTTGGAAGGAACATCTGGAGATCTAGTCCAGCTCCCTGCTAAAACAGGTCCTTCTAGATTGGGTTGCATAGAATCGCATCCAGGCAGGTTTTGAATGTCTCCAGAGAAGAAGACTCTACCACCTCTCTGGTCAGCCTGTTCCACTGCTCTGTCTCCCTCAAAGTAAAGAAGTTTGGTTCCAGTATTGGAGTGAGGCTGTATCTCATGTTTGACGAAGGGCAAAGTATTAAAGCAAAGTGGTAAAAATCTAGCCTTTGATCAGGTCCTCTACTGTATAAATCTTCTTTATACACACCCAGAAATACAGCTGGTTGAGTGGGTCAAAAAGAGTCTTTCAAAACAAGTTTTGATTTCTGTGGTCTGGTGTTCTGTGACTGGCTTACTCCTACAAGCCTAGTACTCAGGTAGAATATTAAACATGCATTAGACAATCATGAACTATTTAGCTTCCAAGACCAAAGAACAGGGGTATTCATCCCAGTATGACCAAATATAATACATCCAAGAATAAAAGACTGAAAAGGCAAAAAAGACTACCCAATCTTTTTTCATCCCAAAGGTTATATCTACATCAACAAGTAATTTGCTATGATAGGAGCAGAACAGTAGATTGAAACAGCTGTTGCCGAGATCCAGATCTCAGTTTGCAAAGGCAGCCAAATCCTTCTGCAGTCAGAACCAACATGGGAGGATCAGGGGATTGGCTTGAAAACCACAACTACTCCAAACTAAAACACTAACATAGTCACAGACTAAACCATGGACAGCAGAGACAGAAATGGCTGTACCCTTCCAGAAGGCACAGTAAAAAGCAGTCTGAAACCTCTGAGGGAACAAGTCTGTCTGTCCTTAATATCTTTACCTAACTTATCTCTAGGAATAAATAAGTAGCTTCTGAGGGGGACCAGAGGAATAATGGTCTAGAGAAATAGATAAGGAGTGGCTACATGTGTATATATGTGCAAATGCATAATTTTGGTCTTTTCCCAAAGCTCATAAAATGCACGTCATGTAAACTCTTTTTGCTTCCATATTGTAAAGAAACACATCTTGCTTTTTGTAGACTCAGTTCAGCATTCACCAAATTAATTGAGTTAGACTCATCAGTTAAGTCAACATTTGATGAGACCCATATATTAGAGCAGAATACAGCATCTGAATGCCTGGGCTACCTTGCATGAATAACCTAGAACACAGCTATCAATAAATATTCAATACTACCTTGTAAGTTATTGATTTTTTTTCAAGAAAAAGTCAAGGAAATAATGTCAAAATAATAAATTAGTTTACAAACTTTCATTGTTTGGTAGTGTGTACAATGTGTATATAAAAATTCTGTAAATTAGGTTTCTATTAAAATCCTCTATTATTTATCCAGTGGTAATAAAGATTCAATTTATCTCATTGAAAAGTAAATACAAATCAAATTAATGCACTGAATATCATTACAAGCCATTTTAAAATTTCATAAATGTTGCTTCTTTAGACTATTAAAGTTATTTGAATTTAAAGTGCAATAGATATTTACATCCTTATCAGCTGCAGTTTTGCCACAGTAAGCAATTAAGGAGTTTCTCTCCATCATCCATCAATAATGCTGAATTTTCTCTCACTGCAGCAATGCACATTTAATCAAATTAGTGCAAAAGTAGCAACTGGTTGAGTACTGAGCCCAAGATAATATAAAAATGTAACCAAGCTTTTATCTGATCATAGCCAGCATATAATGAATCAGATAAGTGCTAGCACTCTCAAGTACTACAAAATAGCCCACTAACAATAACTCTCAGGATGCACCATGTTGAGGACATGCTGCTGCTGCCTGAAATGAAACAATCAGTTGGCAAGGTGAAAGCCAAAACATCTTGACCCTCCATCCATGATTGCATGGGTTACAGTGCAGCCAGGGAATGACTGGGTGCTGGGGTCTCTATCAGGCTTTACCTTTGTTGCATTCAAAAAGAAAGTGCCAAACTTCATCTTTTAAAAAACATGCATTAGAAGCTAAATAATAGTGAGTCTCTGCCTGTAACACATTCAAGACTCTTGTTTTGTTTGTTTATCTCACATCCTGCACATATTTTCGGCTTGGCTCTAGAGCAATAAGAGATTGTTTTTCTTTCAGTGAAGCTGACATACCAGTATGTTGTATCCATCTAGTTTTGGGGCTGTTAAAAAAAGTCTATGAAATATCAGAAAACTCACAGTAAACTAGTGAGGACTGGTAACATTGTATCATAATAACATCACTATAATAAATACCACTGGGCAGCATTGTTTGCATAAAAATTTTATAGGAACTTCCATTAACTATGTGCTTCTTATTCTTTTAGATTGTTTGAATTAAAAAGAAATCAATTTAGGTATAAAAAGAAGGCATATTCAGTTGGCACTAATTCTCTGGGAAGATTCAAGATAGAAAAAGGTTTGGACTAAGCATAAAAGTTTTGTTTTTTAAAGTCATTACTTAAAACTTTTCTGAGCATCTACTTTACTTATTCTCTTGTTGAAATACTGCTTTTCAACTTCCTCTTTGCCAAAAAGTCTTGCAGAGTATGACCTAAAATGGGAACTGTAAAACCAAGATGCAGAAGGGAAGCAAAATATGCCTGAATGCTGCTGATGGTTTTGACATATCAGTTTAAGCCTACAAGTGATTCTTTTGTCTGTACACTCTCGGTAGGTAGTCTAACACCATGGCAGATGCACAGAACTAACAAGTGACACAGCAAAGCACTGGTGTGAAGTGACACAAAATGCTGAAAGGCAAGGAGATATTTTCCCTACACTTTGCTTGTGTGCTTTCCTTTCATGTTGATAGATCACAAACATGGTTGATACATTCTCTAGTTAACAAGGAATACCTGTAAAAGTTATCTTGGTCTTCAAGCACCCAAATTAATTTCATAGAAAATAAATCACTATCTCCTAGTTCTTTTCTCTTAACAGACACTGGAAATTTATTTCTTTATTGCTGCTTGCTGCGGGCATTTCGGGCGAGCGGGAGTCAGATTCAAATACTCACAGAGTTCAAGATCTGATCCGTTTATTGTACAAACCAGGTAGACTTTTATAAGGCATTCTATAAGCGTGCAATAATGTGATTGGCTATTTTACAAGCGTATAATAATATGATTGGTTAACAATTGTTTACTGGGAAGATTTCTGTTTCTGCTTGTTCTGGCATGTAGGCTCCTTTCTGCAGTTTCCCAGCTCCTCTTATCACGTCCCGTTGGCCTTGGTTTTGTGCCAACATCTGCAATTTGCTCCTTTTTCTTCATCCCACTGTTCTGGCCGTAACCTCGTCTTATTTCTTCAGTATTTTTCCACTTGCTTCAGAGTTCAGTATAATCATTCAATACAGCAAGAGCCCCAACAGCTGCTCATGATGTACACACATTCACTGAGTTATTCTTTTCCTTGTAGTGGGTTATATTAGAGTCTGGTGACTTCAAATTCAAGTAGTTCACAAAGCCATTTATTTGCTTCTTGAATTAATTGAGACTCCAACTTTATTCCTATTTTGCATTTCTGGGGTTTCATATATCACCATCACAATGTTTAGAACAATATAATATAATAAATAGATTATTTCAGTTGGAAGGGACCTACAGTGATCATCTAGTCCAACTGCCTGACCAATTCAGTGCTGACCAAAAGTTAAAGCATGTTATTAAGGACATTGCCCAAATGCCTCTTAAACACTGACAGGCATGGGGCATCAGCCACTTCTCTAGGAAGCCTGTTCCAGTGTTTGACCACCCTCTCAGTAAAGAAACGATTCCTAATGTCCAGTCTAAACCTCCCCTGGCACAGACTTTGGCTGGAAGAGTTAAATTTCTGCATAGTAGACAGAGAGGATGTTTACAAAATGCAAACTGTCTAGAAAGAACTGGGGGATGAAGGTTAGATGGAGGGTTTGGTTTTGTTTATTGTGTTTAGTGGGGTTTTTTTATCATAACATATGTGATGCTCTATAATGTTCTTTCAATAGGATGAGTTAAGGGTAAAATCTTCCAACTAGTTAAGGAATCTGGCAGGAAACAGATCTGATGGGTAAGGAAGATCCCTTTCAACTTCTCCTTAGTATGTAAAAAATTGCTATTATCTCATCAGCCCTCCTTCCCCTCAAACTTCTGGGTCTGTGTAATGTATTTCTTCAGAGGTTTGTGCATTTAATTTTTCTCCTAGTGCTAGATTAAACCTGCAGTGAGCTGTGGGAACACTGGAGCTTTCACTAGCAGGCCATAAAATGAGTCATGAGGAAGCCACAGCTCTGAATGAATCTGTGTGTTACATGGATCACATGTTAAGGGGATAAGTAGTCTCACTGAATACATTTTCACATCCTGAGAAAAAGCAAGGATAGCATTTGGGTGATTCTGTTAGCCACAAGCATGAATTCCCTTGGATTCAGCCTCAACTGTACTCCCTCTTTCTTCCTGAACAGATCCTGTTCCTCCCTGGGAGAAAGAATAAATATAATTAACTGCCTGTGATACATCTAAAGATATCCCTTTTCTATCATGTCTGAGGCACTTAGCCTAGACGCAGGGGTCCTCAAACTACGGCCCGCGGGCCGGATACGGCCCCCCAGGGTCCTCAATCCGGCCCCTGGTATTTACAGACACACACCCCTGCCCCCCCCCCCCCCCGCCGGGGGTTGGGGGGGGGGGAACCAAGCAGCCGCAGATGACCGCCTGCCACTTCATCCGCGCGCCGGCCCCCTGTTTAAAAAGTTTGAGGACCCCTGGACTAGAGTCTCATGATCCTTGTGCTTCACACAGCCAGACCACACACACAAGCAGTACTGTGGATTCTCTCTTGCCTCCACATCAAGAGGTAGGATGCAGCAAAACAAGCAAAACATCCCAAAAAACGCTAATTCGAGCAGCTGTCTATATAACCCTGAAAAGAACCCTGATTAATTTTAAGTTAACTATCTAATAAAATATTTTCTCAACATAAAGAAACATCTTATAGAAGTCACAATGTAAGCTTTTGGCACCACTGTAAGCTCTCTAAAGCAGCAGTTAGATGTGTTATGAAAGAGGAGTGAATCCCATATGAATAAAAGAAAATTTGTACCACTTTCCAGAGTTTTCTTGGGTGAGCCAAACTGGAAATTATATCAGAAGATATGTGTTTTAGTCATACAGAGATCTTGATCAACTTCATTCTTCTGTTACTATTTTACAGAAGAAAAAAATTACTAATAACTGAAAAGAAATTAAAGTATATTATTTCAACTCATCTCTTTACAGTTTTAAAAACCCCAAATCTAAATACTGTCATATCACTAAAGCCAGTGCTCATACTTGCTTCTATATCAAGACTTTAATGATGTTTCAAAAACTTTGAAGATATGATCCATCTACAATTCACAGAGAGAGTAATAAAGAGAAAGGAAAGCAATCTTTTCTGAGCTAATCACACCCAACTTCTCAGTTTTCATTACACCAATAAGTCTTCACTGACGCCACCTTTTCAACACAACTCTGTCACTGATATGAACCATGCCTGATATATAATTAATTCACTTCTTGACTTCTATTCCACCTAGAATGAACACAACCACTATCACAAAAAACGTTTGGTTTATATCACAATTTTCCTTTCTTCACAAAGCTGTATATGATTCTTACAACAAAGATTTCCAGGGCAGAGAAAAATAAAGTTTAACTCTCTTTTGGAAACAGTCTATACACATCTTCAGAGCACAGATTAGCTCAGAAAATATTTTCTGCTAGGAAATTTGTTTAAATGGTTGACTCTGCAAATTCAAATGGAGTCACTAAAGCTGCATATACTATTTGTTTCCTGAGCTTACACTACAGGATTCTGTTGATGCAGCTGCAACAGGGATACATGGAGTCCCTAAGGTGCAGGATCCCTCCCAGACAAAAAAAATATAATAATAAATAAATAAATAAAAATCAGGAAAACTCTACTGTTAGCAGAGTTGTTCATTCATAGGATGAACACACCACAGGCTGTATAGACTGAAACTATCTTTCCCACTTAGATCACTTATCTGGGAAACGGGAAACTACATTTACATTTCACTACAGACATAGACAGCACGCACTCACATTCACATTCGAAAAAAAAGCAACAATAGTCTTACATTTCATATTGCCTCTTTCAGTTTCAGGAACTAATAGCAATCTCATAGTCTTACCATAGGAAAACCAAAGAGTTTGCATTCCTCCATCACTACCAGTGTCATCCATAGGATCTTCCTTCAGCACAGAAACTAAAGAAGCAACCGTTGCAAAGGATGTCACAGCATAAATTGCTTCCTGCACATCATGAGTTAATGAAATTGTCTTTTCTTCTTGAACTTGGATGTAGACTGATTGCCTGCATATAGACCAATAGAGCTATTAAGATCTCTCTATTTCAACATTAGGCTTCTGGCAATGTATTTAAGAATCAGTAAACCTGATAGCAATGAACAAAATTGCCAGATTGACCTGATACTTTAATTAATTGCAATGGCTTGCAAATTATCTTTACAAATGTAAGGCTAGTCTTAAATAAAGTAAATAATTCATTAGCTGTTAAGAAAAAGAGAATTGAATAACCAATAGCACAAGTTTACAACAAAATGAAGCAATTAAAGGCAATAAAAGAGGGCATTATTATTAACAAAATGGATAAAGAAATTAATGCAAGCATGATGGATTGGGGACCATGGACAAAGAAATCTCAAAAAAGAGTAGCAGACACATGTTAGTATTTTAACTTTCAGATTATATTAATTTTTTTATTTCTCACAATAAAGCAAGCTGACTGCTGTGGATTCCATGAAATGAAGAATTCCTACCTGGGACCAGAGTGTATAATCCAGAATTTTGCATTTTTGTATGTATTATAAATACAGGTTTCACACAGTCCAAGACGTAACTAAGGCAAAACCATCATTCTTGGAAAAGTAGTTCCACTCTAAAAAACTGGCTGTAAAAACTCAACTGTATAAGGTTCTGCATCTTATGTGTCTCGATGGCTTTAAATCATATTTGTTCAAAGCTCAAGTTGGTTTTATTTCCTCCAGAAACATGTCTAGAAGGCTTCCCTTGGGATAAGTAACTTCTGCTGTGTTCCTTCTGCCTTGTGCATCATCCTCAGAAAAATGATTCATTTGAATACATATTTCTGATTATGATATGTGAGCCAAAAGGAAAGTAACAGAAGTTTCTTGTAATACTGACTACTCAAAGAAATCTTTAGATATGGCACAATGACTCAGAGCTGACTCTGACCTAGTAGTGCCTTGAATTATGCAGCATATACCTAAAATTGACTAAAGCCCCCTTTGATGTAGAGAATCTACCACCAAATTTCAGATACATAATAAACTTGCAGCAGTATGAAGGATACCACTGCTTCATGTTAATAACCAATGAATATTTAAATCTCCTAATTAAATGAGATACTATCAAGAGCAATATGCAATTGCTTTGGTAGCATTTCCTCTCTGGGGTTCTTTTTAGCCAGCTCAGATGTTGACTGCTATAAGATCTGAGGACTGGAAGGAATGTTTCAACTTCAAATTTAAACCAGAAAGCACCTTTTATCCTCAAAAATGAAACAGTTGATAACCAGCTGTGGTGGGTTGACCTTGGCTGGATGCCAGGTGCCCACCAAGATGCTCTATCACTCTCCTCCTCACCAGAACGGGGGGGAGAAAATAAGATGAAAAAAACCTTGTGGGTCAAGATAAAGGCAGCTCAATGAAGCAATAGCAAAAGTTGTGCATGCAGAAGCAAAGGAAAACAAAAGATGTTATTCTCTACTTGCCATCAGCAGGCAGTGTTTGGCCACTTCCTGGGAAGCAGGGCTTCAGTACACATAGAGGTTGCTCAGGAAGACAAATGTAGTAAATAACAAATGCCCCCCCTTCCTTCTCCTGCAGGAGCAGGCTGGAAACTAGGACCATGCGTGGCAATCAGTTAGCTGAGGGGAATGTGCTCGGGCTTGTCTAGACAACAATCAACATGATGAGCTTGTCTAGACAGCAATTAACATGATGAGGCCTGTTTGCAGAGCACAGGGGAGCAGGAAACGGATGGCGCCAAAGTTGGCGCCAAGGAAAGGCAACACCTTGCTGTTAATTAGCCCCCAATCAGGGATTGCCTAGCATGCAAGGCTTAGCCTCAGGAACCAATTGGTTTAAGACGCGCAGCCTTTGAAAGTGTATATAAAGTTGTGCTCCTGTACAATAAACCGACATTTGCTTGCATCAAGCTGCGTCCCGTCTCTTCATTCGCCGCATTCTCCTTTCTCTTAGCATTTATATCTGAGCAGATGTCATATGGTATGGAATATCCTTTTGGTCACTTTGGGTCAGCTGTCCTGGTTATGTCCCCTCCCAAGATCTTGCACACCCCCAGCCTACTGGTGAGAGGTGGTGTAAGGGACTGTGCCGGTGAGACCCACCATCACCACAGCAGATGTGTTGTCTCAACATTGCTATGGCAGGAAACTCATGCCATCACCACAGTGAATTATCTATCTATACATTGTCAAGGCAGGAAGATAACACCACTACCACCGCAGAGATTTAGGAGACCAACTGATGCCATGGAGCAACGGGGGAGGCTGATCCTGCAAAACTTAACCAAACCCCTGTGCATGTGCCCATACTTGGGGTCAGGAGGATCAAGGATCCTGGAGGCCCCTGAGGAATGTTGGGCACGTACACCATTGCCGGGTGGAAGGTGTGGTTAAGCAGAACAGCTTGTAAAAACTCTATAAAAAACGGAAAAAACTAACATCGGACGGAACGTTCCCCCACTGGACTTGGAAAAGAATTGGAAGAGTGAAGGGGGGGGGGGGGGTGTAGTTAGTAGAGAATTTACAGTGAGGTCCTCTCAGGAAGAAGTAACCCCACTTTGGTGAAATGAGTGCCCACACATCTACAGATGTTAGTGATGTTTCCCCCACTGAGATTTATATAAATTGGATGACTTTTGGGAACCTATCATGCTCACCCAGCTCCCCAAGGGCGAGAATGGACAAAAAATCACTGGTTCCAACCGCAGAGTATAGTGGATAGGATCATGATATTGCAGAAAGAGGCTAAAGTTAGGTCTGGGAAGGGGAAATCCATAATTTGTGCAGTTTTGGGAGCAAGTTTGGCAGCAGCCATGGAAGATAGGAGGCAAAGATTGTGTCAAGATGATGCCATGGTAGATTCCTTGAAAATGTCAGTTAAAACACTGTGAGAACAGTTAGAAGAGACCAAACAGCTATTAGAGGAGGAAAGAAACCAGAATGCTTTTCTAAAAGAGACATTAAGAGAAGAATTGTGGAAAGAGAGTGACTCATTTGGGGAGGTGGAGTCAAAGTTAACAGAGAGAGAGATTAGGCAAATACATCCCCAGGGGGATTTACAGAGAGCAAAAGAGGCAGCAGAAACCCCTCCTCACATGTAAACCCTAGTCAAGACTGAGTATTTATATGAGACAGACAATGACACTTGTCCCCAAATTGCTACTAAAGAGGAGATAGCAAAATTAAGGAAGGATTTTGCAAGGACTCCAAAGGAATCCAAAACAGAATATGCTTGGAAAGTGTCCCTGTCAGGAGGAGATGGGATTTTGTTGTCAGAGAAGGAAGCAGAAGGATACTGGGTTCCAGGTGTGTTTTTAACTACAGGCAACCATCGGACCCCATGGTCATTGACACAGAAGGCAGTGTATTGGGCTCCCTTTGGAGAGGGGAGACCCCGTAGCCATAAAAGGTACAATGGATCAGCTAGTAGAAATTGTACAAAAGGCAGCTTGTCTGCAGATGATGTATGATAGAAGGCTTGAATGTCACCAGGGCTCTCCCATGATGATGCCTGTGGACCCAGAACGGATGACTCCTCTAATTTGAGGACTTCCTGATTCTTTAAAATCCATTGGGATCCAGCTACAGGGGAAGATACAAAATACCCCCGTAGCAGATAGAGTTACATGGGGGGAAGTTGCCCAAGTGCTAATTAATTTTGGGAGAAAATATGGTCCTGTTGCTGGATCCTGGCAAAGACCCAAAACGAGAGCCATATGAACTGCAGGAAAAGCTGAGGGACAGTCAGCGCTGGTTCAGAGAAGTCAGAATTATAAATCAGTCTGATTTACTGATCCTGGGAGAGGGAGACCCCTAAGACAACAGGAATGGTGGCAGCTGGGGCTTCAGAGAGGTATTCCCCAGGATCTAATGGATGGGCTCCCCACCCAGAAATTGGAGAAACTTGTACAGATATGGTCAGGGCACAAAGTTAGTTTTGCGAAGAGGGTCCCCCATGGAGAGTCGGCCAAGTCACGACAATCACACCAATATGGCTACATGCCGTGCTCACTTTATTAAACAAACAGGTTATATTTATAATTTAAACCGACCACTCACATGACTTTATACACAGGTGATTGGATAAAAGTCTCTGCGCCACGTGGGGGTCCGTGTCGCTGATTGGTGGGCATGCTGCAGGTGCCTGATCAGAGTGTGCCAATGAGAGTGTGTTGATTTTGCGGTTCCCAGGGCTTGCTCTGCACCTGGCTTCTTGTTTGTGCATAGCTTGTTTTCCTTCTCCCACTGCTTGTTCCCAGGACTATTTAAAACTGCTCTGCAGCTTCAACTAACAGGCGTGGGTTGTCCAACCCAGACAATGGTAACATATGTCCTCGGTCCTTTAAATATCCCTCTACAGTTTTGAGCCAACCCCTACTGACCCACCATCAATAGGCATCGGGGGAAAAGCTGATGAAGTAAGGAGGGCAACGGGAAACTAGATCCTCCGTCCCCTGAATGTGGGGGGGTGGGGAACGGACGAGGGATGTTTATAAGGCAACTCACCTTAAATTTGAGAGGGGATTTAATGATTACAGTGTCTGTAGGGCTACGGAAAAAACCAATAACCTTTTTAATTGGTACTGGGGCACAAATCACTGCTCTGATGTGGAGTGAGGTGGAGCAATGTGGAATTTTGACTTTGTCTAGAAACCTAGTTGTCTTAAATGCCTTGGGGAAAGCCCAATCGGTACCTATGGCCTTGGTAACATTATGGTTGCCTGGGGAGGAAGACCCAGTTAACACCAAGATTGCAATAGGCCCTTTCCCGACAAATCTCTTGGGCATAGATATATTGAAGGGCAGACAGTGGTATGATATCCAAGGGAACTCATGGTCCTTTGGCATTCCTCAGATCAGAGAATTAGCTGAAATGTCCTGGACAGAAGTGCGCCTGTTGCAAGCAGCACCTACCCTCCCCCCTTCCAGGATGACTAATGTGAAACCCTACCTGTTGCCATTAGGGGCCCGGGAGGGGATAGCTCCTGTGATTGAGGTTCTTAAACAACAGGGTATTTTAACATTCACCCACTCCCCATACAATTCCCCAGTGTGGCCAGTGCGTAAATCAAATGGGAAGTGGAGACTGACTGTAGATTATCATTGACTTAATGCTAACACTGGTCCCTTGACAGCAGCAGTGCCTAATATAGCTGAGCTAATCTCACTCATTCAGGAACAGGCTCATCCAGTGATGGCCACAATTGATGTGAAAGATATGTTTTTCATGGATCCCCTGCAAGAAGAAGACCGTGATCGTTTTGCTTTCACATGGGAAGGACAACAGTATACCTTTACTCGCCTCCCTCAGAGTTATAAACATTCTCCCACCTTAGCATATCATGCTTTGGCACAAGAATTATCCCAAATTCTCCCAGAGCCGGGAGTTAGATTTTATCAATATATTGGTGATGATTTGATAGGAGGGGATCAAATTATTCCAGTACAGGTGACACAGGGAAAGATTATACAGCACTTAGAGTCTCTGGGACTCCAGATACCAGAGGAAAAGTTACAAACTGCTGCAAATGAAGTGAAATTTTGGGAGATATGATGGAGAGGAGGGTCAGCCTGTATTCCTCAGGACTCCCTCTCAACACTAGAGCAGGTAAAAATTTCAGAAAATAAAAAGGAGCTGCAGCATGCCTTAGGTTTATTGGTCTTTTGGAGAAAACACATCCCAGACTTTGCAATACTTGCATGGCCCTTATATGACCTGCTGCGAAAAGGAGCAGCTTGGGAATGGGCTCCAGCCCACGATGAAGCATTATAGCTTTTGGTGTTTGAAGCAAATGCCCACCAGGCTTTGGGTCCTATTCAGCCCACTGACCCTGTCCAGATTGAGTGGGGGTTTGCACACTCAGGTTTGTCAATTCATTTTTGACAAAAAGGACCAGAAGGTCCTACACGCCTGACTGGATTTTACTCCAGGAGCTTTAAGGATGCTGAGAAAGGATATTCCAATTGGGGGAAAAGGATTGTTTGTAGTGAGTGTTGCTCTCAGAGAAGCAAAGCAAACCATATGCCAACAGCCTTTAATTTTAAGGGGACCTTTTAAGGTAATTAAACCTGTGTTAGCAGGAATTCCTCCTCCTGATGGGGTAGCCCAAAGAGATACTGTGATAAAATGGTATGCTAAGATTGAACATTATTGTAGTGTCTTTACTGTTGACATGCGGAATTAAACCTTATAACTCAGGTTAGGTTATAAAGCAGGTATGTTTAATTCACTGGCGGGCATCAGGGTGGATAATTCCAAAAGCACCTGCTGCTCCGACTTCTTTGTGTACCTCTGATTTAAAGTATACATTCATACATATTCAATAGATGCCCGAGAATAGGTTGGATTAGGATAATTAGTCTATCGAGAAGTCATTAACATAAGTCTTCTCCCATTTGCGCTTGCACACTGTCTCCTGGTGATGGTTGTGGGGGTCATTGTCTCGAGTTTCTTCGAAACCAAAAACCAGGACAAATCTCATACCAGTGTCTTCTTAGCACACAAGCATCCCAGGTCCATCTTATCAGTACAAAGAGCCCCAGGACCGGGCCTAATTTGCAAAGTCATACTGGGAAGCTCCTCTTTGTACATACAATGAGAATTTTAATTATTCTAAGTTTTCCATATCCTATTAATCTAGTTATTTCTAAGCTTTCTATCAATTTCCCCCTGCCTTTTATCCTAGGCAAATTCATTTGCCTTATATACAATCTTTTTCTCAAAGGGGGACTGGATAATACTTTGCCTGAAAGTTACCTCTTAATACGTTCTCACGTGCACTAAGTATAGATGTCAAATATGTCAATCGTTTTAACATTTTCCAGTTCCAAACATACAATATTGTAGATAAAACCGAATAGAACTAATGTTAAAAGAACAACAATGGGGTGACATAATTTATTTAGGATCCCAGTAGCAGTAGGTGACCATCCAAAAAGCACATCTCACCAGTTATGTTCTGCATCTTTCTTTATACTTTTCAGTTTCCTGTAAATTTCCTTTACGCCATGGTGGACTGTTATTAGGGTTTTCTGTCCATTTTCTTGGACTTCCTTCAAAATTTCGATCAAGTCTTGATGCTTCACTAATTGTTTTACCAATGTAAGATTCATTCCAATAGGTGCAGGTGTCAATCTGTGAAACATTGTATATTTGGATCATATCAACTGGTGAGATATGATTGGTGCTAAATAAGAAAAGTCATACCCAACTATCTTAACAAAATTAAAATGCAGAAAGTGGAATGGTTTTGATTGTTCACAACTCTCTTGTCTACTGTTATAGAGCTACAAGCAGTTCTCAAACACACAACCTTGGCCAAAATATAAATATTGTTTTCTGATCAGTGTCTGAATGAATTTCAAAATGACAGATATTTTGTTCGGTATCGAGACAAATGTCTTGAGCGTCAATTGTACTACTTTCACAAATAAATCCCTTTTGTTCTTTCATAATGCAAGATTCTAAATTTACAGTTTGCTATTTCTCATCTACCATCCGTGCCCATGTTCTATGTTCAAAAGGATAGAGTACAGTTCCATTGAGGTTAGCTAGTTTTGTCTTTGGATCTATACTTCCCATTATTCCAGTGTGGTTTTTTTCTGGGCATGATTCCAAGGCCAGTTATCAGGCTCTTGGTTGTAGGCAAGAGGGAGGATACAAAAAAGCACGAACGGTCCAAATCTGTTATTGATCATTCTAGGAATCTAGACATCCCTTCTCCCCACACACAGACACACATCGGTTCTTGTTATATAAAACCTGTCTTGATCAAGAATGTCTTTGTCTGAGTCGGAGTTTTAAAGGTCCAGTTTCCATTAACTCCTAGTGTTGTTTAGGGGCTTTCTTCACCCTGGAATGACGTATCCACGACGGCTGTTCCCGTATTTTAACAGCTGTGTGTGTTGTCAATAAGATCTGGAATGGTCCATTCCATTTTGGTTCCAAAGGTGAGTCTGAAAGAGATCTAACATATACATAATCACCTGGCCTTCTGCTATGTTTGGTCCATCCACACCCCGAGCATGAGTTCCCAAGACCAGTTTCTCGATTTCCCTAAGTTGTTTCTGTAAACTTATCACATAATCAGTTAATACTTCAGTACCAACTTGTGTTGATGTTCCTGCTTGGACCATATAAGGTCTTCCATATAGCATTTTAAAGTGTCTCAATCCCTCTTTAGTTCTTGGTTTGGTCCTGATGCGCAACAAGGCTAGGGGTAGTGACTGAGGCCAGGTTAATTCAGCTTCCTGACCCAACTTTACAATTTGTACTAACTTGTTGTGTGACTTTGGCTACAAAATGAGGGCCTCTGTCTGAGGATATTACTGCTGGAACCCCAAATCTCGGTATAATTTCATGTAATAAGGCCTTAGTCACTTCCCTGGCTTGCTTTGTTCAGCAAGGGAATGCTTCTGGCCATCCTGAAAAGGTATCAGTTAATATCAACAGATACCAAAATCTCCCTTTCCTAGGGAGTTCCAAAAAATCAATCTGCCACCACTGCCCAGGGAGATTACCTTTCCCTATTTGCCCTAGTTCAATCGTTTGGGTTATTTGAGGGTTATTTTGCAAACAAATGTCACACTGCTGTGTCACTTGTCTGATGGTTGTATACAAATTATGGGCAACAATGTATCTGCTCAGGTGTTTATACAAGGCTTCAGCTCCCCAGTGAGTCTTTCTATGCTCAGCCATTATTATAGCCCAGAATAATGTGGTAGGCACTATTACTTTCCCTTGTGGTGTCTTAACCCAACCATTTTTCTCTGTTATTCCCCTTAAGTCTCTAATCAGTTTTTGATCTTCTTTTGAATATTTAGGGGTTTGATCAGTTTGAATTTTACTGTCTGGGATTAAAGACTGCAATTCCACTAGGCCTTCTTCAGCCACTTTTCTGGCTTCACGGTCTGCCATGGAATTGCCTATTTCCTGATCCGTAGTTCCCTTCCGATGAGCCTTGCAGTGCATAATAGCTACCTTTTCCGGTAGTTGGATTGCATTTAACAATTTAAGGATCTCTTCAGCATGTTTTATGTTTTCCTTGGGTGGATAAAAGTCCTCTTTCCCTCCATACTGCTCCATGAGCATGAACCACCCCAAATGCATACTTAGAATCAGTTCTAATGTTGATCTTCTTCCCTTTTGCTAACTGCAAAGCTCGAGTTAGAGCTATGACTTCTGCCTTTTGAGCTGAAGTGTTAGGAGGGAGAGCCTTGGCTTCTATTACCTGATCAGTAGTGGTTATTGCATACCCAGCCTTACGTTTACCTTGGCGGACAAAGCTACTGCCGTCTGTATACCACGTATCTTCGGCTGCAATACACTGCTTCAATGGCCTCCAGGCAATCATGGGTCACAGGCTCCCCTATCGCTCCACTGAGGAAGGATCCTGGATTAACAATATTAACAACCGTTATTTGAACGTCATCTTGTTCCACCATAATGGCTTTGTATTTGAGGAATCTTTGTGGGGATAGCCAATGTCCCCCTTTTTTCTCTAATACGGCAGAAACAGTATGTGACACTAGTACAGTCATCTTCTGGCCCATGGTGAATTTATGGGCCTTTTGGATGTTGGTCACTACTGCAGCAACCGCTCTTAGGCATCTAGGCCATCCTTTGCTTACTTCATCCAATTGTTTAGAGAAGTATGCCACTGCTCTTCGATCTGGGCCGAGGTTCTGGGCCAAAATTCCCAATGCAATGCCCTGCTTTTCATGAGAGAACAGCCAAAAGGGTTTCGTAGGATCTGGTAACCCTAAGGCAGGTGTCTGCGTGAGTTCCCATTTCAAATTGCGGAAAGCCTGCTCGGCTTCTCCATTCCAAGTGAGATCCCTTGAGTTTGCGTTAATAAGTTCATAAAGCGGTCCTACCAGGAGTCCGTAGTTGTAGATCCATAAACGACACCAACCTGTCATTCCCAGGAAGGTTCGAAGTTCCTTAACAGTTTGTGGCTTGGGAGTCTGGCAGATGGCTTCTTTCCTCACTTTTCCCATGGTCCGTTCACCAGCTGTGATTTCATATCCTAGATAAGTCACCTTCTGTTGGGCTATTTGAGATTTCTGTGGAGAGACTTGATAACCGCTTAGTCCAAGAAAGTTCAATAAACTCACTGTCCATGTTATATTCTGTTCTTTTGTTTCAGTGGCTATGAGAAGGTCATCCACATATTGCAACACAGTTCCATTCTCAGATGGGGATTCCCATTGTTCTAGATCCTTTGCTAGCTGGTTGCCAAAAAGAGTGGGGCTATTCTTGAAACCTTGTGGAAGTGCAGTCCATGTTAGCTGCGTTTTCTTCCCAGAATCTGGATTTTCCCACTCAAAGGCAAATAACAATTGGCTTTCTGGGCTCAAGGGTAGGCAGAAAAAAGCATCCTTTAAGTCCAAGACAGTAAACCAGGCCAATTCGTGTTTTAATTTGGTTAACAAAGTATACGAGTTGGCTACCACAGGGTATAAATCCTCAGTTATTTTGTTAATGGCCCTAAGATCCTGGACTATCCTGTATTTTCCATCTGTCTTTTTCACTGGTAATATAGGAGTGCTATATTCAGATTCACACTCCACCAGCAGTCCATACCTTAAAAATTGTTCTATGATCGGGCAAATTCCTTTTCTGTCTTCCATCCTTAAGAGATATTGTTTCACCCTTACCGGTTTGGTTCCCAGTTTCATTTTGACTGTTATTGGTAAGGCTGTTTTGGCTTTGCCAGGTATTTCAGTGGCCCATACCCCTGGAAATACTTGGTCCTGAATTTCCTTTGGTACTTCTGCCTTTTCAGAGGGACTTATCAAAGCTAAACTTAAAAGCTCAATTAGCTGGTCATTCCCTACCTTAAATTCTATTCCTTCCTTTCCTAATTTTATTTCCGCTCCCAGTTTCTCCATTAAGTATCGTCCCAATAAGGGCTTTGGTGAATTTGGCATATAGAGGAATTTGTGTATCCCTAATCGTTTACCTAATTTGAATTTCAGGGGCTGGAGGAAATATGCCTTTTCACTTTGACCAGTAGCTCCCTTTACCGTTACAAAATCATTATCAGTAGGTGTTAAAGCCTGGTTTAAGACCAAAAACATCACCCCAGTATCCACTAAAAATTCTACCCCCTGTTGTTGTTTCCCTAGCGTTAATATGACCAGTGGATCCACTAGGGTAGATTCCCTAGGTTTCCATCAATCATCAGAGTCTCCTGCCACAGGGGCCTGGGTTCTAGGGGTGTTCATGATTTTCCTGCCTCCTTGTCTGCTTTGAGGACAATCCCTCTTCCAGTGTCCTGTTCGTTTACACCATGCACACTGATTCATCCCCAATGGGGATCTCCAAGAGTCTCCACCTTCCAGGGTCGTCACTGTTTTCTCTCTTGTCAAGACCCCCCCTTGTTTTAAGTCTGCTATCAAGGCTCTCCTATCCCTTCTTCTGTCCTCCTCCATGGCTTTATGGTCTTTCTTTTTTTCTTCCTCTTCCCTATTATTAAATACTTTCCAAGCCTCATCGACAAATTTTTCTAAGTTTTGCCCCTTGGGCATGCCCAGTTTCTGTAGTTTTTTCCATATGACTCTGGCTGATTGGCCTATAAAAAGCGAGACTAACTGTTGAATTCCCACTTCTGATTTGGGATCTAAAAGAGTTTGTCACCTCATCGTGTCCCGAAGTTTTTCCAGGAACTCTGATGGAGATTCTTTTGGCCCCTGTCTAATTATATATAATGTTGACCAATTTATTGTTTGGTTGATAGCTCTCTCTATTCCTTGTGCTACCCAATCTCGATATTGTTCCAATAATTGCATCTGTGCAGCTCTATTGGGATCCCAGGGGGGGTCTTGTAGGGGAAAATGATCTTTTATATCTTCCCCTGACCCTTTAAGTTGGTCCTCAGCCAGCTCCTGGGCCGCCTTCAGTATCAATTGTTTCTCAGCTTCAGTTACATGATGTAACGTTAATTGAATATCCTTCCAATCAGGGTTATGTTGTCTGACTAAGTACTGGAAATGTTTTGCCACCCCTGTAGGATTCGTCCTATAGTCCCTTGCCTTTTTTTCCCAGGACTCTAAATCCAGCGAGGTAAAGGGTACCCTTATTATTATGGCACCTCCATCTGGCCCAATTGCTTCTGTAGGGGTGCCTGGATGGGTTTAGATTCAGATTTTAACTCTTTCCTGGCCCGAGTACGGGAAGCCACAGGCATTTCAGGGGCACTATCAGAGTCTGACTCCCCAGAGCTTTCCCAGCTTTTCCATGCTGTTACAGGGAGTGGCCTATCATATTCAGGTAAACTTTTTTTCTGTGCCTTTCAAATCTTGTCCGGGTTCGTACATCTCTGTCCAATATTACATGAGGAACAACACCTCTTCAATTTACCTTTTCCTCCTTTTAGGTTTTCCTTTTCTAATGCCAACACCATGGGGTCCTGTGGGGGTTCATGCCACAAACTTTCTGATACTCTGGGTGATTATGGAGAGTAAAGAATAGGTTGGCATATGAATACTGTTCCCATTTTCACCCCCTCCTTAAAAATAATGCTAATTGCAAAAGGGTATTATAGTTCAAAGTACCATTTATCAGCCACTTTTCTTCCTCCTCTAATTTATAGAGGGGCCACCACTGATTACAGTATTTTATCAATGTCCTCTTACCCATTGAGCCTCCATGCCCCCCCCCCCATCTTTTTCTAGTGTTTTAATATGCAACCCAAAGGGCTGGCTTCCAGACACATGATATTAAGACGCGTTCTCACTGATGTTAAAATACACACGGTACCGAACACTTAGATGTATACAATGATAGCTATCGCACACAGCGCTCCAGCTATCCCAGCAAGGAGTGCCCAAGTTACCATTCCACCATGACTTACAGGATCTTGGGTGCTCCCTCACCCCACGTGGTCCTAATTCCGTTGGGCCCCAAAAAAACAAGGGACGAGCCATATTGCTCCCTCACCCTGCGTGGGATATCTCCTCACGTCTTACAGGGTCTTGGCGAGTGATATTAATCCTCACCTCACATGGGAGGTCTCTACACGACTTGTAGGTTCTTCCCCTGCCCCCCCTGCAGGTATTTTAAATTCACATACCTTATACCCTTGCTGATGGCCCTTGTCTACCCCTGCAGCAGCCGGAGGAGTGGGGAAGTTCCTCGAGAATCCCCGGGGTGCACCTAGGACGTCCTCCTCTCAATCAACTTTGCAGTCAGGCAGAGAGGTGTCCCATCTGGGTTGCCAAATTGACGTGTGGAATTAAACTTTATAACTCAGGATAGGTTATAAAGCAGGTATGTTTAATTCACCGGCGAGCATCAGGGTGGATAATTCCAAAAGCACCTGCTGCCCCGACTTCTTTTTTAAAGTATACATTCATACATATTCAATAGATGCCCGAGAATAGGTTGTGTTAGGATAATTAGTCTATCGAGAAGTCATTAACATAAGTCTTCTCCCATATCACATACCAGTGTCTTCTTATCAGCACAGGAGCATCCCAGGTCCATCTTATCAGTACAAAGGAAAGAACAAGACAGATCCAGTTTTCCTATCTCAAGGCATAGGTATTCCCATACCAGTGTCTTCTTAGCACACAAGCATCCCAGGTGAATCTTATCAGTACAAAGGGCCCCAGGACCGGGCCTAATTTGCAAAGTCATACTGTGAAGCTCCTCTTTATATATACAATGAGAGTTTTAATTATTCTAAGTTTTCCATATCCTATTAATCTAGTTATTTCTAAGCTTTCTATCACTGTCACTGAAGGCACCCCTAAACAGTTAAATATCCAAGAGGAAGTAACAAGCCTCCTGAAGGAGGATACCCCTCCCCCTTCTGTGGTAAAAATAGCTCCTGCTTTTTCAGAGGAATTGTGGAATGTGTGGTTTACAGATGTCTCTGCTAAGAGAGAGGGTAAACAATGGAGATACCGAGCTGTAGATATTAATGTAGATGCTAAGAGGGAAATAATTACCGAAGGTGAGGGCAGTGCCCAAGTGGGAGAGTTAGTGGCAGTGTGGAGTGTGTTTAATAGCGAGGAAGGGGCTAAAACTCCAGTGTACTTTTACACTGACTTGTTTGCAGTGTTCAAAGGATGCACAGAATGGCTCCCTTTTTGGGAACAGAATAACTGGGAAGTAAACCGAGTGCCTTTGTGGCAAAAGGAGAAGTGGCAAAAAATCTTAGATATTGCCAAACATGGGGATTTTGCAGTAGTATGGGTGCCATCTCACCAGGAAAGGGGTACTCTGGCAGGTGAATGGAATAACAGGGCAGATGAGCTGGCCAAAATTGCCCCTTTGCAGCAGGAAAATCAAACCAGGGAAAATTGGGACAGACTTTTGGAATGGCTATATGTTAAGCATGGTCACTCAGGGGCTAATGATTTATACAAAGAGGCACATGCTAGAAGTTGGCCTGTCACTAGGGAATCTTGCAAAACCTGTATTTCAGCTTGTGAACAATGCAGACTTCGACTAGAGGGACACCCCATGGAAGAATCCCCCCTTCATTTGAGACATAAAAAGTCTCTCTGGGAAACTTGGCAGATAGATTACATTGGACCTTTCCGAAGGTCAGAAGGGAAGCAGTACGTATTAGTAGGTGTGGAAGTGATTTCTGGCCTAGTTCAAGCCGAAGCGTTTCCACGAGCGACTGGGGAAAATTTGGTTTAGTTCCCTCCCAAAACCTGATTTAATTCAATCAGACAATGGCAGTCATTTTACTGCTGCCGAAGTGCAGGAGTGGGCAAGGGAAGAGGGAATCAAGTGGGTATTCCACACCCCATATTATCCCCAAGCTAACAGGATAGTAGAATGAATTAATGGACTCTTAAAATGATTTCTGAAACCTCACAAGCCACATTGGGTGGAACGCCTTTGGGATGCAGTTACCCATGTTAATGATTGCTGGGGAATAAATGGATGTCCCCAACTGAATGCCTTTTGTCCTAAACCCCCGACTTTGACCCCAAAGTCTCAGACTCTCAGTACTCCCGGAGAACTAGCTTTTTCTCCTGGACAGCCTGTGTTGGTAGAAATGCCAACCATTGCAACTGTTCTTCTCGTGTTCACTGAACCTCTTAATAAATATGCTTGTAAAGCCAAAGATGCTCATGGAAAAGAATATAAAATCAACACCAGGTGGATTACTCCATCCTTCTACTAACAATTTACTTCTGGTTCCTTTGAACGAACCGAGTCTGTTTTCTTTTCCAGGTGAGGACTCTGGAGCGTACCTGAAAAAAGAAACACCCATATGAAGCTGCTGATTGTGTGGCTTCATCAGTATTTGCCTTGTTAATATTTTTAGGATGTTTGGCATGCCATTGCAGACATTGTTTTGGTTGATCATTGTCGCCACGTTTAATATCCAGGGAAACTCCTGTACCCCCCCTCACTCTCAGAGGGTGGCAAAATGAATTTATAGCTTTAGGCCAGCAGGTGGCTGATGTTTTTAATCTGACTAATTGTTGGATATGTGGGAGTCCTTTAGGATTTAAAGATTGGCCATGGACATCAAAACCACTATCCCCAAAATGGCTCGTGAGCAATTTGAGTGACATAACCATTGGTAATAACTCATTCTATTGGAATGAAGAAATAAACCCATGGAAAATCCAAGTTCCAGAAAAAGGAGAATACTGTCTTAATCGGAACAACAGCAATGGGGTTTTTGTGGGTCACAGTGAGTGTAATTGGACATTTAAATATGGAAATCATTAATTATTCCAGGCTGTTGACCAATTAATTGTTCAACTTATAACCACTCTCTTCATGTCGAGGGCGACATGTTATGGTGTTTGTTTAGCAACACCACCAATGAAAAACTTATCCCTCGCAGTCTAAGTTGGGCATGGGTCAATGAAACTGGACATTAAAAAATATTTAATAACTTTTGATCTAGTAGCAATCTTAATGGAGCTAAGTTATTAAGGGAATCTGACCCTTTGACTTGTGCCATCAGTGGCATAACTAACCAAACAGTAACCATTAAGTGTAACTATAGTAGTTCGATAGGAGCATGAAAATGCGATCTTTGGATTAAAGGGAAAAAGGCAAATAATCAAATTAAGCATCCTTTGGGCTTAAAAAATACCACTTATTTTGAAACTCCATGTAATTTCAATTTAAGGCGCAAAGGGGATGGACCATTTATAAATGGAACTTGGGCCCTAAAAGGTCATTATTGGATTTGCTGTCATCATGCTTATAAAAAAATTACCAAATAATAGGAGTGGAACATGTTATGTGGGTTATATACACCCCTTCTATTTCCTGCTACCAGAGGAAAATGGAGACATTTTGGGAGTTAGGATATATGATGACCTTAATCGATATCAGTGGTCCATTGACACTTCTATAACAGGTGGTAGTGATCAAACTTGGGGTCAAGAGAAGTGGACCCCTCAACGTATCATAAAACATTATGGACCTGCCACCTGGAACCCCAATGAGTGGCTCAGTGGTGCTCAAGAACCTATCTATAATCTAAATCGCATTATTTGATTGCAAGCCGTCCTGGAGATCATTACTAATGAGACAGCACATGCCCTTGACCTATTGGCAGATCAGGCTACACATATGCGAACGGCAATATTGCAGCATCGCATGGTTCTTGATTACCTGCTAGCCGAAGAAGGAGGTGCTTGTGGTAAACTAAATTATTCTAATTGTTGCTTAAAAATTGATGATAGCGGCAAAATCGTTAAACAGATTACTGCAGGAATACAAAAGCTGGCCCATGTTCCTGTCCAGACATGGAAAGGCTGGGACATTGACATGTTTTCCTGGCTCCCTGGTGGTCCATGGGTTAAGCGAATCTTATTTTATTTGCTATGTGGTCTTGCCATGGTGATGTTTTTACCATGTATCATTCCATATTTTATACATTTGATTCAACATGTTGTAGCTAAGATGCAATTTATAACAACTGTCTCAACTGACAGTGTTAAACAAATTTGTGCTGTGCACCAAACTACACCATCAGTAATACATATTGTATAGTGTTATTGTTTGTTTTCTTTTACCTAAACTCGTGACAGAAGTTTCTAGACCCAGATGGTACACGCGCATTAAGCTAAGGGAGCGTGGAAATCTATTTTCCTACTTCATATCCTGACCCCGACTTTGGCTGAGCAGGACAGCAGACCACGTGGACCACGAGGACTGCAATGGCTTCACTTTGTGTCGTCGAATTCGCGGGAAATAATGGAATACCTGTATGTTCTTGTATCAATTTATTTTGCAACCTTTGTTGGGCTAACTATTGCTTTAATTTTTATTATGATACTTATTACATGCCCTTGTGAATGCATACCTTGTAATTGCCCTTCTTTCTTCTTCTTCTGCTCCTGAAACCAGGGACCATGAAATTGGGTTGTAATGAATTTTGGTTTTGTAATGTTAGTTTATAATATAGTTACTAGAGATGTTGTTAGTTATTAGATGTTAATTATTGTGATATGTGCTATCTCGATTCCTTCCTTCTTTCTCTATCGTTCATGCCACCTCAGAGAGCAATTCATAAGTTAGCAATGTTGAGCCACAGGGTGGTGTAAGGGACTGTGCCGGTGGGACCCACCATTGCCACAGCAGATGTGTTGTCTCAACATAGCTATGGCAGGAAACTCATGCCATCACCACAGTGAATTATCTATCTATACATTGTTAAGGCAGGAAGATAACACCACTGCCACAGAAGAGATTTAAGGCAGGAAGATAACACCACTACCACCACAGAGATTTAGGAGACTGACTGACGCCATGGAGCAACGGGGGAGGCTGATCCTGCAAAACTTAACCAAACTCCTGTGCATGTGCCCATACTTGGGGTCAGGGGGATCAAGGATCCTGGAGGCCCCTGAGGAATGTTGGGCACGTACACCATTGCCGGGTGGAAGGTGTGGTTAAGCAGAACAGCTTGTAAAAACTCTATAAAAAAATGGAATGAACTAACATCGGACGGAACGTTCCCCCACCGGACTTGGAAATGAATCGGACTGTCGGGACGCCGCAGCTCCGGGGTGGTAGCTATTGCTGTGAACTCTTTCCTTCTTTCCTTCTTTCTTTCCTTCCTCTCTCTCTCTATCTCTCGCTCTCCCTTTGCATTCGCAGATTTATTGTTGGGCAAATAAAGTTTCTTGGCTCTTGACTCCGGTTTGAGTCTTAATTCTGTTCCCAAGAGTACAAACAGAACCAAGCTCCAGTCTCAGACCAGATTGCAACAGGTGAAGGAAGGTTGGAGAGACAATCTTGATGCTGTGAGCACTGCTCAACGGTAGTGAAAACACTGGTGTGTTATCATCACCTTCCTAGCTACCAATACAAGCACAGCACTATGAGGGCTGCTATGGGGCTCAGCCAGACCCAATACACCAGCTTTTCTGAAGCCTAATTGAAGTCACTGCCTGAATGAAGAACAATGGCTGAAACACAATCCAGGCATGTCTGGAGGAAGCACACAACCAGCTGTTTACTTGTCTCCTCAAATATCAGTGTTTGCAGGTATTAGCTCTCCTTACCTTTAATTTTTCATTTAGAGAGTGGGTCAGCCTGACCTAACTTTGTGCACAGATTTGTGTATAGTTCAACACTAAAACAGAGTGTTGTAATTCTGGAGTTTAGACAATTCCCCTCCTTTGGTCTTGTTTCAGTCCAGGACTAGTCCATTTCCATCACATTTAGGCAGAGCTTGAGTGACTCTAGTCATACATATTGTTGTTACTGATTAGTATTACGTACCCAGTAAGGTGTGGTAGTACCTTGGAGGCAGGTAATTTTGAGATAGAGGTGTGCGTTAGTATTACAATGAGATTATTTCATGTGAGTAAAGTCATTTCGCCACAATGGTTGGCTCAGCCATGGACATCTCATGGATTCTTCATGTGACAACTGGTATGTAGATTATCAGATGTGTGGTGCCATCGAGTTCCCCTTCCTGCAGGGAGCACAACAGAGCGTGGCTGTGGTGTCTCCACTCCACTCCATCCTGCATTACTCCTATCAGCATGTGCTGAGCTGGCAGGATGTGTTGCTTAGGGAACCATGGTAAAGTAGATTCCATGCATGCCAACCATCCTGAAGGCAATAGCTGTATTTTACCCTAAAAAAGCTTTCTGTAATACTACACTTCCCTTAGGTATCAGTTTTCCCTAATTTCCCCACACACACACACACAATGTAATTTTCCCACAAGGTAGAATTCAATCATATTCTAGATACTTTCTTCTAGATGGATTTCAAAATAATACATTCCTTTTTTTACCCCTAATATTTGCTGAACATACTATGAAGCAAACAAGTAACCTTTTCTGATTATAATGTCTGGCTGCCAAAGACAGGCTTATCATAGTTTTGTGGGGTACTGTCATGATTTGTTGTGTTTCACCACCAGTACAGTGATGTTCTGGCTTCACTCCCAGAAGTGAAAAAAGAAATGGGAGATAAGCTAGCCCCAGCAAATTAGAAAGATAGGGAATGTGTGGGAGGGTAAGATTTGGTCTGTTAGAACAAATATTTAGAAGAAACATCTTTGGGAATCTTACATGCTGGTTATGCTGTGCCATAGCCTCCACCAAGTCCTGATCAGCAGTATTTTTTGTGGTTTCCATCTAAGGTATTTGGACCTATTCACAGTTAGCTCACTTCAGCCTACCATGAAGTTTTATTAACTCTGTTGACAGTTTGTACATATTTTTCAAGATCATAAAAGTAATTGTTAGACACAAAGAGCAATGCTATTATAACATGACAAAATTTACTACAGAATTTTTCAATATGCAAGTGCTAAAAGGGTGCATGGGATCAGGGACAAGAAGTGCCCAGGTCTGTGATTTTCCAGACGTTCTCCCTTACACCCTTCCAGCAGACCCAGCTCTGATATCAACAGAAGCAACCAGCAATGTGGATCTATCTGCTTTCAGTTCTCAAAAGAAATGAAATAAATTACCTAAAAGAAGCCATGCATTTGTGATGGAAATGCAATAGAGATTGATTTGTCCTGCTTCTCCTGCTTTATCATTACCCCCATGACAAAGCTGCTTGGCAGCCTTAAATAGGACATGACATATTGTCATCTTTCCTCCTCTGTCTCTTTTGTGTCTTTCAGGGAATCTCAGTGCAAGTGCCTTATTTCAAGGAAATAATTTTTTTCTGCCTCTGGCACTTCTCTTTGCCTTTCTTCTACTCATTGTTATTGTCACTTTTGCTCTTTACACTGCTCTTTGGCAATGACATCAGTATGTCCCATTACTATTGAAAAGTCACCCCCAAACTCTGAGAAAAAAAAATAAAATAGAACAATCATTCCACATAGTAGAATTTATTTTATCACCTATCACATCTGAAATTATGAAAAAGTTGTTCTAGAAGACAGAAGAATTTCTCTGTGTTCCAGATATCCAGTATCTCTGTCTTGCACAGGACTGTTAGGGACAGGACAAGAGAGCAAGAAGTGAGCCAGAAGAGTGCAGCAATAAACAACACGTGACCTCATTGATAACCATGGACCTAAAATAGCCAGCGTAACTGGGTCCATGATATATAATGCTCTGTGCTCAGTGCTATCTTCTGTAATAACACTGCCGACACTATAGTTTGCCCCAGATACATCAGCTTTTGCCAGCTGTAACAATGCCGACTATCCTTAGCAAGCTGTCCAAAAAATGGCAAAAGACAAATTAAAAACGTCTCCTCTTTCACAGAACACTTGACCGTCATAGACCCAAGCAAGAAAATAAAGGCTATAAAGTATTCAACTTCTCAAATTCCCAATCTGAGAGATGTCTTATGTGAGACATTTTCATTCAAATTAATTCAGCTCCCATAGAAACCAGAAACACAATTCTAATGCTTGCTTATAGAGGATCAAAACCTAAGGGATTCATAAACATAAAGTCACAATCCTTTTATTTTATTTATTTGGATTTGTTATCCTGGGAGATTTAAACATATGCAAATAAAACAGGAAGTTAAAAACCCAAAGACAGTTTCTCACTTTCTGGCTCAGAGTTTATCTTTGATCTAACACATACAGTAGATTACATAGTGTTTAGTGGCACATACCATCTTCAATCATGCATACAGTGGTAACAATTTTTTTTCCCACTGTCTAATAGCTTGCTTTCTGATGTTATGTGCCAGATGACATAAGATTATCATATGCTCTAGAAAGGAAGTTTATTTCTCTATGTGCTAATCATTAGTTCAGTCAAGAGTTTGAGTAGAGTTCTGAACTGTGTCCAAATCAGACATGAACAAAAACAAAAGCCTTGATCTGATGGATCTGATGAAGTTGCTACTGGAGAAAAGGAGATGTCCAAACCACTCTCTTGGATTTTTCCACAGCATTCACCATTTCTGCCCAGGGCATCATTATCTGTGAGATAATACCAAAGGTCCAAATGGATCATTAAAACTACTTGAGCCCTTCCTGGAGGAAGACATTAGCATTATGCCAATTGGTAAAATGTGCACAATACACTTCCTTCATAAGGTTTAAAAAAAATATTTCTTAATCTTTTTAAAATATCAACATACAGATATCAGCTAAACTGAAAAACAGTTGATATACAGCATGGCCTCTAAATATCAGTACACATTTCTGTTGCCAAGATGACGTAGCACGAGATGAAGACAAATCAGAGGCAGAAAGGGTATCAACTGACCGATTAAAAAAAAAAAAGTAAAATTTGCAATTACCTTATAATCTACTTTCATAAAGAATTTGGATGTGAATTGAACAGTCGAGGTCATATTTAGAAATACTTACGGTTCTTTGTAAGACCACCTCTAATATTGTTATCCATCTTCTTTCCTTACCTAGAAGATTGCCTGTTGCAGTGGATGATGACCAGGCATTAGTTATTGCTCACACTGCCTCTTGGCTGGACTAGAGAAACTGATATAATTGGATGTAAATCCTCCAGCATGTAGGAAAAGCTAATTAATATAAAAGTCTGCAGGCATCTCCTCAACAATGCAGATTACACCTGTGATGTAACAAGCACAGCATAGTTTATGTTGACTTTTCAGAGAAATAAAAAATCTAATTCAAACAGAGCATGGTCCAGAACCACAAAATGCCTAACTGTCCACAACGAAGACTAAAATCTGCAGTTGCTTCCCTCTGATACACAGGAGCTTCTCTTACTTCAAAACCAGGTCTCTCCATCTAAAACCCCTGCACTGCAGTGACAAAACAGGACGCAGACTGCACACATTTTGCTCCCAAAAGAAAAGATGAAAGTAAATCCATGAGCAGTGGTCACGCTCAGTGTACCACCCAGAGAACATCTCTGATTTTGTGATGTCAAGTGTGATATAGAAACTATAAAGAGTAGAGCAGTCATTAAATAGAAGACAGATAAGATGGTTTGCTAATGGTATAGGAACTATTGCCTAAATCTATGTAAACTTCTCAGTAACTGCAGAGTCTAGAAGTAGCTGACATTGAAGATGCATTTTCAGATTGGACCCTGGGTTTGCTGAGACCCATGGTTCAATATCCCTGAAGATGTCTGCAGATTTTCCAGAGAAACTGGTTGTGGGAAAACCACCTTGGGGGAATTGGAGAAAATTGGGACCTAATATAAGCATAGTATTACAGAAAGCTTTTTTAGGGTAAAATACAGCTATTGCTTTCAGGATGGTTGGCATGCATGGAATCTACATCACCACAGTTCCCTAAACAACACATCCTGCCAGCTCAGCACATGATGATAGGAGTGACAGAGGACACCACAGCCACGCTCTGTCATGCTCCCTGCAGGAATGGGAACTTGATGGTACCACACAGCTGATAAGCTGCATACCAGTTGTCACATGAAGAATCCATGGGATGTCCATGGCTGAGCCAACCATTGTGGAGAAATGACTTTACTCAGATGAAATAATCTCATTGTAATACTAAGGCACGCCTCTATTCCAAAATTACCTGCCTCCAAGGTACTACCACACCTCACTGGGCACATGATACCTATCAGTAACAACAATATGTATGACTAGAGTCACTCAAGCTCTGCCTAAATGTGATGGAAATGGACTAGTCCTGGACTGAAATAAGTCCATGGCAGGGGGAATTGTTGTCTAAACTCCTGGATTACCCAACTCTGATTTAGTGTTCACAAGGCTAGGTCAAGCTGACTCACTCTAAAATTGTTATGAATGAAGGGACTTTAATCAAGGGAGTCAGCCTTGGGGAGCATGAGAACAGACAGTGAAAAGAACACCATTATCTAAGTTATGCAGAAAGAAGCCTTCAACTGAGGAAAGTTCAGGCTATAAGAGGAAACAGGATGATAAGGTGTTGCAATCCGCTGACATCAACAGAAAATTAGTCTAAAGTAGGACAAAGATAATAGTGGTAGTGGGAGATCACGACCTCCAACTCAAATAGCCCCCCCAAAAGAGGGCAAAACCCTGCTTGAGGAGCATGCATAGTTAGCAGAGAATTTCAATAGTGCTATCTGAGGATGCGTACTGATTTGCATTAAAGTGAGAAACTTGTAACCAATCCTGTGCATGATGAATTAATATGCAATGTACAATGAAGTATAAAAAGTGGACAGATGAGGGGAGAAGTTAGGAAAGACTCCATTGTAACTTCTGGGATCAGTCAACAGGCTGAACCTGTCTTCTCCCCCATAGGGACGCCTATTGGGTAAGAACTTTGACTTATGCATGCTAAATAACTAACACATTCTAGCTGCTATTAGTGATTATATTTTAGTTGTATATAGTTTGGTTGTATATCACATCAAGTTTGTGTTTTGCAGACAGTCTTTATCACATACCTTTATAACAAACCTTAATTTGTTGTGATTTCATATTAGTAAAGAGTGTTATTCCATAAACTGTTAGTATTAATTCTTCGTGGAAGCTAGCAGTCACCAGCAGTGGGTAACATATTCAAATAAAGTGGGAAGACCTGCTGAGGAGTCCTCCTTATGCTGTTGGCGCATTTCCCTGAACAAGTCAGTCAAATCATTGTCCGACCCAGCAGGACTGTTCAGTGAAGGATCTCTATAACGCTGACAGACTAGTTGGGCACAAGGGTCTCAGCTTTCCTGGAGTGCTGACAGACAGATCAAACACTAGGGGTCGGGAAAATATCTCTTCCCCCCCCCCCCTTCACGTGACATGGGTCAAGTACCTGCTTCCCTTTCATGCACAGGCTAATTTGGACTGGTTGTAGACTTGGAATTTGGCATCTTCTTCTCTTTTGGTCTGTGGTTCTGCTCGATCCAAATTTGCCACTGGCCTTTCAGTGAGAACTACGTGCTGCAGATTGTCTTCAAAGCAGAGTGTAGGGAAAAAGGGGAAACAGTACAAATCTGACATGTAAAACTGGAGAATAGTAAGAAATATGGTATCTTCTGCAAGCAGGTGAAATAACATCACATATCTGGAACAGTTTTGAGGATGGGACAAAATTTAGTTTTGGTTCAAATGTGTGCTTGAGTCTCAGTTCATAGGCCAAGGATCACCTTAGCCATGGTGTACATCTCAAATCATCTAATGTAGATGGCAAATGTAGTTTTCATTCTCACAACATATATTTTTTTTAACTGGGTGCACATACATGTAGCAGTATTTTGAAATATATATGAAGGGTACACAGGTAGATTTAAAATAATTTCATTTAGCTGGATACTCTGCTTGTCTACTATTACTCTGTTTCTTTTTCTGAATGTTCCCATATCTTGACCTGAAACATTTGGTGCTGCTTTAAGTTCTGAAGATATTGCATGTGTTCAGAGGTGAGGGAAATGTAATCATGGACCAGAAATTATGCCATCTGGCTGTACGATCTACCACACTAATCAAGTAAGTGATTCAAATTGCTAAGTATGCAAAGGAGCACTGGGTACTGATTGTTTGTAAAAATGTACAGATTCAAGATTCACAACATGTATCTCTCAGAGGACATGGCCTACGACAATTTTAACGCTATTACTCTTCCCTGCTCAAAAGAAAAGATGGGAGGGGGAAAGGCTAAATCTGCTAAACAAATAAATTGTGCACACCTAATTCTTATAATGTGTCTTAGAATGTACCAGATAATGCTTGTAGCTCAGACCTATGATTTCTAAACAAACACTATCTGTTCCTATCTTGTAACATTTTTTGTGTGAACAGAGGTCTGTGGAAAAAGCAGAAATAACTAATGTCACTGCACATTCCCAGAGCAGTTGAATTGCAGGCTTGTTTAAAAGTCCAACATCTTATTTTTAAAACAAAACATTTTTCTTAACTGGACAATGTCAGCTATAATGTAGATAAGAACTCACATGGATAGACATACTAAAGTCAGTGTGAGAACTCACACGAGTAAATTTTGAAAATATAAATATTAAGCTTAAACCTTAATTACATGCATCAAGACATGAAAATTTGCTGTTTAAAATAAAATTTACTTTGATTCCAGCTCTACTACTGCTTTTTAAATTAAAATTAAGGTAAGATAGAAATTAATCTGAGGTAGAAATAGATATTAGAAATGGACAGACTTTTAAAAATATATACATTAGTGTGTAGGTGCACATAGATATTGTTTCTTTTGGTTCTGTACACAAATATGTATGAAATAATAAGACTTGACCAAAACAGCAAAGTATACCCTGTGCAATGGTCAAATGTAGACAGGAGGATGGAATTTTGCTGCTAGACCAGAAGTTTCTAGTACAATGCTGTTCCTTTTGGAAATCATTTCATTGACTACAATTGGTCTGGATTTATATCTTAGCAATACAAAATAAAAAAAAATAATTAAATGCCACTTAAAAGAAATCACAATACACTTTAGGATGCAATTTGAAAATACAACTACTCATGCTTGCTTAAAATTATAGTTTATCAGTCAAGGATTATATATCCTACTGAAGTTAGCACAAAAAAATCTACTATTGGTTTGAATGGACTATGCTTTTTCATTTACAGTGACTTAAAATGTAATTAATGAACACTACATCCACATCAATATTCCCTTGAAATCTCAACTATTATACACAACTTCAGAGGTACATCATCTGGGATTGGCATACATAGTAAGATAAAGTGAACAAAGAATATAGTTTTCTTAAGTTACACTAACAACTACTTGGGATTCTCCCCCAGGATATTTAAAATTTTATATATAAGTAAACTTAAGTTTGAAATATTTGTACTCAAGAAATATTACAAGTTAGTGGTAATAGATTAAATGAGAGTTTAGTGAGAATTTTTTTTAAAAAAATGAATTCCTCTAAACTACACAGGAACTATTCCTTAGGAAATGCTTGAGTAAATAAGGTAGCATCCTTGAATTTCTAAGCCCTCTTTTTCCTACTATTCAGATAATGACTCAGACTTTTTTTTCTCCACCTCCCCACACTTAGTGCATATAATTTCTGGGGCTCAGAACAAAGAAAAAAGCAAACAGCTCTTCTTTCATGGTAAAGCAAAACTTGCCCACTTATAAAGATATTGGAACCAAAAAATATTCATGGTTTTATTGTATATATTTTCTTCAAATTATTAATAATATTATATTTATATTTATATTTATGGCTTTGCGCAAAGACAAAAGAAAAAATATCTAACTCATCCCTGGCCATACAGTTATTATAAGAATCAGATTTATAGTCTTCCCAGCAGCAGTAAAATTCAACATTTTTCATTAATACGTTTCATCCTGTACAGATGTGAGATTTCATACTTATGGGCTTACTTATGTACAGAGAAAATAGGTCACTTCTGAAACTAGCAATGAACCTTTGTATTACAGGAATGTTAGCAATTTGTTTCTTAATCTAAGTACATAGACATTCGTACAAACATATATATACACATATATAATTTTATACTCTGTACCATTTTTTAAATTAAGTTACAAATCCTAGATATTGTCCACTCTATTACAAATTCATTTAAAAATTATTATGGTTTTGCTGAAAGACCATATGAATTAATATTTCTTCATAGTGCTTAAAATAAAAAAAATATATAAAAATATTTCACTACTAACCCCATTTCTCCTAGCAAATGTAAACCTTAAACAGTGTGAAAGATCAGTATATGATCTTAATTAACTGAAGTAAATGGTCTTGCAGTGTATCCATAATGTTCCAAACACTTTTAAACAATCGCTTCTTCGTATACTATTCTGGGCCACTTGAATTAATGGCAGCAGCATGTTAATGGGTTAATTACATTGATTTTTAATGGTGAGTGGGAGTCAGCAAAAACTGGAAGTTTTTTTTTAAAAATGTATTTGATGTACCACTTTATTAAAAGGTGTAACAGGCATAACAGGCAGCATGGGTTCAAGCTCTGTGGAGCTTTATAATATTTACTTGGCTCTCAAGTACATCTGGATTCATTGCATTATGTAGTTTGTGATATTATTTAATTTTTCAATGCATTGTTAAACTCAGCATTAATGGGAAAAGAATCAGTCCTTTGCATTCACTTCCTTCATGAGTCAGCTGGGTTTTAAGGAACAGAATATAGCTTGTATCATATCCATAATGCTGATTTTTCAATGAGTTAAATTATGACACATTTAGTTTCAATCTCTATTTAATGTGACAAATCAGACACAAATGATTACGAAAGAACTTTTTTGTGGATAACATAATGTGAAGGTTTGAGCAAACAACAAAACGTTCACAGAACAGTATGCTTTAACCCTGCTTTCTGTCACCATTTCCTTACTGTTTTGAAGACATAAAAAATAAACCTCATACCTATGGGCTATGCTTGGCACTACATGCCTTAGGATATACTAGCCATTTAATTACAATATACACAGAGCAAATCGTGCATTTCCAGATAGATTTGATGCTATATTATATTTATATATCGAATACAAAACTACAGTGAAGACACAGAAAGCACCTGAAAGCCTAAATCAAGCTATGGTTTACAAATAATCCTTTAAATGAAAAACCTCACTTCTAGACTTCAACCAGAGATTCAAAGTCAGAATTATAGTAATTTTAAGGTAGACACAATTAATGAATGGTTATTAGTTCCTAAGATACCATAAAGCCTTTTCCTAAAATGGCCGACCAAACCTATTTTTATTGTCTTTTTTTTTTTTTGGTTCTCCAAAGCATGCATGGAAAATTTTCAGATGCTATTGAGGGCAAGGAGAAGAAAAGTGATGGCACTGGTGAAGTACAAGTGGCTTGCAGGATCAAGCATACATTTTTACATAAAACATTGCATGTAAAAGTAACATTAAAGCCACTGCATTACAATTCAACACTTATGTTGCACTTAGGTTCAATAAATTTTAAAACTGTAAATTTCAAAGTGAAGAGCTGAACCTAAATTCCTAAACAAAGACTTTGCAATGATACAGCAACAGCAGCTTTTTTTTTGGGGGGGTGTCTAAAAAGTTATTTATAATGGCAATATTTATAGTCTTTGTAAAAGTCTTTAGCAATGTGAAGACTGAAGTCCACCCATTTTTCTGAAAGAGCAGAACAGTCAACATGTCATGAGGTTACAATCTATCCAGAAGAGTGCTAGTGCCAGCATTTTGATTGCAGGTGTTGGCAATTATTTGGTTTTAAATCTAATTCTGAATGGAAAGTGCTAAAATATGAAATGCAATAGGAAACAACAACTGAATTCTTCCTGACAAATTAACAACATATATGTAATACATTAAATAATGAAGGTTTCAGAATATCACTCAGTGTTATATTATAGTTGCATTGATTTTTTAATATATATGTTTGAACTTTTTTACTGTGTTGACAGTTTTTGCATGAAAATAGAAAACCTCATAAACAGAGAAATCTGTCAGACTGATTTTAAAGTCAACATGTTAAAAATAAATAATATTACAGCTGAATTTAGACTTCTTTAATGGTTGCAAGAAAAGAAGATGAATTCCAACAAGTTTTTAAAATTCTTTCATATATATATATATATATATAATTTTTACATTCAAGGGAAAAGCTGTCTAAAATATTTTTCTCATAGTGGACTGCTGGGGTACATTAGGAAATAAGCTAAAACTGTTCCATGGATGGTTCTCAGTTCATTACAAGTCTGTTGCTCACAGTTACCAGGAATCATAAGTTTGATGCGAACCGTGGTTTGTCTCCCTCAGGCTCTGTGCTTAAGACTGTGGAAAAATCCCTTTGCAGACAGGCTGTGGGTGGTGTGGCCACCCGGTTTGGGGGTATGGCTCCTGAGGACATCTGTCTGAAGAGTGAGACACGCTGGGGGACGGTGGCCTGACTGGCTGGGGGCATGCTTGTACCAGGGGTGGGCTGTGGGAGGGAGGCAAGGGACTCTTCCACAGTGGGGTGAGGCCTGGTGATCAGGGTAGAGATCTCATGGGGCAGGGAAGGCTGCGAGGCAGAGAGGGGCCGCACCTCCTGGGTCAGATTGGTGTGGTAGAGGGCCTGGGTGCTCTTGTGTACCTCATTCTTCTGTGCCTGCGGTTGCTGCTGCATGAGAGAGAGTTGTGAGGTGGTTGATGAGACATACTGGAAAGTTCGACCAGCGAGAGGGCTCTGTACAGGTGGGCTGCAGATTGCAGTGGTGTAGGAGCAGGGTGAGAGGATGATGGCTTGCTGGGACATCTGTGTGCTGAGCGAGGTGGAGTGCAAGTTTCCATGAGAAAGGCTGCTTGTGGTGTAAATGGAAGGGGACTGCATCCTGATGTGTAATGATGAGGTGGCAGTGGAGGTGCTGGAGTTCAGCACAGGCATCTGCTGCAAGCTCACTGGGGCAATGGTCTGCACCATCTCTCTGTCATGCTTCACAATCTGCTTTAAGACCTCATTTTCCTGGTTGTTGAAAACCCCAGTGTTGAGGTCCTTCTGGAACTTCTGCAGGAGGATAGAGTTCTTCTTCCCTTTACAGAGAGGCAGAAGAGTTAGCAAGCCTGACACACAGAGGCAGACCCTCACTCTGACCTTGCATTTCAACCCCCATCACTGAGGGCCACATTGGCATTGTAAAAGCCTGAGCAAACACAGGGTTGAGCCCTGGCCACAGCTCAGCAGGGAGCCCACTGTGATAGGCTGCACTGCACCAATCTCCCCAGGACCCAAGGACTGAAGACCTCCTCCCTTGAGGCAGAACAGTGCTGAGCCTCTCCAGGTACCAGTGCTGCAGCAAGTCATGCTGGCATGCAGCTCCTGACAGCTGGTCTCCATGTACACCCAGTTTCCCCTCTCTTTGTACCAACATGGCAGGTTTTCATAACACCATTGTGCTCAGACACCTGAACTTTCTGTGCCTCTTCACTTGTAGTGCACTGCTATTACTACAATTATTCTGAAAGTGTAACCATGGTAATTTACTGAAAAACAGGGTGAAAAAAACCACCAGGCTCTGCATGTATGTCTTTCCCATTGAAAAATGATCCTAATTTCCACTAAACTATTACACAAGTTATAAATATATCTGCCATTTAGCACATTGCCTGGAACTAATTATTAGACATTAGTAACCAGTGACCACTAGCTTGCAAGAAATCTTCTTTTTAAATATTTTTGAATTAATATGAACTCACAGCTAATGTTAAAACTGCCTACACAATAAAGAATGCTATACACTGTGTCCTGATGTTTGCTTGATGGCTCTTGGTGTCTGCAAGATGTAGACACTATTCTGTGTCATCAGATGCACAGGAACACAATTGCACTCAATTGTTTCTTATTTTTCAATAAAATGGTTCATATTTTATCTTTTGTCCTGTGTAGATAGCACTTCAGATGGGATTACTACTCCAAGAGCAGACTGGACTTTACTACTAATATCACTTAAGCACATATTACTTTGAGTTGGACTACATTTCCAGACAGTCTTGAAAAACAAATTATAAGGCTTTGAAAAGTCTTGAAAACATAAATTAATGCACTGACTGTTCACAATCTGCAAAATACTAAAACAAGTCTATTAAATATTTGAAACCTGTATACATGTATTTATTTATTAAACATTTAATATATTAAACAAGTTTTCTTCCTAATTGGGATAAATATTTTAGGCATAGCTGCATTTTGAAACCAGCGTCAATAATGCTGATCAGAGTGCATTTCTCCTGACCAAAGACCATATATTTTTATCTAGTATGTCCTATTAGAGAAGTCCAGAATGTCTGGATGCACAACAGCAGACTCCACACACACTGTTTTGATAATCTGCCATATCATTCTGCCTTTCACTTGGATATCATTGGCCTGCTTTCCTGATTTCAAGTAGATCTCAGTAATGCCAGTGTGCAGCCATCAATGCTAGCAGCACCCATGTTGTGAGGAAAACAAGAGCCCTGCTGCAAAAAAAAAAAAAAAAAAATCACTTCAACAAACATGGGTTTTGTGAGTGCTGAGAGACTTCAGCTCTTCCCAGCATTATAGATGTCACCTGTAAAGTATTTATGTAGGAAAATGTCATCCACTGCTTATGAAACTGCAATAAACCCTATGAGTGCTGAGGGCAGCAAAAGAAATGTGGGATTAATAAGTAATACTAATGAAAATTAAAGTATACAAAATAATCCTCAGAGGACTATGAGAGTTTTCCAAAAGTCAAAAGTTTTAAATACTAAAAAGTGAGCTTGCAGAATTTCTTGTCTGGACACATTTTATTCATAGATCAGCAGAACATTTACTGCAGCATAACAGAAACAAAATTGTGGGACAGGGCCTGAGAGGCAAGTCTCCAAGTATGGTCCAGCCGATAAGCAGGGATGTGCTGGAGCTTGTTGGCCATAAACCTTGGGAGGATGGCCATAAAACCTTGGGAGGACTGCTACTAACCTCGGGAGGACAAGGAATGTGAATAGATAACAACCGACAGGATGAGTCAGGCCGAGAAAAGATAAGGGAATGAGGAACAGATGGCCCAAAAGAGAAGTTGGGGCGAATGAAGAGACGGGACATAGCTTGATACAAGCAAGATGTTGATTTATTGTACACAATCACGAGTTTATATATGTTTTCAGAAGCTGCGCGCTTTAAACAGATTGGTTCTTTAAGCTAAGCATTACATACTAGGCAATCCCTAATTGGTTAACTACAAACAAAGAACACTTTAAGTAAGTTTCTACAGTCATCAATTAGCACAAACTTGTTACTTCTTGCAGGAGGGGGCCTGGAAATCAGGACCATAAGTAACAACCAGTTAGCTGAAAGGAATGTACTTGAGTTTGTAGGCCACAAACCCTGGGAGGACAAGGAATGTGAATAGATAACAATCGACAGGATGAGTCATGCTGAGAAAAGATAAGGGAATGAGGAACAGATGGCGCCAAGGAGAAGTAACAGGTTGCTGTTAATTGATGACTGTAAAAACTTACTTAAAGTGGCCTTTGTAGTTAACCACCAATCAGGGATTGCCTAGTATGTAATGTGTAGTTTAAAGAACCAATCTGTTTAAAGCGCCCCGGCCTCTGATAACATGTATAAACTTGTGATTGTACACAATAAATCGACATTTGCTTGCATCAAGCAGCGTCCCGTCTCTCATCGTGGCAAACTGGTGACCCCGACATGATGGGTTTATGAACCACCAGGCTGAGCGGCAGGTCGTGAGTCCCACAGAACGTTGAATGAGCTGCTGAAAGGAAGCAGGAATTGAAAAAAAGTCCCTCTGGAATTTAGAGGTGAGCTGTGGGAAACACGGGGAATCAGGCGTCTTCCCCCAAAAGAAACATATATGAGCTTATGAAAGCTCTCCTTAATAAGCATGAAAAGAATATTCCGGGGCATGATCTCAAGGCAATCCTTAGATGGGTACAGGTGAAAGTACCCGCTGTAACTGCATCTAATATTTTTACGTGAGAACTTTGGGATGATGTGGGGGTAAAACTATGGGATGCGGCTACATCGGGGGATGCTGAAGCGCAGCGCATGCTCCCATGGTGGAAAAGCTTTTTTAAGATTTTGAAAGCACAGGAAAAAAGTCACAGAGACAAAGCGGGGGGGGGGAGAAGGAAACTCTCCTACAGTACCTCCATTACCACCGGAGGACCCAAAACTGCCTGACCCCTTGAAGGTTTGTGCCACGGGTTACCCCCCAAAGGAAGACCCCTTTGATCCGGGGCTGGTGTGTAGAACGAGCTGAGGCATCTGTACTACGTGATGTCTCACATTCTGAACTGTTTGCCTTATTACAAGAGCTTGTCTTTCTCTTAGACTCTCGCCCTCACCCCTATTTTGTTATGCATGTCAGGGCACATACCTCTTTACCTGGCTTTATTACAGAAGGGAATCGAGGAGCTGATAATGCTCAATTTACCAGTACAAGTCCTACCAGATAGTCTAGCACAGGCTAAACTAAGCCATTCTTTCTTTCACCAGAATGCTGGAGGTCTCAAACGGCAGTTTGGGCTTACCTCCCATCAAGCGTCTAATATTATCGCCGTATGTCCTGACTGCCAAAGGCATTCTTTTCCATCCATAGCAGGAGGGGTTAATCCTAGAGGACTACAGAGCTTACAACTATGGCAAATGGACGTTACACATTATCCAGAGTTTGGTAAATTAAAATATGTCCATTCCTCTATTGACAACTTTTCAGGTGCTCTGTTTTCTTCTTGTTACACAGGAGAGAAAGCTGGTGATGTCTGCAAGCATTTGATGCATGCTTTTGCCGTCTTGGGCATACCCTCCCAAATAAAAACGGACAACGGTCCCGCATATATCTCAGCTGCAACAAAGGACTTTCTTGACTCATGGGGCATAACCCACATTACCGGTACTCCTCATTCCCCTACAGGTCAATCTTTGATTGAACACTCTCATCAGTCTTTGAAACGCTTACTACAACAACAAAAAGGGGGAATGGGGACTGCAACCCCTGAGGAACGAGTAAAGAAAGCTCTGTATGTTTTCAATTTTTTGAATTGTTCTTTAATAGATAATAATCCTCTGATAGTTCGGCATTTTAATGCGAATGCTTCACTTGAGGCACGAATTAAACCTCTGGTGTTGGTCTGTGATCCAGAAACAGGTAAGATTATGGGACCATATCCTCTTGTGACATGGGGAAGAGGTTATGCTTGTGTTTCCACAGAAAAAGGCCCCAGGTGGATTCCGGTGAAGAACATACGACCCTTCCGTGAATCCCTACCACAATCATCCAGTGAGGACTCCGATCATCCTCCGGATCATCCCCTCGATCAACAAGCTTCTGAACCTTCTGGGATCACAAATAACTGAAGCAGTATAAACTGAACGCTGTGGACTGAAAATGACTAAATTAATCAATGTAGAGAAGTATCAGTCGTGGGAATTTCTTGTACTATATGCGGGCACCGTAAGCCTTGGGTCTTATGTGTGTGCTATAACTGTAAAAAGGAATGGTGGTGTAGAGTAGTATTAGCCAAACGATGGTGTGAAGGCTGTCTTGTTAATGAAATTAATACTTTTAGGTCCATGTGAAACTTAAAAGCTAGGAAGTGACTTAACACTAACAGTACTCAGCAGCAATTTTTCTATTGCTGTCTACGCAAGGTTGCAGAGGCAATTATGAAGATGTTTGATTCTATTTTTGCTTCTCTGAAAAAATAACTAATCTCCTTTAAGAGCCATGTTTATAAGTTTTCTCAGTCTAGACCAGGGGACCACAAACTATGGCCCACGGGCCAGATACAGCCCCCCAGGGTCCTCAATCCAGCCCCCGGTATTTACAGAACCCCCCTGCCCCCCCCCCCACACACACACAGCGGGGGTTGGGGGGGGGGGGAAAACCAAGGAGCCACAGATGACTTCCTGCCACTTCATCCGCGCACCAGCTCCTGTTTAAAAAGTTTGAGGACCCCTGGCCTAGACACTGATTTCATCAGGCCTTTTAAAAAAGATCTTCTTTAAGTTGTAAGAAATGATCCATCCGCTGTCAAACACAGCTTGCTGACTCAATTAACCCAAGTGATTCTATTGATGTTTTTGGGAAATACTCCACCGACAATCATTCACTAGATTTACTAAACTTATTTAATACATGACATCATGATATTTGAATATAAGAACTGCTCTAAGAAAAAATGCTTCAGGCATGAAAATGCCTTCTGTTATCTTAGGTTTTAAGTCCTAGGCATTTTGGGAGAGTAAACTTATGATTTTAGACTTTTTTTCCTCATTGGGCTAAAAAACTAGAACTCTTTTAACCTCCGCTTACTCCATGTGAATAGTCTAGTAGACTTTCTCTGCAAGTGCCTCAAGCAGGAATTCACCATTCTCAAACAGAAGAGACCAAAGCCATACGCAGAGTCCCAAGAAACAGCCCCAATCCTACAACAACCAATTCCTGAACCCACAGGAAGAGGGTTACTGGATAAAGGCCAAAGCCAGTGCCTGAGGCTTATAACAGCAAAACATACAAGACAGAATAAGAAAGACACATAAATCCATCTTAGGGAAGTTTCCCAACTGAAGGCTTCAATATTCAGACATGTTACATAAGTCCTCGTATGTTTGTAAAGTTGTCAAACTCAAAATATTGCTGATATGTCACTTTTAACTGAATATATGATAATCCTTTTCCACATCTTTACCCTTCTTTTCAATGAAGATTAACATTAGAAAAGTTTAAATGAGGCTTAGCATTACTTAAAAGATTATTTAACACAGTATTACATAAAGTCAGCTAGAAATATTTTTCATTATATATTCCAGTCCTTGGGAAGTACAAGGAAACTTGGGAGATTTGATCTGGTGCGTTACTAGGAAAAGCTTAAACCAGACTGTGTTATTGACAGAAAGTTACCATGTAGAATTTTTATGGTGTATCACCTAAAGATAAAAGAAACCAAATGAGTTGATTAGACATCCTTTATGGTAATAATTTTAAAAGCATGACAAACTGGAGGATGTGTTGACCCTGATCCCTAATGCACAGGTAGTTCAAGATAACTTTCTCCTGTAGCAGACAATGTAAAACATTGGGAGCAAAATATGTAATATATTTTGTTTCTGGCTATAATTGAAGTGAGGAAAAACTCACTGTGGAATGCTTTTTGGATTCACTGGTGAGCAGTAAGTGATCTAACCCAAGTTTTTGGGAATGGAAGATGTTCTCAAGTACTTGAACTATTTTAATTGTTTATATGGAATAGAGGAGAGCTATTTGATAGGAACTGGAAGGATCCTAAACCTATCCAAATGGATGTTCTGAATTTAGCATTCACACCTTAACCCACAAGAATGGAATGCAAGTTTAATGTCATGTGTATCCATGCTCCTGCAGCTCCAGTTACAGAACTGACCATTAGAAAAGTGTTGTGGTTTAACCCCAGCTGGAAACTAATTACAATGCAGCAGCTTGCTTGCTCCACCCCACCACCCCTGTGGGATGGGGAGGAGAATAAGAAAAAGGTAAACTCATGGGTTGAGATAAATTGGGAGGGGACACAGCCAGGACAGCTGACCCAAACTAGCCAAAGAGGTATTCCATACCATATGACATCATGCTGAGTATATAAACTGGGGGACATTTGGCATTATGGCATTTGTCTTCCCAAGTAACCGTTACATGTGATGGAGCCCTGCTTTCCTGGGGATGGCCAAACACCTGCCTGCCCATGGGAAGTAGCACATGAATTCCTTGCTTTACTTGCATGTGTGGTTTTTGCTTTGCTTATTAAACTGTTCTTATCTCAACCCTTGAGTTTTATATTCCTTTCTGATTCTCCTCCTTATCCCTCTGAGTGATGGAGGAGTGAGCAAGCAGCTGCATAGTGCTTGGTCGCTGGCTGGGGTTAAACCACAACAAGCAGCAATGCTCTCTGGCAGAATTTCAGTAACAAATTAAAGCAAAACTTAGTTGGGAGACATGCTATTTGAATTTCAAGAGTTTGAACAAAAATACAACTACTTTAGATAATTCTCATTAAATGGAAGGGAAGGGTGGTAGAAAATGGGTTGTAATCGGAAGTCCAGGTATCAAAATCTAGCAGTCTTTACACTGCTATATTTCACAGTAAGTCTTTTTTTGTGCTCAAATTGGGTAGGAGGAGATTAAAATCTTCTTGTGCTAGTGGGATGCTTACTTGTAATGTCCTAATAATTTAATTTCAATAAGCAAGCACTATAGTATGGGGCTGTAATAGTAGAGCAGTTAGAGGCTTCAGGCTTGATTATCTAGATGTATTGATTATCAGTACTCATAAAGGTACTAAGATAACTTCTGAGGTTTTATATATATATATATATATATATACACTGCTAGAGCAGTCTAATGCTCTAGCTCTGTCATAGCTAAATTGCACTCTACAGCTGTTTAAATTTAACACCAATACTGTTTTGAGCACTGGGTTAAGAGGCCTATGTATGCATTTTTCAGATATGTTATTCGTCTACAAAGCATGAATGCCTGTTTCATATTGCTCCCCAAAAATTGCCTTTAAGAAGGATCCAAAGCACAATGAATAATGCCAGTGATAACAATTGAAAGGGAGTATAACTCCACAGGAACTTTTCCTCTAAGTAGATTGTAGATTCATACGTATTCAAGCCCATAGAATTGCATTTTCAAAAATCACTTTGAAATTCTGGGCACAATTTCTTACTGAATTTTTGAGATTCTTAATTTGCTATACAAGTACCTGCACTGACATAGCCTGTAATGACAAACTTTGAATAAAAAATTATTTGCAAATTTTGTGGGAATAAGATTACAGGTTTTCTAGGGTTCTTACCTTTCAGCAGTTTACCCACTTGACCAGCACACTATAGGACTGTTTTATGACTTGTTTTGAACAAATAACATTTTACGTATATCCCCAAACTGACTTTTTTGCCTTCAATTTTTTCTTTTACCAGATGGCTTTTTAAAAATCTGGTTGTTTCTGTTTTATGTGGGTTGTGTGTGTGAACTGGAAGCCTAAAGTCTCCCTCTCTTTTCTCACCACTTTTCTCCTTCAAACCTCTAAAGCCAGGATCCCTCGATCACAAAGGTCCTGCCTTCTCGTTGTGCATTCCCATTCACACCCTAGGTGCCTTGCCAAGGCTACCATACCCTTAAGCCTATGTAGAGCATCTCAACTTCCTCCTTCAAGCAAGCTGCCTTGTCTTGACCCTGCTTCTGTGTGCTGAGCCCGAAGCACAGGGAGATGTGTTTTTTCACATAGGTGTTCCTTCTTATTCTTTCTATTTTTCTGCTTAGGTGATCATGGAGGCTTCTTTGTGCACCTGAAGCTTCATCCAAAGAGAACAGGACAGGCCATTTTTTTTGTCAGCATCCTGGACTAGACTAAGGGATAATACAGTCCCATATCTCCTCTGTCTTGCAATAGGTGCTCTTGTTAAAGAGAGGCTTTCAAGTATTGAATGTGCTGCAGGGGGTGGTCAGAGACCTGCAGCCAAGGGGCAGTGCTATAAGGGTGGCCTTGACCCTTCTACTGACCCTTCAAAATCTGTAGGACCGAGGGACCCTGATATCTGTTCATGAGGGTAACCATTTGTCACCGTCACACACACCCACCCAGTACCCTAGTGCTTCTCCCTGAAGGTCAGGTTATATTAGTGAATATAACATGAAGAGAGGACAGCAGGTTATTTTGATAGCTCTTTTTCTAGTCTTTATTACTCTATAAAGCAATTCCAATATTCTGTTTTGGAGGCATTTTATATTTTTGGTATTTATTGGCAGTTGTATATTTAATATGATAAATTTTAATAAGGACTTAATTTTGAATAATACCTTTGACTATTTGGTAAAGGATAAAGAGGATAATTTCTTTTAAATGATCTTGCTAGTCTCAGAGTTTATACTAATTTTTAGTTTTAGAAATGGTTCTTGTGGTACTAGTTGGAAAAGCCATAGAGTTATAGGATTTATTTAAAATTGTGTGGTTTTATCTGATGTTATAGAGGAAGAGAAGACTTGCAAAATGATATGGTTTGAAAAAAACGTCCACAAGCTGCTATTAGAATTCTGTATTATATGAAACCTTATTAAAGTTATGGGAATGGAACATAACATATCCTTAATTACTAAATGTATTTTTTTGAATTTCATAGTTTAAGAGAAAAGTGAGGGTTCACATCTGAATCTTACAATGGCTTCTTCTCCAATGGGCCACACTAGCCATGGGTGAAGACCTCAAATTAAGTGAAATTTAGACACAATTAAACACACCGGAGGCCTGATCCTCTCCTGGGTGTAACAGTACATGTAAGCCAGTGATAAATTGTATCTTTCAGCCTTAACACTGCATGTAGTAGAGTGTAGAGCTACAGAAAACCAGAAGGATTTTATGACAATGTTGTGCCTTTGGGACTGGTCTTTGCACAAACTTCTCTGCTTTGGAGGTGCTGTATCTCCTAAGACTCTAGGATGAAGCTACCTTAGTTTCCTAATCCTACACTTCTGCTTGGGATGACTGATAGTTCTTTCTATTCAATTTTCACCATTCTTGGCCCCTGCTACTGCAAATCAGTCAGCATAAGGAGGCAGGTTCAGATGTGATTCTAAATAATTGCTGTTGGAAGGATAGCTTGTCTGTCCTAAGAAGAAAGAGCATGGAATATGCAGATAGGAAATGTTTCTTTTCTCTGTAAGCTCTGCCTAAACAAAATTCTCTCTTGATTTACTGACTCCTGTGGGGCTACTCATTTGAGTTAGGAAAGTAGTTTTGCCCATATAAAATTTGAGTCTTAGTGATCTCCTTCTGATTAAAATTTATTACAGTCCATCTGAGTGTATTTACAGTTCTAACTAATCCTTTGCAGGTTCTTTAAACTACATTATGTAATGTGTGTTTACTTTTATTGTTCTTCCTGAAACAATAATGTTCCTGTTCATGCTGTTCTGAAAATAAAACAACTATGTAACAAGATTATAATTTTTTACATTTTTTGTGATAGGTTCAAATGTAAAAAGCATGTCAAGGTGAATTGCATCATGGAATTCGTCATTGTCCTTATGGGGAAATAATAATCACGATACCTAATCCAAAGCCAACTGAAGTGACCTTGCAAAGGGGAGGGGAAGCCTTTCCACTGGCTACAGATCCATTGTGTTCTATGCCTGAACAAACTGAAAGCTGATTGTTCTCATAGGCATCACTTTGCATTGCTTGTTGAAATCCTGGCATCCTCCATGTTATAAATTCATGTGTAGGGATATAAAGTTTCTTTTGGTATGCCACTGAAGTAATTTCTGAGAAAACAAATACTGGTTTTGGGACACTGTGCCCTGGAGAAAGAGATTTGGAATCCTTGGAGATGCTTAGAGGGTTGATTGAGTGAATTTGAGCTAGGACCCCAGGAAACGCATGTAGCCAAACTCCACATAACCTTATGTAAAATTCAGTTGGTTCCTGATCTGCCAAAATGAATCAGGGCAATGTCCATCTAGTCTACTATATTTGTCTTTGTTATTGGCCATTTTTTTCATGGAAAAGAAAAAAAAAAGATTTTTGTGCCTGGTTTTTAAGGGTCAGTGCTGAGGGATACCAAGGAAAAAGAAAATGAAAAGGAACAGAATAAGCCAACAACAGCTTGCAGGTATTAACACAAGCTTCTCCATGCTCAGGAGGATTTATGATTTCCTAGTTATTTTGGCCACTGCAGGAAGATAGAGCATGTTTTGATATTTGAAGAAATACATAGCTTCTATTAAAACCACTGCAATCATTAGAGAACATTAAAATGTCCAAGATCGTCTTTTTTTGTTGACAAAACAATCATTAGATCATCTTACAGATTTTCTTGAATTCCTGTTGTCAATGATAAATAAATGCTTAGCTCTATCTGGACAAGAAAATTTGTTATTTCAACTCAGACTTTATTCAAAACCTCCTGGTGAGTATCTTGTGTAGGTTTTTCCCTTTACTTATCTACAGAGGATGAGCTGTTGCAGCCCCTGACCACAAAATTTTGTCTCTCTGCATCAAACTGCTGCTGAGCCTGCTGCAGTCTGTAGTTCAGGATCTCAAAGGTCATCTTGTTTTTTTATTTTCCTTATTTTTTATTTAGAGAGTATAGCTGAACATAATAGAGTATGATTAAATAATATAATTATATGTAGAACTAAAACTATTATGTGACTGAATCTTTGCAAGTGCAAAGAAAATCTGTTTGTCACCAAAATGTGATTTCTCAGGCTTCACTGGGTTGCTTCTCACAGTGTTAATCAAATCAGAGTCCTCTGTAATCATTATACAGTGCTTCTGAGCTCAGCTTACTAGCTAGGTCCTAGTGATTATTGAAGAGATGGGTTTCTACAGTCCTGGGAAGAATATTCTCCATTCAAAGTAGAACATGCATTCTTCTCTCAAAAATCATGTCTCTGCTAGGTCTTCTCAATATCTTCCTTCCACACTCTTCCCTCCTGCCCACCAATTTGGAGTGATAGGCCCAAAGGAATATCCATAGGAATCTAGATCCTAGGAATTAAATTCAAGGTCCCTTTGAATTCTATCTCATTTCCAGGCCCAGCAGAGAAACTGATTGTTCTAGTTCTCCGAAGTCTCTGTACCTGCTCACAGTTCCTCCTTTCTTTTTTTTAGGCTTTTTCTTCCTGCAAGTATTGTATTCTGGTTGTGTGTGTGGATGACAAAGGGAAGGTGAGATAATAGCATACACTTGACTCTGGTTTAATTTTAATTTCAGTAATCCTAGCTGGACCCAGTGACAATGAAGCTACAGGTATGCAAAAACAGTCAAAGTATAAACTGTCAAGGGAATCTGGGTACATGCTTTGGTTAGCATATGCTAAAGTTTACTTTTTCTGCTGAGTATACATAGAAGTCATATCCCAAAGTCTATTATAATTCTTGAATCCATTTCACTTTATCAGCATGAACATTTGGATAGCCTTTTTTATTGCTTATAGCAAAAATACAAATTGATTTAAAGTCAATTGAAATGTATAGTAATATTCTACATACTGTTACATACTGTTACATACTGTAATACCACAGTAGCCAACTCCTTTCTCCCTGCTCCAGGTAAAAGACTTAACTTTGTCTGAATGAAGGTTAAGCAAGGCTTGCTGGAAGCACTGCTAAGTAGATTATATGCAATTTTTGTGTTCTCCTCCTATAGTTTAAGTATAGCTTTCTCTTCCATGTTTTAAAAACAAAACAAAAAACCCACACACAAACACCAAAACACTACAAAACAAAAACTAGGAAGCAGCACATAGATCTCAATCTTTATTAAAAATAAAGGACCATGATCAAATAATTTCTCAGGAACATCCCAGATTGAAAATATAAGTCAGTCTTTATATAGTGAAGGAATCACTATAGTAACACTACAGAAGGGACTTTCTATTTATCCTCTGAATGCAGAGGTGGGTGTCTGGATACACCTGCTTGAGAAGCCTGCACAAGACCACAAACAAGTGAACAAATTTGAGAGGTCTCATGCAATACATGCTAGTGCTTTTAGTTGTAAAACTAAAAGAAATCTGAGTCATTGCAATATTAGAACGTAGTGCCAGACAAATGAGAACCAGACCACAAAAATGAAGCCAAGTGCATCATTATAGGTTGAGCAATGTGAATGATTTACATAAACCAGTGAATGATTTACATAAACCATGGCTGAAACTCAGAATTTAGCAAAAGGCCATCACCCTTAATTGCATCAAGGACTTATTAAAAGTGCTCTACTCTGCAAGTTGTCCATCAGGAATAAGAATATCATCAACCTAAATCTTAATATTTAAGGAGGGCAATTTTTTTATTTTGATTTAACTATTTTCTTTTATCTTATTTTTCCTCCTATGTTATGAATTACCTTTTGTTTATCTACTCTCTTCCCCAAAATGGATAAATAATTGTATATTTGTCTTCACCTAGTCTCCATCTAGTCTCCATTTCCAGTAAGATTATTCAGCCCAGGATCTTTCATGAAATCCTCTCTCTGGAGAGCTTTTTTGTTTTACTAACACCACACTCTTATGAGCTCAGTATTAGGTTCCTCCTTTTCTGACCCATTGGTTCCACATAAGAATAATTCAGGTGATCCTAACACTTCCTTGGAGAGAAAAAAAATACATTATTGGTAGCTCTAAGGTCTACAGGATTTGTGATAACTTTATTTCTACTCTTAATTTGAAAAAGATAAAAACCACTTTTCAACCAGCTCCTGTTGATGCTAACTAAAATCACCATTAGGCATTTGCTGTCTGCAATGGATTAAGTCATTCACTAGAAAGTACCATTTATAGCATGCTGTCATAAACGAGTGGTTTAGGTTAAGTTGCTTAAAATAATCACTATCAAAGGTATGAACAAAAAAGTTTTAATAAGAATTTGTGGGAGTGTGACTTCACAAAGTTCGCTGGCAAGATTCACTATTACTTACTACATAAATAAATAACACTAAGAAGAATCAAGTTAAAATTAAGCTGGAATGATTTACACAGAGACTAAAAATGTAAGAGAGTAAGGGAGACCTATTGAGTCACAACATTCAGAATGGCCCCCCCTTGCTTTCTAAACTCTTCATAGAGTTTAGATGCGGCTAGATCCAATCCTAATCTCAGACTTGGTCAACAGTTTAAGTCTAAAGGATATAAGGAATGTTCACAGTTTAAGGTTGATCATAGGATTCTAGCAGCACTTAAATCATCAACTAATTTATCATATACAAAGTGAATCAAATAGAATTTACTTATAAAAGTGGCTTAACTATGGATTCAAAATGGTAATACTTATACCATACTTATGAAGTCACTAAAACATATCACATACACTCAGACAAAAAGTAATTGAAGTATAGACATATATATGTACAAAGGTATACCTATTAAATGTTCTCCTCAAATTCAGTGAAATACATCAAATGCCTTTGCATTTCTCAGTGGATGAAGGGTTGAGCCTCAAGAAGCAGGAAAACCAGCCCAGGTCTTGTCATCAGCGTTCAGCAGCAGTCCCACTATTATTGCAAACTTGGGAGTTCATGAGGTCTGAGAGATGTCCTACTCAAAGGGAGATGCTGTTCACAGCCTGCTATGGTCCAGGAGAGCTCAAAGGACCTCATTTAGGACCTTCGTTTATAGGTTTGGAGATGACTGACTTCAGTCATTCTCATGGTTTAACCCTGTCCGGCAACCAAGCACTATGCAGCTACTTGCTCACTCCCCCTCACCCAGAGGGATGGGGAGGAGAATCAGAAAGGAATGTTAAAACTCAAGGGTTGATATAAGAACAATTTAATTGATAAAGCAAAGGCTGTGCATGCAAGGAAAGCAAAACAAGGAATTCATTCACTACTTCCCATGGGCAGGCAGGTGTTCAGCCATCCCCAGGAAAGCAGGGCTCCATCTCACGTAACTGTTACTCAGGAAAACAAATGCCATAATGCCAAATGTCCCCACCTTCCTTCTTCCCCTGGTTTATATACTCAGCATGATGTCATATGGTATGGAATACCTCTTTGGCTAGTTTGGGTCACCTGTCCTGGCTGTGTCCCCTCCCCAATTCCCATGCCCATCCAGCCCTCTGGCTGGCAAGGCCCAGGAAACTGAGAAGTCCTTGACTTAGTATAAACATTACCCAGCAACAACTAAAAACATCAGTGTGTTATCAACACTGTTCTCACATCATAGTCAAAACTCATCACTGTACTAGCTACTAAGAAGAAAATTAACTCTATCCCAGCTGAAACCAGGACAGAGCCATAGTCTCTCCAGGGGTATACCTGCTGCAGCATAGACTCATCCACAGCCACAGTCACTTTGAGGTGCACCTGTTTGCACATGGCCTTGTCCCTGGCCACAATCCCTCCAGGGCTCTACCTGCTCTGTCATGGGCTTATCTATGGCCACACGCTTTGAGGTGCTCCAGCATGACCTCATGCACAGCCACTGATACTGAAAGGGTGTATCTGCTGCAGCATGGACTTATCCACAGCCCCAGATGCTTCGAGGTGCACCTTCTTGTCCTTGGGCCACAATTCCTTCAGAGGCATAGCTGTTGCAGCACAGACATATCCACAGCCACAGATGCTCCAAGATATACCTGCTCTGGCATGGGCTTATTCACAACTACAGGGGCTTCGGTGTGTCCTCCTCCCACATGGACTCATCCAGAGATCACAGTCCCTTTGAGTCGAGTTCACACTGGAGTTCCAGCCTGTCCAGTACAGCAGCACGGAAACAGCAGTGATGCCCTGGCCATCTGCCAGCGCCGGTGCATTGCCATTGCTGTTATCAGAATGTTCCCAGGCACAGCACATTAAGATAAACAGTGCAGTGGTACAGCAAGTAGTGAAAGCAAGAAATAGCCACTAATGAGTACTAGAGTCTGCTCTACAATAAGGCAAGCAAACCCCATGGTAAGCACAGAAACCTGCCCCTTAATAGCTAAACAGCAATAACAGCTATAAATTCAAACTAGCACATTCCAATCAAATCTGTTGTTATCTCAAACCCTTTGAGACCCATTTTGGGCACTGAAAAGGAAAAAGGCCTAAAAACCTAAAGATCCACCTGAGAAAAGTCTCAGGTAAAAGTTCTGTCCTGCCTTACAAGATTGCTCAACTTGGTTACTGAGGAACCATAGCATGTAGGGCTGAATCGCCCTGTATGGTATGGAATACCTCTTTAGCTACTTTGGGTCAGCTGTCCTGGCTGTGTCCCCTCCCCAATTCCCGTGCCCATCCAGCCCTCTGGCTGGCAAGGCCCAGGAAACTGAGAAGTCCTTGACTTAGTATAAACATTACCCAGCAACAACTAAAAACATCAGTGTGTTATCAACTCTGTTCTCACATCATAGTCAAAACTCATCACTGTACTAGCTACTAAGAAGAAAATTAACTCTATCCCAGCTGAAATCAGGATAGTCATCAGTAATTTTCCATCCTGGCTGCAATCCAAGTCTGTAATTAATGGAATTTTTCTCAAAATTCCAGTGATGTTGGTACCGTGCCACTCAGTCATAGTAGTGTTCTCAGTCATGTTACGGATTTTATGTTCCAGGTAAGGATTGCTCCAATGCTAGCAGGTGGTGCTGTTCAGATAAGGCATGTTTCTGGTACAGCCAGTGCAGTTTCCCACCTCAGCTTTGTGGGAGTTGCTAGTACAGTCAAGGGACGCTGAACTGCCCAAATCATTACACAGGCACTAAGGCATAATGGGCATTCCTGAGATTGTAAAGTGGCCCAGGGAGGGAGTGAGATGCACCACCACAAATGTACACCCACATGATGAAATAAACCACAGATTATCAAAGGCTTTAATAGTTTTAGAAGACTGGATGAGACTGTGGAGAGAAGAGGCATTAAACTGAGAATAAAACTTAAGTCCTGCAAGACAATGTTGTAACATCTCCAGTGTGTTGTCACACAGCCACATTAAGAAATTCACTTTTCTTTAAGTTGCCTCAAAGACTACAGACTTTCTCTGGTGGCCTGAAGACACTGAAGTCCTACTGAGAACAAATGCATCAGAGAGTTCTTTAATGTGCATTTGAAGTGGTTGGCCATGTGATCTAAATCTGTGGAGGCAGACTATCTCATAAGACGTTTTATGATGGAATTAAGTATGGTAAACACTCTTGTGGGAATCAGCTTAAGGGTTATAAAGATTTTCTAGAGATAATCTTAAAAATGTGAAAAGTCTGCTGATTTATGAGCCCACGATGCTCCTAACAACAACAAATGGCAGAAGATGATTTACAGGGGTGTAAGTACATTTGAAACAACTAGTGTCCAGCTAGGCAAAGAAAAGAGCGCTCAATTTTTTTTTAAAGAAAGAGCTACGCTAAATTAAATCTGACAATTGTGTGGTGAAAACATTTCTTGGATTTCATAATAATAGGAGAACTCGTAATCAGAATTAATGTAGAAAGGAATTTGCTGCTATCATGGCCATCTTCATAATAAGCAGAACAGAACAAATAGTTTCTAATCAATAGCTAGTTCAACTTTTTACACCTCAGGTTTTCCAGTTACCATTTTAAATACCGTAAGAAGCAGCAACAAATCTAATTTCACTTCTGAAGTGTCTTCCTAACAGAGTTTCTCATGACAGGCACCACAGCATTTGAGTGGGAGACAAGGGATAGGGATTTGTTGGTATCTGCTGAAGAGGTATTTGGTGGAAGTGACATGTTTTTTACAGACTCATTGCAGCAGCTATTTTTCTCTACTCTACTTGACACTTGCTTTATCATAGTCTACCTACTTGATTTCAGATGTGATAAGAGAGTTTAGAGCCCATCTTATACTTTGACATAAAGCAGAAGCTCTTACCTAGGTTCAGGGAGACTGGAGTCTGACTGGAAGAAAAAGCTGAATGCTTCAAACCATTTTACTCTAATCAACAGACAGACTGATGATGAGCTTGGAAGCTAAAATGGTATATATGTGTATGATAGCCACTGAGATATTTGGGAAGCCATCTTATCCAGTGGTAGCAATGCTTCTCCACATTATATCATTGGATGCATGTTAATAAACTACCTTGACTGAAGAACACTAGAACGAGCAACTTGTGCTACTCATACGTATCTCTTGCTGAAGCATGTCTTGATAAGTCCAGCCTAGATTAAATAAGATGCTGAAAGCTACTGCTGCAATGAATTTTGATGAACTAAGCATTTGGTCTGCTTCTGTAGCTGGTTCATAATAACATCTGGTACAGTATGTTCTCTCTGGGTTCCCACAGAGAGAAGATTTGAACCCATTGAGATGAATCAATGGTATTCAGAACACAAACTGAAATATTAGAAAGTAGAAAACTAAACATTAAGTTTTAAGTTGAGATAGTAAAGCATTTTATTTTCTACAATGGGTGTTCCTTGAACTACTTCAGGAGCCAGACATTCTTATAAATCTGACAAAAATAAACTTTGAGTTTAAATTAAAATTCCAACAAGGATTTCATCATGTCAATTTTGTTTTCTCTCACTTTCCAAAAATTACAGACCTATAAAATTTTCTGTTTTAATTGCCAGTCCTAGGGATGGATAACTCTGAACTGCTTTTCCAATTCAACTGATGAAATGCCAGAAACTAACAGCTATGTCAACTTTGTGATCTAATGTCATTAATTTGTCTGGATATTCAATAACCTGCACTTCTGATCCTTTTCAAGTGTTCCTTAGCAGCAGTGTGCTGTAAGGTGCTAATGAGAATCAAAACACCTACCAGGAGACCTCTGTATACCAAATAGACACCAAAGGTTTCCGAATTAGATAAAAAGAAAAAATGAGGCTTGGCTGTAGTCTTAGAGTTGACAATCATATGTATCAAGATTTTTGCCCACAGTTTTGTTTTGGTTTTATATTGGCTTACATCACATCTTGTTCTGGTCATTGTGTATGTGTCTTTTTGGCATCAATACTAGGTCTTTACCATCCAATTCCTAGAAACATAAATAGGTTCTAGATCAGGTATGGACACAGAATCTTGCTGTCAAATCAAGTAAAGCACAGAGCCAGAATGTATGCTGGCCTTGTGTTTTTATGCTAGTTGTAGAAACAAAAAAAAGAGTATTTGGCATAAAACCTATAGAAAAGAGGTTAATTAAGCAATATTTTTGGAATGCACCTAAAGTATTGGGTGATTTTATATTGCAACAACACTTTGTGACTCATGGCTGCAGGATCTTTAAGCATTCAAATTAAATTTTATTGTACCATTCAACAACAATCAAATGCCCATCGCCATGTAAATATTGTAGATTTACAAGTGAATTTTGTGAGTACAACACTGTCTACTCTAAAGGTTTCACAGCGATTTCCAACATTAATTCCAGCTTTCCAAGTATAACATATATTAAAATATGGTCACAACTATGTAGACATTGTAAAGTGAAACCAAGATGTGGAAAGCATTCGGGACTAGTTTTTTTAACACTTACAACTACTTATTGTTCAAAATATTTGCCATTCAATAAATTCCACTATGTGTCCTAAAATGGGAACTAAATTCATTCCAAAGCCTCTTACTGACTGTGGAGGAAGAATTGAGGAACTTGGACTATCCTTTATCACAAAGCCAAAATACCTCATAATTCAGTGATGAGGGAACCCCTTCTAATGAACCCATATAATCAACTTCAAATTGATAGGTCAAAGTATCCCATATTTTAGGAAGAGCTTTAATGCCTGTAGGACTGGGGATATATATCACCTCAGCAGCTTATTGAATTGAAACATTTGTTTTATCTCTATTCTAGAATTCTGTGAGATGGATTGCTCTGTTCCCCTTAAATGAGATATTAAACTCAATTAACTTTTTTAATCTACCTCAGGTGTGATCCTTTTCATTCTCATTCCTCCATTTTTGTTGTGCATTTTTTTCTGGTATTAGGCATCAAAACCTTTACTGGAAACTGAGGGGAAGTATCTGTTTAGTTTTGGAGCTGTTAATGTAGACTTGTATTTTCTATCTTGTGTCATAGCAGTTCTGCCCCTCTGTTTTTATTTCCTTTTCATTTATGTGGCTAGAGAAATTCCTATGATTTGTATTAATCATCTATGAAGTCGCTTATACACTTTTTATGTTTCTTGACTTAACCCTATACTTTCTGAGGTTTGAGCTTATGTTGGCCAGTCTTTCCCCCCTACTCTTTCCCATATGCAGATATCCTTTTTCAGGTCTTTATTCACTGGATTACATCTGAACACCACTTCCCCTAAGTTTATTCTTCTAACTATTTCTGATGAAAATCATGAATAATGCTTGGATTTTTATTTTTAAAAGATTTCAGGTCTCCAATATAGTTCCTTATCTTTTTAGTCCATTTGACCTCATTAACTATCTCCCAGAATTTCTCAGTTCACCTATCTGAAATTGTCGTGGTATAACCCTGGCTGGCAACCAAGCACCACACAGCTGTTTGCTCACTCCCCCCACAGTGGGATGGGGGAGAGGATCAGAAGAGTAAAAGTAAGAAAACTCATGGGCTGAGATAAAGACAGTGTAATAGGTAAAGCAAAAGCCGTGCAGGCAAGCAAAGCAAAACAAGGAATTCATTCACCACTTCCCATGGGCAGGTAGGTGTTCAGCAATCCCCAGGAAAGCAGGGCTCCATCATGCATAATGGCTACTTGGGAAGACAAATGCCGTAGTGCCAAATGTCCCCTCCTAACTTTTTCTTCCCCCAGCTTATATATACTCAGCATGATGTCATATAGTATGGAATATCCCTTTGGCCAGTTTGGGTCAGCTGTCCTGGCTGTGTCCCCTCCCAAGTTCTTGTGCCCCTCTAGCCTTCTGGCTGGCAGGGCCTGAGAAGCTGAAAAGTCCTTGACTTAGTATAAACATTACCCAGCAACAACTGAAAACATCAGTGTCCTATCAACATTGTTCTCACACCAAATCCAAAACACAGCACACACAGCACTGCACCAGCTACTAAGAAAAAAATTAACTCTATCTCAGCTGAAACCAGGACAATGAGAGACTGCTGTTTTGACTTGATTAGATTTTTCAAATTTATGTTAGTTCTTAAACACAGTGGCTGTCCTCATTACTGTACAGTTTGGCACTGCCATGGTTTAACTCTAGCTGGTAATTAAATACCGTGCAGCCACTCGCTCACTCCCCCCTCACCCAGAGGGATGGGGAGGAGAATTGGAAAGGAATGTAAAACTCGAGGGTTGCGATAAGAACAATTTAATAATTGAAAGAGAATAAAAATGAAAGTACAATAATAACAATGATGACAATAACAGTTATAATGAAGGGGGGGGAGGAGGAAGGGAAGAGAGAGAGAGAAGAATAAAATCCAGAGGGAACGGAAGAAACACATGGTACACAATACAACTGCTCACCACCTGCCAACCGATGCCCAGCTAGTCATATATATACCGACCATGAAGTCCCATGGTATGGAATACCTCTTTGGCTAGTTCAGGTAAGCTGACCTGGCTGTGTCCCTTCCCAATTTCTTGTGCCCCTCCAGCCTTTTCACTAACAAGGCCTGAAGAACTGCAAAGTCTCACATCAGAGCCAAAACACAGCACTGTACTAGATCCTAAGAAGATAATTAACTCCATCCCAGCCAAAACCAGGACAGTATCCACCCCTTATTCCATACCATTCACGTCATGCTACATTTTCCAATACATAATCACCTCTCCTGTCCTTTTAACATAAATACACAGATATCATTCCCTTAGTCTACGGACCATCCCTCTAAAGTCCGTTGAGTTTTAGTCCATATCGCTGGGCTCCATCTGTTATAACAGTCTTTCTGGGCAAGGAAGATGGTGCGAGGTGCTGGATTGTCGCATGCTGAAGCCAGTTCTAATGCTATTACAACTGCACTGATCTGTTTTCACCAAAGACATTCTTTGTTGGTGTGGCAGTTAAGGAGGAGTCAGGTTCAAATCTTCAAATCTAAAATAGTAGAGATGGGTGCCACAAGATATCAAATGCCAATAGGTATTGAGTCTCTCCCGGGGCATGGTTTCCAACCCTATTGCTGTCACCAGTGACAATATACAATATTATCTAATAATTAACAACACTCAGTTTATTGGCTGTTTTTTTACTGGCTACATATTTGACAAAAACATCAGCAGTTTCTGCAACTTGTCATAGGGGAATCCATACAGCTGCCTTCCACCTCCAATACTTTCCTACAATACGGCAGCACCCATCAGTAAACAAGGCATATTGCTTCTCATGTTCTGGCAGTTCATTATACAAAGGGGCTTATTCAGCACGTGTCACCTCTTCTCCTGGTGACATCCCAAAATCTTTACCTTCTGGCCAGTCCATAATCACTTCCAAGATTCCTGGATGATTGGCATTTCCTATTTGAGCTTACTGTGTGACCAGCACAACCCACTTACTCCATGTAGCATCAGTTGCATGATGTGTAGAAGAAACACCCCCTTTAAACATCCAGCCCAGCACTGGTATCTGGGGTACCAGGAGGAGCTGCGCTCTTCAGTACCAATCACTTCCAAAGCGGCTCAAACCCCTTCATAAGCTGCCAATATCTCTTTTCCAGTTGGAGTGTAGCAGGCCTCAGATCCTCTATATACCTGACTCCAAAAGCCCAAGGGTCGACCTTGAGCCTCCCCTGGTGTTTTTTGCTAGAGGCTCCAAGTAGGGCCATTCTTCCCAGCTGTGGTGTAGAGCATATTGAATAGTGAATGCTGTACCACTTACCTAAAGGATGACGCACCTATGTTTAGTTAAAAGACAGAAAATGTCCAAGGACCCTTATTGCCACATGACCGATGTACAGACTGCTAAGTCCTTGGGTTGGTTATCTTTAGAAGGGACATTTTGCCTTAGATTCCTGTTGTACATGCAACGTGGCGAAGATGGAGACTTTAAACATGGCCGCTAAGGAATAGAGTCTGTGCAGAGACAACTCCTCAAGGACATTGCGCAGGCATGAGATATGTAAATGAATCCTCAGAATTGTAATGAATATGTAAACAATTTCTTGGAAAACTAATGAATAGGTATGAGAAGCTTGTATAAAGGGGGGACTGAAAAGTCCCCTCTGTGTGCATGACTTTGGTGAAGCGATCCCCCATGCACCCAGCGCTGCCAAATAAAGATAACCTCCGCTCGCCTGCATATTACTGACTGATTCTTCAAATCAATTTGGCAACCCAGATGGGACCTCCTCTGCTCGGCTGCGGGACCCATTGAGAGTGGGGACTCCCTAGGGTACCCCCGGGGATTTTTCCCAGAGGGGCTCCTCATCTCATCTGGATCACCGCAGGAGCAGACAAGGACTCCATCTTACGGAGCAAAGGTACTATCTTTATTCAAGTATTAAATTAATTGTAAATACTATATTAATATTTTAAACAATACTGTTCCGGATTCTGTTCTGGGACCAGTCCAACTGTAAAGCTGTCCGTAAGACGCAAGATCATTGTATGCTTATGCAGGATGGCGTCTACCAGGTAGCTAGCACCCCAGGTATACACCTGATTCCGCCCTGGGGCTTCGGTACCTGCGCGGATATTAAAGGAACTCTCGGAACGCCGATTCTGCCCTGGGGCTTCGGTACCTGCTCTGATATTGAAGAACTGATTCTTTTTTGGTCAGAAGACTAAAAAAAAAAATTGATAAGGTGACTAATAATTCTTATACTCATTTATGCTGGAAACATGAGAACATCTCTCTATTAAGTATATTGTAAATGTTGGTATATGGTTATTGTCTTGAACATCCGAGGGGTGAATGTGAACCTCTATATGTTTTAAAGTGTATATGGTGTAGAGAATTATTTTATGTATGGTGGGGACAAGAAACTGAATGCCCTAACTGTAAGGTTTGGATGCCTTGGGATAAGAGAGAGAGAGAGAGCTCTAAGTGAAATTAGAGTGGTCTGTGGCTGGGATAGCGATTGAGATAACATGGGGGGAAAACAAAGTGGTGGAATAGTACGAAAGAGTCCGTTGGGATGTGTTCCAAGTCACTGGGAGGAAATAGGAGGGCAACCTGGTGGAAGTGTGAATAAGAGGACTTTGGTTAAGTACTGCAATCAGTGGTGGCCCCTGTATAAGTTAGGGGATGGAGAGAAATGTCCCTTAAATGGGACACTCAATTATAATGTTTTATTACAGTTAACATTCTTGAGGCAAGAGGAAAAACAGGATGGAGTGATGTGCGCAGATATGTTTGTGTGACAGAAGGAGTGTGGGATTAACACCACCTGATCTTTGATTATAGCTCTAGAAAAGGATAGGGAAAAACCGAGACTTAAATTGGTATAGACATTCTTGTTGAAATTTTAGTGTAAAAAAAAAAAAAGCACGAACTCAGGTTGTGGTTCCTTCTGTGGAGCAACCAGAATGAAACACGTTGTAAGACAAAAACTTGTACTAATGTATGTAAAATCTAAAGCGGGTGTGTGTGTGTGGAGAATCAAGGACCCTGTGAAAGTGTTAAAGTATTGGGGTGAGTTTGTACAAACCCCTGTACCCCCTCGAAGGTGCGACTGAGTCATGCTGGGATGCATGGCAGGGTGTTTGCTGTTTGCCTGCAAAGGCATGATATGTAAGAACACAGACTTAAAGCAACAAGGAGCAGATTTGCATTCAGGGTAAGAAAGAGTCAAAACAGAAGTGCTGTTGCAGAGGCAGGCTTGTGTAACCTGCAGAGCAGGAAGAGCATCTCCTGCCCCGAAGCCTTCTGCTGGTGAGGAGGAGGGGGTTGCTGTTGCTGACAATTGAGCAGAAGGACCTGACAATGTTACCCCCAATTGCTGCAGCATTTGCAGTACAACAGGACCAGTAACGGCCCCTTTAGGGCAGGCAATGGGCCTGAGGAGAATAAAGGCGAATCTTTGATGGGGAAATTTAGATGTTTGAAAGTTGGTAGTGAAAGACTTGTCAGGATGATCTAATAGGACTAGACAAAGGTTCGAGTTGATTGTTACTAGGTAATCGTGATGTAGAAAAGTTGATAGAAGGAACAGGGAACATGTACAGAAGGTAAGAGAAGAAGAGCTGGGCCGTGCTAAACTGGTAGAGGAGATGAGGCAGAGACAGAGGAGGAATGTCAGGCAGAAGTGAAAGAGTGAATCCCTCTCCTATGGGACCGGATCACTGTGCATATTGTAGGGAAAGTGGACACTGGAAGCGAGATTGCCCTAAGCTAAAGAACCAGCAAGGGGTTCTGGTGAACAAGGGACTAGGAAAAATGAGGTGGAATTTTTAGTGAATACAAAACCAACTTATTTGGTGTTAAACTTCAGTGAAAAGAATTTGTTACAGTTGTGGGAGCTGCTGGCCACCAGGAAAACATCCTGAAACCTTTAAAGAACAAACTAAGAAAACAATAAGAATGCCAAATTCACCAAGATAATAAATTAATTGAAATCTTGAGCTTATCTTTAATTCAACAGAAAAGTGGAAAAGACAACCTCCCTGAGGTAAAAGAAATCTTTAACCAGGTATATCTGGAAATTAATTCCAGATAAGGCAAAAAAATGCTTTACCTGCTACAGTGATATGGAGAAATAGTGTGAAATAGGGACAATGGACATCGATTGTGATTGTGTAATGTCTGCTCAAGGAATGTGGGTATGGTGACTGGCCATGCACGTGGTGTCTGGTCACATAGCCACACAACTTTAAGGAGACACCTACCCTTCTTCCTCTAACAAAGGGGCTATATATAAAGGATGAGAAAAGGATGAGAGACATTTCAATGTTATCTAGAGGGAGGGAGTGCTAAGTCTTCTTGCTGGAGAAGTTCAGATGGTCACAAGGACATGAATCACCTACAAACCTGCAAGACCACCACATTCCAGGCAAAGGACTGATAAGCTAATTAACATACAAAGCAAGAGTAAGTGGGTTTAGGTAACGAATATGTATAGGTGTTAATTGAATATTCATTTGTTTTATTGCATAAATGTGAGATGGTTCGTCACTTTGGGCATGCACGCTTGTGGAGGAGCAATCCCCGTGCATCTGCGTGCAATAAACATACCTACTTTATAACTTTCGAGTTATAGAGTCTAATTCTGTACGTCAACAGTAAAAATGATAAGGGGAAGGACTGCCTAGTTCAGGTATTACAATATCCCTTCGTCAGCAAGGCTGTGGGGGATATTGGCATGAAAACTAAAATAAAATACACTCTGTAGTAGTTCTACTAATGTAAATCTGTGTGTTTTGCCATGACAGTGACTTGTTATGGGATGTGCAGATGAAACTCTGCATTGACAACGAAGTACAAGGAATAAGGTTGGTCAGGTGCCTCCTACCACAATCAAGGGCAAGACTGGGTTGGCCTCTGTGTTTGCCACCAGGAAGAATCTTGAGCTCCGCTGTTGGCTGCAACCCAGTAGGCACTGAGCAGTGGGAACATATGCCGTGCCAGACCTTGATGTGAGGAATGGCCCCCTCTGTTATAAGAGGGTCATCCAGGAAGGAAGAACATAAGATGACCCATTGGGGCACTGATTTGGAAACTGGAAACCGCCTGGCCAACCAAGAGGCCAGACAAGCAGCAGAGAAAGTAGGAAAAGAGGAATTATCCTTAATACCAGATGGTAAAATCCAAACTGTAAGTATAGATCAGGAGCCAAACTATTCTAAGGATGACCTAAAGCTAATTCAGGACATGAATGGTAAAATAAAATTAAGGGGGTTAAATAAGGGAGCTTATTTGACAGATGGCCGTATAGTGGTACCATCCAATTTAATATGGACCACAGCCCTAACAGAACATAATAAGACTCACTGGGGAGCTGATACGTTATATAAAAGTCTAAATCAGAAATTGATAGGGCGAAACTTATATACTGTAAGAAAGCAGGTGACTCAGCAATGCTAAGTGTGTTTACGTAATAATCCCAATGTAACAAATAGAATAAAACTAGGGAACATTAGTAGAGGAAATTATCCAGGACAACAGTGGCAAGTTGATTTTTCTGAACTTTCAAGAAAAGGGGGGGTACCAATATTTATTAGTTATGACTGACACATTTTCAGGTTGGCTAGAAGCTTTTCCGTGTCAAACAAATAGAACAAGAGAGGTAACGAAGGGATTGTTGAATGAGATTGTTACTGGTACCCCAAAACAGGGAATAATCTCTTCTGATAGAAGCTCACACTTTTGTGCCAAAATAATACAACAAGTGAGTACAGTATTAGGAATAGATTGGCAATTACATACTCCTTATAGACCTTGGGCAAGTGGAAAAAATGAACCATTTAATTAAACGAAAAATAACAAAAATAGGGCAAGAAACAAATCTATACTTGGCCACAATCTCTCCCTTTAGCATTATTAAGAATCTGAACTAAGCCAAGAACAAAGGAAAATTTAAGCCCTTTTGAAATTTTATATGGGAGACCATACAAGTTACTGTTTGCTGGAGAAGATCTAAGACAGCTGGGAGAGGGATATTTTGTGAATATGTGAAGGCCCTCCAGGGACAATTAAAGGTTATAAACAAACAACTATTGGGAACAAGGGCCAGGGGGTTAGATCAACCAATCCACTCCTTTAAACCTGGTGACTATGTGTATATAGAGACTTTTTCAGGAAAACCTTTAGAAGAAAAGTGGGAAGGACCCTATCAGGTGCTGCTGACAACCTTCACCGCTGTCAAGATAAGAGAACAACCAGCCTGGATTCACTATTCTCGGATAAAGAGGGCTCCTGAGAAATCACGGAGCGTCACCTCAGCAGGACTACGGTTTATTAGATCTTAATTGCAATAGCAATAATTATCTGCAATAGTGATAATTTCTGTAGTTGTAATAACTTCTAGAAACATAGTGGACTGTCAAAAGGATCAGGGATATTTGTGTAGGGTTATTCTGATCTTAATTGCAATAACTGTAGAGATTTTAGAAACTGAAGCATGGATAAACAATACCTGTCTTCAAACACTACAAAGAATTGTTAGCGCAATGAAAGCTAAGGAACACTGAATATGTACCTCTCTTCCTAAAGGAGGCCCGATAACACCCCTGTATGGGGGGGCCTCCCAAAACTGGAATTATCTAAATGGCAAACAGCCTACATGGCCAGACTTTTGGAAAAAAAGTCAAACTATGGCAGAGGATATTACCTATTTGATAATAACACATATAAGTTGGGTCCCAGATTTGTTTTACAAATATTAAGCCTAACCACCACAGTAGTTATGAAAAGTGATAATAACTGTCATCAGAAAGCTCAAACAAGACAGGGGGAGCATGTCCTCGAGACCCAGGGCAAAATACTTGTTCCCAATCTGATGGCTGGAATGATTAAACAGACATCCTTAAGATATGGAACAAGGTGCAGAGCCTGCATGAAATTACTAAAGAAGATTTATCATGGAGTTTTGAAGCTATATGGAACAAACTGACTTCGTGGTTACCTAATTTGGAATGGTTAAAGCATGCTTCTGTTAATACTTATTGTAATAGTTTTAGGAATAATATGTATATTGCTTCAATGTTTTGTTTGGTGCTGTCAAAGAATGATCATAAGGCATAATGATTTTTTTGTAGTTGCAAAAGAATTTGCAAGAGTTGTTAAAAAAGGGGGGAATGAATAGGGAATGCTGTACCACTTACCTAAAGGATGACGCACCTATGTTTAGTTAAAAGACAGAAAATGTCCAAGGACCCTTATTGCCACATGACGGATGTACAGACTGCTAAGTCCTTGGGTTGGTTATCTTTAGAAGGGACATTTTGCCTTGGATTCCTGTTGTACATGCAACGTGGCGAAGATGGAGACTTTAAACATGGCCGCTAAGGAATAGAGTCTGTGCAGAGACAACTCCTCAAGGACATTGCGCAGGCATAAGATATGTAAATGGATTCTCAGAATTGTAATGAATAGGTATGAGTAACCTGTATGAAGGGGGAACTGAAAAGTCCCCTCGGTGTGCAAGACTTTGGTGGAGCGATCCACCATGCACCCAGCACTGCCAAATAAAGATAACCTCCGCTCGCCTGCATACTGCTGACTGATTCTTCACATCTTGCCCAGTCCAAACTGGCCCAAGGGCTACTGCTTGAATTGTGTCCCATTGAATTTGTTCAAGGGTTTGTTGTTGCTCAGGACCCCATTTAAGATCATTATTCTTTCAGGTAACCTGATAAAGAGGGCTTACAATCATACTGTAGTTTGGAATGTGCATTCTCCAAAAGCCAACGACACCTAAGAAAGCCTGAGTTTCTTTCTTACTAGGTGGTGGAGACATAGCTGTTATTTTGTTGATCACATCCATTGGGATCTGATGACATTCATCTTGCCATTTTAATCCCACAAACTGAATGTCTTGTGCAGGGTTTTTTTTGAGCTTACTTATTTATATGGCAAGACTGGCTTTCAGAAGGATTTGGGCTATTTTCTTCCCTTTCTCAAAAGCTGCTTCTCCTGTAATGCCCTATACAATGATGTCATCAACGTATTGCAGATGTTTTGGAGCTTCACCCTTTTCCAGGGCAGCCTGGATCAGTCCATGGCAGATGGTAGGGCTGTGTTTCCACCCCTGGAGCAGTTGATTCCAGGTGTATTGGACACCCCTCCAAGTGAAGGCAAACTGTGGTCTGCACTCCACAGCCAAAGGGATCGAGAAAAACACATTTGCAATATCAATAGTGGCATACCACTTGGCTGCCTTTGATTCCAGTTCATATTGGAGTTCTAGCATGTCTGGCACAGCAGCACTCAATGGCAGCGTGACTTCATTCAGGCCATGATAGTCCACTGTTAGTCTCCATTCTCCATGACGCTTTTGCACTGGCTATATGGGACTACGAAAGGGCAAACGGGTCCTGCTGATCACTCCTTGGCAAATCAGCTTGTGGATGGGAATCAGGGAGTCTTGGTTGTGGCAGTATTGCCACCCATACACTGTTGTGGTAGCAATTGTTGCAGCACTATCCTAACTACCTGGCTGCAACAAGGCTTTTACCACCACATACAGATTAACCTCAATAAGTAGTTCCCACACCTTGCCCCAGCACAGCCACCAATCATCCCCCACAAGGTTGCAAAAGCTCATCTACTGTCCATGATGGTTTTTTTATTTTTTTTTTCCCATCCTCTTCAGGCCAGTCCACCCTGCTTCTTACCTCTGCTACATCCAGAGTCTTCCTTCTCCAGACTCTTCTTCCAGCCAGCCTCACCTCATCTGGGCCCCCTGCTTCTGCCAGGGCCTCTCATTGTTTCTCCTACATCCTGGGTGCATGCTCTCACCTCCTTCTACTTCTTCTGAATCTCTCTTCATCTAGTATTTGCTTCATGCAGTGCTCCTCTTTATAAAGTCCTTAGAGCTATTTAACTACTTTAGCAGGAACCAGCCACAGCTGCACATTATCCACGTCAGCCAACCCACCACCCCAAGCAAGCCCACAGCTGTATATTATCAATGTTAATTAACCTGCCTTCATTCTTCTACAATTCCTCTACAGCAATCAGCACCTGTTGTATTTTGACCTTCAGCAACCCCACAACAGAAGGTTCCTCCTAGAGACCGGGCACAGTAGACAGCTGCTTAGTCTACTCTGTCTCCAAGGCAGCTATACTGAAAGCCCATCAGCACCCTTTTGGTTCCTTGAAATACCCTCTCCTGAGACAGTCTATGCCAAGGGTGCACGGAGCCTCTGGGCCAGTCACAATGGGCTACCTTTGCCACTCATTCCTAGTCAGGCTTATTTCAGGCTCCAATACAGTTAGCTGTTGCGATCCCCCTGTCACTCCAGAAATACTGATGGGTTCTGCCTCTGTAAAGCTTGATGGTGTTAGGGTACACTGTGCACCAGTGTCTACTAGAGCCTTCTACTCCCTTTGGTCTGACATGCCCAGACCACTGGATCCACACAGTCCAATAAACCCGGTTGTCCTTCTCCTCTTCCTGGCTGGAGGCAGGGTCCCTCTAGCCCTGTTCATAGGATTCTCTACCATGGCAGCTAGCAGTGCAGACCAGCTGTTGCGTTAAGCAATCGCAGTCGTGCCCACTTATGTCTTGTAAAAATGGATTAGAACTACTTTTTGCAGGATTGAGAGTAGAATCAGATTTTCTACTCTGTCTGGGAAACTGTCCACTAGATATCGGAGCAGCAGCCTTCCTGGAAGAACCCCTCTCTATTCACAATTGTTTTTCCTTGCAATTCAAGTACATATGCCTCCAGGGGCAAGGTAGGTTTTCCATCCCACCTCCTCATGCCCTCTCCATGGTCCCACAGGTAAAACCATAGGGTATCCTGTGGTGTGTACCTCCTATATTCTCTGTCTCAAGCAGAAAGTTGCTTGCTATTAATAGCTGAGATGTGGGACCATACAGGTGCTGAGTCATTGGACCATTCTCTCCACAGCTGAGATGAGGGAGGTAGAGATGTTATCTTCGTAGTCCTGGATATGGTGAATCACTTCATCCACTGTTGGTGGCACATTGTCTTCCAGCACATTATTGCCAATGAGTTGGCATATAATGATGGTGCACTCCATAAAAATTTCTGCCATGTGGGTCATATGCACAGGACTTCGTCAGAATCTGTGGGTAACTGTGCGCTGTCTTGGTCACAATAAATTATCTCTTTCATGGCTAATTCCCTCAAGTGCTGGATACCTCTCTCCATGGTGGTCCACTTCCCTGGGCAACATGTAATATCCCTCTTGAAGGGATACCTTTCCTTCATACTTGACAGGAGTTGCCTCCAAAGACTGAGGACTTGCATCCCTTTTCCAATTGTCTTGCCAATGCCCCCTTCTTTAGAAAGTAATCAAAGCTGCTTGGCTTCCCTGCCCTCTAATTCCAAACTATTAGCCCCATTGTCCCAGGACTGAAGCAACCAGGTGACAATGTGCTTACCTGGCTGACGGCCAAAATCTTTTTGCATATCCTGCAGCTCATTCAAGTATAGGGATCAAGTGGTTACCTCTTGTTCTGCTTCTTCCTTCTGTTGCTGTGATGGCCCTTCTTTGTCTTCCTTTACTAAACAAGTTGTTTTCCATGTCCACTTCTCCTTGTGTATAGGACTGACTAATACCAGCATGGGTTGGTCCTCTGCATCACTTGTCATGGGGGCTGGAGTAGTTGTAGTGCTACCTGCTGGATCCTGAGTACCATGGTCCTTATTGCCAAAGTTTGAGTAGCTGTGGTGCTTGCTTTAGTGGCTGGAATAGCCGCAATGCCTATCACTGAGATTTGAATGGCTGCAGTGCTTGTGTTGGTGCTTGAAGGGCTGCAATGCTTGTCGCAGCGGTTGGATTTCAGTGCCTGCACTGCTTATTGCGGGGGTCGGAATAGCCTCAGCTAGTTGCTTAATACGCAACACAATTTGAACCACATTCAGCATTCCCAGCAATAGAATCCAAGGCACCAATATGCTGGTTTCAACATTCCAAGAATACTCAAATTTTTCAAAAGCCTGAACTGCTTCTTTTTTGAAAGAAAATTGAAATTGAACTTGAGGAGAAGGGGAAGATGCGGGATGATAGATTGCATGACCGGCTGTCCAAAAAGGAAAAGCCAAAAGTGCAATTATCAGTAATCCCTGGCAGAGTATGCCTGAAGAACAGGGTTGACAGCAATGCCAAGTACACAGAACAGATTAGTTTCACGGCCGGCAAGTTTATCATATCATAAACCAGTACTATAAAGTACAACACAGTGATAACTTTAACCCAGACCACATGGACCATAAACAGCACCACAGGGAACACATACTGCAAGTAAAGTACATAACGCAACCCTGAGATCATGAGCAGCAACTCAGAGAACAAAGAAAATAACATTATGGCCAGTGACTATTTAACCAATAGAAAGAATACTTATAAAAATTTTGTTTTAACACGCTCTAGTCAGACCTATCATTATCTCAACCCTTTCTGCCCCATGTTGGGCACCAAAAAGGACTGTCGTGGTTTCACCCCAGCCAGCAACTAAGTACCATGCAGCTTCTCACTCCCTCCCTCAACCCCCAGAGGGATGGGTAGGAGAATTAGGAAAAGAATATAAAACTCGAGGGTTGAGATAAGAACAATTTAATAATTCAAATAAATTAGGAGGGGAAAAAGCAAAACTATAATAATAGTAGTAAGAATTATAATGAAAAGGAGGGAGAAGGGGAGAGGAATAAAATCCAAAGGGAATGGAGAAAGGAATACAAGAGATGCACAATACAATTGCTCACCACCCACTGACCGATGCCCAGCCAGTCCCTGAGCAGCGATCAACAGGCTCTGGTCAACTCCCCCCGAGTTTATGTACAGAGCATGACGTCCCATGGTATGGAATACCTCTTTGGCTAGTTCAGGTCACCTGTCCTGGCTATGTCCCCTCCCATTTTCACGTGCCCCTCCAGCCTTCTCACTGGAAAGGCTTGAGAAACTGAAAAGTCCTTGATTTAGTATAAACATTACCTAGCAACAACTAAAAAGATCAATGTGTTATCAACATTGTTCTCATACCAAATGCAAAACACAGCACTGCACCAGCTACTAAGCAGAAAATTAACTCTATCCCAGCTGAAACCAGGACAGATGTCAGCCTTTATCTCAGTACTTTTGGTTATCAAGGTAAACAATGCTGTTATTTTTCACATGCTTGGTTCTTCCAGAATACCAAGTGGTAGGATGAGAACTAAATGTAATAAGATACTTAAAAGTTCATAATTTTTCTGTGGAAACATTGATAAAACTAACCATCCAGCCTTCTCAACTCTGTTGGCTTGTGCTAAAGATAGACTGTCTTTTGAACAGCCATTTAGCAGTAAACATCTGGGTATCACTTCTATTTTAACAAGTGTTCTTCATCTTGGATGCTAAGAGTATACAGTTTGAAGCCAGCAAAAGTAGTCTTTACTTGATTTGTTTCTTGAGTTTACATGCACAGTGATAGAATGGGCTGAATTTACATTTAATTGAACTTACCTTATTGTACTATATCACTCTACATGCATTTGTATTTCATGCATGTATCATAGGACATTCATGTTTTAATATAACATACAATTAGGGAAACAATGCAACATATGCAATATATTTATTTTGCTTGAGGGACTTCTTGTTTAAGTGTTATGCAATATGCTATGTATGGCTTGATTCAAGATCCTTGATGGTTATCTTCTGATTGTTTGTTGTACAATGGGACTAAAGATTCATGAGAAGCAAGAGAAAGCACCATTCTCTAATAATGAGTGGAAACAAGGTAGAGAACAGATATTAGCATTCCAGAAATAGCAACTAGATGAATTTCCTTGTGGGAGACTTTCTGGCAGTAAGAACCAGGTGTCCCCCATGCTAAGTAAGAGTGCTTCATTCATCTCTCATCCCGCTCTAAGTATGCAAATCTGTGTTACCTGATGCAATCCCCTTTGCTGTAGTGACAGATGTTAATTTGTTTGGGCTTGGGTTTGGGGTTTTTTCCATTGATGGTGCAGTTTAAGTTCTTCAGTGGTCTTTTTTTTCTGTGGTTTAGTCATGGAAAGTCTAGAAACACTTTTTTTTCTTTCAAAGACCCACATTGGATTCCTCAACAGATCACCTTGACAGAAGGAAAAAGGAAACCATAAAGGTAGGATTGTCATAAATCAGGAAGAAAAACAGGACTCAGAGCTGGGGGGAGGGGGGGAGAGAGAATCACAGCTAAATTTAACCGGTTATTTTTGAAGGGCAAGAGAAAAACAATGCTGAGAATTGTTCCATTATTATTTTTAGAGAAGCATACGGTTTCATACAGCCAGCTTTTACAAGATTGCCTGTCTGCACAAAAGGTGAAATTTTGTTCAGACAAAAATACAGTAAGCTGTGAAAACAAACATAGCTGCATGCATATTCTTGCCTGCTTACATAAAGCAGGTCCAGAGGAGGGCCACAAAAATAATCAGAGGGATGGAACACCTCTCCTATGAGGAAAGGCTGAAAGAGTTGGGGTTGTTCAACCTGGAGAAGAAAAGGCTCCGGGCAGACCTCATTGCAGCCTTTCCAATGTAACACTAGTTATAGTTTAATTTATAATTCAGAAGCCACACAAAAGTTAAGGATGGTTTGTATTATTAATGTATGCACTAAACATCATAAAGGGCTTGTCTAAACAAGGACTCTTAAGAAATATAGGGTAAATCAATTAAAATTATGAATTTAATGCACAAGTGCATTAAACTCTTGTTCCCTTTAGACTGTCACATTCAGGGGCCCAGCGGTTTCATTTTAAGCTAATCCCATTCACAAAGAATTAAATCTCCTTTACTTCTGTAAGAGGTCACAACTAATAGGTAAATCCATTTGTATTTTCTACATTAGCTCTGGTTGATTCCTCCTAACTTTTCTTTTTTTTGTATAGACTAGCTTAAGAATCAGGTACATGACAGGTTCACTATGTTGATTTCCAGGCATACCTGTAAGGTATGTAGGTTAGAAGAGTTCTAGAAAAAAAGAAAAGTTTCTAGGAAAGTTCACTATAGAGCTGTCCTTCACAAGATCTCTTTTCCATTCCTGCAGTATTGGTATAAAATCTATGTGAACTGTAAAAGGATACAAATCTTAGACCTGCTTAAAATAACAGCAAAATAGGTATCTGTCAGCAATATGTTTTGGATTACATTGGACAGAACATAAAACCAGAAAAACAACATAAATCAGTGTATAACATAAGAAGCATTGTAATAGTACTATATGTCTGTTTTTCACAGCTTTTGATTTAATTCCTGCTAGCTGCCTTTTTTTTTTTTTTTTTTTCTCTGTGGTCCACATTCTGCTGTGGATACATCTTACTAATTTTAATATCAGTTTAGCAATTAACCCCACAGAGAGAAATGGCAGCTAGATGCATAAGAAAGGAGTTAAGGGTTGTCAACAACAAGGTGAGCCAGAAGAGAAAAGAACAAATGTTGATGGATACAGATAGGAAAGGTTGATCTCTTTTATATCTCCCCAAGTGAAGGAGAGAAAACAAGGAAAGTAATGAGGAAAGAAACAGGATTAGAGACTTCTTCCCTCCCTTTCATCCTCTTCCCCTTCCTCTTCCTTTTCTTTCTCCTTTCCTTCCTTCTCCCTTCCTCTTGCTCTCCCTTTCTCTCTTCTGCCCGATCGACCTCGGCGGGGCTGGGATGAGAGCCAGTGCCCGTGCAAGAGGAAAAGTTAGAGCAAAGCAGGAGGAAGCATGGGGAATCCTGACCTAGCTGCTCACCAAGTGAAACACAAGCTGAGCGTGGTTGCCAGCAGAGGGAGCACACAGCATTGCTTCGCTGGGGCCCTTGCCCTAAAACCTCCGTGTCTAAATTCAGTGTGGAACAATACACGTAGCAGGAACAGGATTGCATGCAAAAGTCCTTTCCCATCTATTACAACATCAAGACAGAGATTTAAAACAAGCAATGGCTTAAACTGAATAACAGCTTTCCCCTGGTCCTGATAATAGGTTCCATACTAGTAAATTAGAATAATCACTGTTATTTTAACTTAACCATTTGGTCAGAATTCAAATCTGGGATGTGCCATAAACACACATGAAATCACTTCTAAAGAACAAGGAGGTAACAGCTTTAGGGGAGCCAAAAGTAGCCTTGCAGCTCTTACAATTTCCATAAAGCAAGTAAATTTATGCAAGCCAATACAAATAAACCAATGTGCACTCAATAGTCAGGAAAGCCAAAATACTAAGCTTTAAGTTCCTCAGTTTTAACTCTTCACATTGTATATCCTATAGTTTTTATGGTAGACCATAAATAACAAAATGATATATTAAGGTTTCCATTTAATAAGGAAACTAGTAATAGAAAATAACACATGTATAATTTGGCCAAGTAAACACTGTGGAAACAATCTTAAATGTTAGCGTTTCCTGAGTCTGGACTGAGGATGTTTTAGACCCACACCTGGATCAAATTATGTGACTTGAGTCCTTCTTGGATATGAAAATATAACATAAGATTATTTTTATAACAAAGCTCTGACAATTTTGGGGTTGTTTTTTTCAAATTTGGGAAAAAATAGTGTATTTGCATTGAAAAATAACAATTACAAATTTTTCCTCCAAAGTAATTCATTTGAAAAAGTTGCAATGCACTGGAAAATGAATGAGAAGGTCAAGAAAAAGCATCCTGTACTCAGAGAAATTATGCTTGTTGAAATACTCACATTTAAACAAGAGACTTTGCAGTAAATTCCAGCTGATAATGATCTGTCTTACATGAAATGACACCAGTACTACATCATTTGCAAGTGAATTGTTCCTGAATTACATAAGCACAATTGAGATTAAATCAAGAATTTTGATCACATTTAAAATAAGAGATCATACTTTCCAAGAGCCTACATATTTGACAAAAACATCTGCTCTGCCTTTGTGATATTCATAGCAGAAAACTCACACTGTGAACTCCAGTTCTCTCTTTATTTGTATAAAATAATATTATCTTTTCTAGGGCTCAGCTGGAGTCTCTATAATGTGCACCTCTCACTTGGTTTTGAGCTGTAACTTTGAAAGTGTCTACAGTCAAATTTAAAGAAAGGGAAATATAGGTGCACACAAGCATAAGTACAGATAAGTAATTGAAGTGTATTTTTTAGACCCATGATAACATTAAAAAAATCAAGATCTATCTAGTATACTGTAAGTATACTGTAAAGTATCCTATGCGGGTAACAGCCTTCAACAGCTGAAGAATCCCTGAAAAAGGGTTGGACTCAGTTTTGACCAATGAGACACTCAGAGTAGGCATGGTTATGGTGATGGCCTCAGTCGTGTTATCACACCCACCTTGGCACATCATACTTTCCTCAGAGAGGGTGACTGAAGAGGATTAGAAGGAAATGTGTCTTTCAGCTTCCCAGTCCTTTACCACCTGGATTCCAGATGGCCTCCAGGGGCCTCGTTGTTGTTTAAAGTTATACCAGCTTCACTTACACCACAATGTCCAATACATCATGTAGTGAACCAGCCATTCCGGCTGCCAGAGTTGTTAGCTATTTTTGCTCTAAGACATTGCATGAATGAGACATGCAGGTCTTTTTCCATTAGAACATGGGGTTTGATTCGTGACAGCCTGAGTACTCTCATAAAGATTATGTCTTTAATTTGAGGCCTTTGCTTTAACATTCAGTCACTTAGATCTTTGCTCAAACATTTTGTCTGAAAGCTCACGACCCATGTCTTTTTTAAAAAAAGGCTTTACTCCTACTAATCTAGAACTGAATAGCATAGGCAGTTCCAGTCCAGTCCAGGTGGACTGGGAGTTTGGAGATATTAACGTTTCTGTCTCTGAAATTCCTGAATTAAAGTTCTGACCGCTTAAATTTATAAAAATAATTTGTTTAAAGAAGCTATGAAGATCAGAGTTTGTACAAAACTAGGGAATATTAACCTTAAAGGTTACTTAGGGCTTTAATTGATTCTGGAAATGACAGTTGCAAGTGATTCAGTAAAATTAGCTATTTCTTTGACGTATTTTATCAACTTTCATTCTATCAAAGCCCAAAGCAACTAGGGCTATGTCAAGAACAAGGGTGGAAACGTGCCCAGAGGTATCTTTCTGAAAAGAGCACCAAATGCTCGCAGACTTTCCAGTCCAAAAGGCCCACAAACAAGTACCCGTGTACCAGGATGCCTTATTATGATATGGAGAAATAGTGTGAAATAGGGACAATGGACATCGATTGTGATTGTATACGTCTGCTCAAGGAATGTGGTGACTGGTCATGGGTGCGGTGTCTGGTCACATAGGCACACAGCTTTGAGGAGACGCCTACAGTTTTGAGGAGACACCTGCCCTTCTTCCTCTAACAAAGGGGAGACGGGGAGACGCCTGCCCTTCTTCCTCTAACAAAGGGGCTATTTAAAAAAGAATGAGAAAAGGATGAGAGACATTCCAATGCTATCTAGAGGGAGGGAGTGCTAAGTCTCCTTGCTGGAGAAGATCGGATGGTCAGGGATGGTCACAAGGACATGAATCACCTACAAACCTGCAAGACCACCACATTCCAGGCAAAGGACTGATAAGCTAATTAACATACGAAGCGGGGTTTAGGTAATGAATATGTATAGGCGTTAATTGAATATTCATTTGTTTTATTGTATAAATGTGAGATGGTTCGTCACTTCGGGCATGCACGCTTGTGGAGGAGCAATCCCCCGTGCATCTGCGCGCAATAAACATACCTACTTTATAACTTTCGAGTTATAGAGTCTAATTCCGCACGTCAGTTTGGCGAGCCAGCCAGGAGGATTTCTGCTCGGCTGAGGGACCAGCTGCGGAGCGGACACTCCTAGGCGCGCCCCGGGAGATTTCCCCGGAGGAGCCTCCTGTTCTCAGCTGTTCACCCGGGAGCAGAGGAAAAACCCCTGGATCCACGGATAAAACGGTATGTTTAGAAACGGGGCGGCTGGTGAGATGCACGGAGATGCCCGGCGCGCAGCGTAGTCCCCAGGAGGAAAGGTACCTTGGGAGGGTGTTTGCTGACCAAGGGATGGCCGCTAGCGATCTTGAGGGCAGATGGAGCAAACCCGAGGTTACTGCCGTTCCTAAAAGCCCGGAGACCTCGTGATGGAAAGCAGGGGGCGGGACGGAAAAAGGCGGAATCTCACAGTAACAAGAGGGACCTCATAGCAAAAGTAAAAGGGAAACTTTTGCGTCGGGGAAAAAAAAAAAAAAAAGAAAAGAAGAAAAAAAAAAAAAAAGGGGGGGAAGCTAAAAACTTCCTTTAGGTTGTCTTAAGAATTGGGGAATTCCTAGAATGTAACAACTGAAATAGCGCTCTGTGTCTTGTTTGTTCTATGTGTTGTCTTGTTACATGTTCAAAACTTGGAGTTATGAAATGTATGTTGAAAAATAATAATATACTGGTAATTCGTGGCAAATAGCGGAAAACTTAACACTCTGCTTAAGACCAGGAAAAATTGGTTTTTTGTTTGTTGTTTGTTTTTTGGCAATTGTTCATTGAAATGCATACTTTGTGAACTGTTAGTGTTCTTAAAAATTGTACATAAGTGCACGGTACCGTATAACATACTGCTTGTGTGACTGCGGGCTGCCCGGAGAGTGTGAATGGTGTGATTGAGATGCGCATTTTGATTTTCCGTGTATAGCTTAATTATTTTGACTGAGTGTGAGTGCAAGAGTGCTTGAGACGCGCGTTTGAGTGCAAAGCGAGTAAGGAGCTCTATTCGCGTTTCCGACCTTGGGTGGCTAAGGCGGCCGCAGAAAAACAAAGTAATTAAAATTGCAAAATGGGAAATGGAAGAAGTAAGCCCTGTGAAAAATCGCCCTTGGGCTGTATATTAAAACATTGGAGGGATATCGTAGGACAGGGTGGTACCGAAAATAGAAGGAAATTGATTAAATATTGTAATCAGTGGTGGCCTTTGTATAAATTGGGGAGTGATGCGAAATGGCCTCAGGAGGGAGGAACGTTAGATTATAACACTCTCCTGCAATTAATGTTGTTTCTGAGAAGAGAAGGAAACTGGGACGAAGTATCGTATGCAGACATGTTCTTCATCCTCCGGGACAAACCTGAGTGGCAAAAGGACTGTGGATTAGTGCCCCCTCGGGATCCTATGGTACTAGCACTAGAAAGAGTGCGGGATTAACATCACCTGATCTTTGATTGTGGCTCTAGAAAAGGATAGGAAAAAAACCTGAGACCTAAGCTAGAAAGATGTTCTTGTTGAAATTTTTGTGTTAAAAAGTTCAGGTTGCGGTTCCTTCTGTGGAGCAACCAGAATGAAACACGTTGTAAGATAAAAACTTGTACTAATGTACGTAAGACCTAAAGCGGGGTGTGGAGAGTCAAAGACACTGTGAAAGTGTTAAAGTATTGGGGTGAGTTTGTACAAACCCCCGTAGCCCCTCGAAGGTGCGGCCGAGTCCTGCTGGACGCATGGCAGGGTGTTTGCTGTTTGTGTTCTTACATATCATGCCTTTGCAGGCAGACTTAAAGCAACAAGTAGCAGATTTGCATTCAGGGTAAGAAAGAGTCAAAACAGAAGTGCTGTTGCAGAGGCAGGCTTGTGTAACCTGCAGAGCAGGAAGAGCATCTCCTGCCCTGAACCCTTCTGCTGGTGAGGAGGAGGGGGTTGCTATTGCTGACAATTGAGCAGAAGGACCTGACAATGTCACCCCAATTGCTGCAGCATTTGCAGTACAACAGGACCAGTAACGGCCCCTTTAGGGCAGGCAATGGGTATGAGGTGGAATTTTAGTGAATACAAAACCAACTTATTTGGTGTTAAACTTCAGTAAAAAAAAAAAAAAAAATTGTTACAGTTGTGGGAGCTGCTGGCCACCAGGAAAACATCCTGAAACCTTTAAAGTACAAACTAAGAAAACAAATAATTCCAAATTCACCAAAATCTTTGTTGGGATGAGATTTATTAGAACATCTAGACGTTTAAAGAAGGGGAAATGAAACCAAAAGTTAAGAATGATCGATTAATTAAAATGTTGAGTTTATCTTTAATTCAACAGAAAAGTGGAAGAGAGGACCTCCCTGAAGTAAAAGAAATTTTTAACCAGGTGTATCTGAAAATAAATTCCAGGAAAGGTGAAAAATGCTTTACCTGTTACAGTAAAAATGATAAGGGGGAGGCTTGCCCAGTTCAGATAAAAACAATATCCCTTGGTCAGCAAGGCTGTGGGGATATTGGCAGAAAAAGTGAAGTGAAATAAAATACACTCTGTAGTAGTTCTACTAATGTAAATCTGTGTGTTTTGCCATGACAGTGACTTGTTATGGGATGTGCAGATGAAACTGCATTGACAATGAAGTACAAGGAATAAGGTTGGTCAGGTGCCTCCTACCATAGTCAAGGGCAAGCCTGGGTTGGCCTCGGTGTTTGCCACCAAGAAGAATCTTGAGCTCCGCTGCTGGCTGCAACCCAGTAGGCGTTGAGCGGTGGGAACATATGCCATGCCAGACCTCGGTGTGAGGAATGGCCCCTCTGTTATAAGAGGGTCATCCAGGAAGGAAGAACATAAGGTAGCCCATAGAGGCACTGATTTGGAAATTGGAAACTGCCTGGCCGACTATGAGGCCAGACGAGTAACAGAGGAGGTAGGAAAGGAGGAATTATCCTTAATACCAGACGATAAAATCCAAACTGTAAGTACAGATCAAGAGCCAAACTATTCTAAAGAAAACTTAAAGGTAATTCAGGACATGAATGATAAAATAAAAATAAATAAGTGGACTTATTTAAGGGATGGTCGTATAGTGGTACCATCCAATTTAATATGGATCACAGCCCTATTATTAATAAGACGCATTGGGGAGCTGATACTTTATATAAAAGTCTAAATCAGAAATTGATAGGGCGGAACTTGTATACTGTAATAAAACAGGTGACTCAGCAATGTGAAATGTGTTTACGCAATAATCCCAATACAGCAAATAAAATAAAACTAGGGAACATTAGTAGAGGAAATGTTCCAGGGCAACATTAGCAGATCGATTTCTCGGAACTTCCTAGAAAAGGGGGGTATCGACATTTATTGGTACTAGCAGATACCTTTTCAGGTTGGCCAGAAGCCTTCCCGTGCGGAACTGCTAAAGCCCGGGAAGTGACCAAAATACTACTCCAAGAGATAATACCTAGGTTTGGAGTCCCAGCGGTAATGTCCTCGGATAGAGGACCACATTTTGTGTCCAGAATAGTGCAACAGATCAGCCACCGTCTAGGAATAGATTGGCAATTACATACCCCATACCGACCACAATCGCGTGGCCAGGTGGAAAAGATGAATCATCTAATCAAACAACAGATTGTCAAGTTAGGCCAAGAAACAAATCTAACTTGGCCCCAGTCTTTGCCATTAGCTCTTACACGAATTCGAACTAGACCAGAGCAAAAGAGGGGCTTAGCCCATTTGAAATTTTATATGGACGACCCTATGGGGTACAAAAGGGGACGTCTTCACAGATTGGTGAAGAAACAATGACTTCCTATATGGTGGCACTAAACAAACAATTAATAAGAATTGAGAAGCATGTGATGGGAACACGCAGTAGGGGTCTGGATGGACCTGTTCACGATATACAACCAGGGGACTATGTATACGTTAAGTGTTTTGCAGATAAAACCCTGGAACCACAGTGGACCGGACCTTTTCAAGTCCTACTCACCACCTACACTGCAATCAAGGCTGAGGGACAGAATTCTTGGATTCACCATACCCCGATTAAGAAAGCCCCTGCCGCTTCGTGGAAAGTAACCCCAGATAAAAAAGAACTGAAACTCAAATTTACTCGGACAAATGGGAACAATGTGGGTGGCAATTAAAGCTGCAAAGTGGGAAGCCTATGTAAACAGGCAGAAAGCCCGAAGCAGCCGTTCTCCTGAAGAATTCCCTTGCTGCCGAGAAGATGGTACACCCCGTGGCTCGAAGCAACCGAGTCGACGGGCAAGGCAGAGGAGGAACAAACTGTGGAGAAAAGAACCAGAACAATGGGACACTAAAGCAACAATGGCCGAACTTCCCCAGGACTGGAGTAGTCCAGGACACCATGTCTGAACTCCAGAAAAGGTTAGATCAACGTAAGAAAGATCGTGAGGCGGGCAGGTCATGGTATGAAAACTGGTTTAATATCTCACCTTGGCTAACCACTTTGTTGTCTGCTTTAGCAGGACCACTTATTATGTTGATTCTGGGACTTATATTTGGGCCTTGTATATTACGCTACACTTTATTAGAGAACGGTTTGACATAGCTAAATTGCTTATTTTAACTACGAGGTCTAGGGCAAAATATAAGAGTGTATCTATTAATGAGGATGAAGATTGTTGCGAATGCGTTATGCCACGTGAAAACTATGCCTATTGTAATTGTGAGGTTATTACCTTGTGAGTGTTATGATAAATGTTGGGATTGTGGAAAAAGGTTTGTTCGCAGTGCCGAGAATGAAAGCAGCGTCTAATAAACAATAAAAGGATAAAAAGAAAAAAAGGGGGGATTGTAAGAAACTATGGACTAGGGTATTGTTTATTAAGATTTATGTTAAGCCCAATGTAAAGATTAGGCAACAAAAGATAAGATAACCGCCAGGTGTCCAGGATGCCGCTTGTGAAAGATAAGATAACCGCCAGGTGTCCAGGATGCCGCTTGTGCGTATGAATGAAGGGTCAACACCTCCACTACTTCATGAACACGAAAGTAAAAAAAAAGGTATAAAAAGGGACTGTTTGAACTGCTCAGGACGGCAGTTGGAGGAGCGCAGACTCCCCTGTCGTCCAGCGCTGTTTTTGCTCATATTCTACTTGCTATAATTAATAAAAATTTTAATTGGATTATGATCTATTGTGGTCTCAATTTATAACAATTCTGGTGCTGTGACTCGGATAAGGAACGGTGGGCTTTGGTCCTCCGGGGAGGCGCCCTGCGACATTTCGCGGCCCCGCGACCAACAGCTTACTCCAACCTTACCGACGAACCTAAATTCTAGAATAATGAGCAAAGGAGAAACCGGTAAAATCCCATAAAAATTCTGTGCACGGGAGTCCGGACGAAGACGCAGGACGCATAAGTATATTGCGAAGTTGTTCGCGGGTTTGCCGTTCGGGCGGGATTGGGTTTCCTGGAATATAACAAGTGAGAGGTTCGATATACTGAACCAAGCGAGTGCGGACTCTTAAGTACTGCGTCTCCCATCTCCTGCGAGGGACTGGGCCAGGAACAAGGGGAGCGAGTGAGTGTATGTTTGTGGATATTCCAGAAGATGGGGGCGAAGGGCAGCAAGCCTTTGACTCCCATGGGAAGGGTACCCATTGTACCTAAGAATACCCCTCTGGCATATATCTTAGACAATTGGAGATATTTCCCTGGAACTCTAGGGAAAGATAAGCAGAAGATGATAGAATATTGTACTAAGATATGGGGAGGGAAGAAAATTTCTAAAAATGTCTTTTGGCCAGTCTATGGGTCAGAAGAAGATAGGGTAAGACAGCAATTAAACCTCTGGGTTAATAATAAAAAACCCCTTAACCCGGAGGAGAGTCGATATGCGGAAGTGTGGTTAGAAAGACCGGGAGCTAGACTTTACCCACTGAATGAAATAAAAACTAAACAAAAGAAAAAGCAGGAAGAGTTGGACGAAACCCTTCTAACCCCCCCTCCTTACATTCCTCCTCCTGCTCCCGCAGAGGTCCCCAGAGCGCCCACTCCCCCACCAGAGTCGGAACAAGGGTCTCCCCCTCTTCCTAGACGCATAACTAGAAGTCAGAAAGGGGCAGCTCAGATGTACCCCCTAAGGGAAATACCCATGGGGGGACCTCAACCTGTGATCGGATATATTTCCGTACCCCTAAACTCGGCTGACCTACGAGATTTTAAAAGAATCGAGATGGGAAACTTAATTGAGGACCCACTCGGAGTGGCAGAAAGATTAAATCAATTTTTTTGGACCAAACCTTTATACTTGGAATGAGATGTAATCTATCCTTGGTCAATTATTTACTACCGAGGAAAGAGATATGATTAGACGAGCAGGAATGAGACTGTGGGATGCTCAGCATGCCCAGGGACCCCAAGCAGATATTAAATGGCCACTCCAAAGACCTAATTGGGATAATCAGGATCCAGTGCATAGAACTCATATGCAGGACCTGAGAACTATAGGAATTCAGGGGATTAGGGAAGCAGTACCCCGTGGCCAGAATATCAATAAAGCATTTAATGAAATGCAAAAGAAAGATGAAAGCCCTACTGAGTGGCTGGAACGACTGAGGAAAGCCCTTCAGCTGTACTCTGGGGTAAATCCAGACGACCCTTTAGGGTAAGCGCTCCTAAAAACTCAGTTTGTGGCAAATAGGAGAGTCAGGGGCTCTATATCTTAGGGGACCGGAGTCATCATGAGCCCTTGATAAAATTAAAAATAGGTCCCCACAAACAAGAGTTCACCTTTTTAGTAGACACTGGGGCTGAGAAATCAACTATTAAGCAAATACCTGAGGGATGTAAAGTTTCCCCTGAAAAAGTACAAGTAATTGGGGCAAAAGGAGAACCCTTTAAAGTAAGCAAAATCAAAAATGTGGTATTCGAAACTGAAAATAAATTTGGAATGGGTGAACTCTTGCTCGTCCCTGAAGCAGAATTTAATCTGTTAGGACGAGATTTAATTGTTGAATTGCAATTAGAAATTAAAATAAAAAATCAAGAGCTAACAGTGATATGGAGAAATAGTGTGAAATGGCGACAATGGACATCGATTGTGATTGCATATGTCTGCTCAAGGAATGTGGGTATGGTGACTGGTCATGGGTGCGATGTCTGGTCACATAGGCACACAGCTCTGAGGAGACAACTACAGTTTTGAGGAGACGACGGCCCTTCTTCCTCTAACAAAGGGGCTATTTAAAAAAGAATGAGAAAAGGATGAGAGACATTCCAATGCTATCTAGAGGGAGGGAGTGCTAAGTCTCCTTGCTGGAGAAGATCGGATGGTCACAAGGACATGAATCACCTACAAACCTGCAAGACCACCACATTCCAGGCAAAGGACTGATAAGCTAATTAACATACGAAGCGGGGTTTAGGTAATGAATATGTATAGGCGTTAATTGAATATTCATTTGTTTTATTGTATAAATGTGAGATGGTTCGTCACTTCGGGCATGCACGCTTGTGGAGGAGCAATCCCCCGTGCATCTGCGCGCAATAAACATACCTACTTTATAACTTTCGAGTTATAGAGTCTAATTCCGCACGTCAGTTTGGCGAGCCAGCCAGGAGGATTTCTGCTCGGCTGAGGGACCAGCTGCGGAGCGGACGCTCCTAGGCGCGCCCCGGGAGATTTCCTCGGAGGAGCCTCCTCTTCTCAGCTGTTCACCCGGGAGCAGAGGAAAAACCCCTGGATCCACGGATAAAACGGTATGTTTAGAAATGGGGCGGCTGGTGAGACGCACGGAGACGTCCGGCGCGCAGCATAGTCCCCAGGAGGAAAGGTACCTTGGGAGGGGGTTTGCTGACCAAGGGGTGGCCGCTAGCGATCTTGAGGGCAGATCGAGCAAACCCGAGGTTACTGCCATTCCTAAAAGCCCGGAGGCCTCGTGACGGAAAGCGGGGGGCGGGACGGAATAAGGCGGAATCTCACAGGAACAAGAGGGACCTCACAGCAAAAGTAAAAGGGAAACTTTTGCGTAGGAAAAAGAGGAAGCTAAAAACTTCCTTTAGGTTGTTTTAAGAATTGGGGAGTTCCTGGAATGTAACAACTGAAATAGCGCTCTGTGTCTTGTTTGTTCTATGTGTTGTCTTGTTATATGTTCAAAACTCGGAGTTATGAAATGTATGTTGAAAAATATTAACATACTGGTAATTCGTGGCAAATAGCGGAAAACTTAACACTCTGCTTAAGACCAGGAAAAATTGGTTTTTGTTTGTTGTTTGGGTTTTTTTTTTGGCAATTGTTCATTGAAATGCATACTTTGTGAACTGTTAGTGTTCCTAAGAGTTTGTACATAAGTGCACGGTACCGTATAACATACTGCTTGTGTGACTGCGGGCTGCCCGGAGAGTGTGAATGGTGTGATTGAGATGCGCATTTTGATTTTCCGTGTATAGCTTAATTATTTTGACTGAGTGTGAGTGCAAGAGTGCTTGAGACAGGCGTTTGAGTGCAAAACGAGTAAGAAGCTCTATCCGCGTTTCTGACCTTGGGTGGCTAAGGCGGCCGGAAAAAAAAAAAGAAAAACCAAAGTAATTAAAATTGCAAAATGGGAAATGGAAGAAGTAAGCCCTGTGAAAAATCGCCCTTGGGCTGTATATTAAAACATTGGAGTGATATTTTAGGACATGGTGGTACCGAAAATAGAAGGAAATTGGTTAAATATTGTAATCAGTGGTGGCCTGTGTATAAATTGGAGAGTGATGCGAAATGGCCTCAGGAGGGAGGAACGTTAGATTATAACACTCTCCTGCAATTAATGTTGTTTCTGAGGACAGAGGGAAAATGGGATGAAGTATCATATGCAGACATGTTCTTTGTCCTCCAGGACAAACCTGAGTGGCAAAAGGACTGTGGATTAGTACCCCCTCGGGATCCTATGGTACTAGCACTAGAAAGAGTGCGGGATTAACATCACCTGATCTTTGATTGTGGCTCTAGAAAAGGATAGGAAAAAACTGAGACCTAAACTAGAAAGATATTCTTATTGAAATTTTTGTGTTAAAAAGTTCAGGTTGCGGTTCCTTCTGTGGAGCAACCAGAATGAAACACGTTGTAAGATATAAAAACTTGTACTGATGCATGTAAAACCTGAGGCGTGTGTGTGTGTGTGTGTAAGTGTTGGGGTGAGTTTGTACAAACCCCCGTACCCCCTCGAAGGTGCGACTGAATCATGCTGGGATGCATGGCAGGATGTTTTCTGTTTGCCTGCGAAGGCCTGATATGTAATAACACAGACTTAAAGCAACAAGTAGCAGATTTGCATTCAGGGTAAGAAAGAGTTAAAACAGAAGTGCTGCTGCAGAGGCAGGCTTGTGTAACCTGCAGAGCAGGAAGAGCATCTCCTGCCCCGAACCCTTCTGCTGGGGAGGAGGAGGGGGTTGCTGTTGCTGAGGACTGAGCAGAAGGACCTGAATGTCACCCCAATTGCTGCAGCATTTGCAGCACAACAGGACCGGTAACGGCCCCTTTAGGGCAGGCAATGGGTATGAGGTGGAATTTTAGTGAATACAAAACCAACTTATTTGGTGTTAAACTTCAGTAAAAAAAAAAAAAAAAATTGTTACAGTTGTGGGAGCTGCTGGCCACCAGGAAAACATCCTGAAACCTTTAAAGTACAAAGTAAAAAAACCAAAACAAATAAGAATGCCAAATTCACTAAAATCTTTGTTGGCATGAGATTTATTAGAACATCTAGACGTTTAAAGAAGGGGAAATGAAATTAAAAGTTAAATACGATCAAGTAATTGAAATATTCAGCTTATCTTTAATTCAACAGAACAGAGGAAAAGAGGACCTCCCTGAAGTAAAAGAAATTTTTAACCAGGTGTATCTGAAAATAAATTCCAGGAAAGGTGAAAAATGCTTTACCTGTTACAGTAAAAATGATAAGGGGGAGGCTTGCCCAGTTCAGATAAAAACAATATCCCTTGGTCAGCAAGGCTGTGGGGATATTGGCAGAAAAAGTGAAGTGAAATAAAATACACTCTGTAGTAGTTCTACTAATGTATATCTGTGTGTTTTGCCATGACAGTGACTTGTTATGGGATGTGCAGATGAAACTGCATTGACAATGAAGTACAAGGAATAAGGTTGGTCAGGTGCCTCCTACCATAGTCAAGGGCAAGCCTGGGTTGGCCTCGGTGTTTGCCACCAAGAAGAATCTTGAGCTCCGCTGCTGGCTGCAACCCAGTAGGCGTTGAGCGGTGGGAACATATGCCATGCCAGACCTCGGTGTGAGGAATGGCCCCTCTGTTATAAGAGGGTCATCCAGGAAGGAAGAACATAAGGTAGCCCATAGAGGCACTGATTTGGAAATTGGAAACTGCCTGGCCGACTATGAGGCCAGACGAGTAACAGAGGAGGTAGGAAAGGAGGAATTATCCTTAATACCAGACGATAAAATCCAAACTGTAAGTACAGATCAAGAGCCAAACTATTCTAAAGAAAACTTAAAGGTAATTCAGGACATGAATGATAAAATAAAAATAAATAAGTGGACTTATTTAAGGGATGGTCGTATAGTGGTACCATCCAATTTAATATGGATCACAGCCCTATTATTAATAAGACGCATTGGGGAGCTGATACTTTATATAAAAGTCTAAATCAGAAATTGATAGGGCGGAACTTGTATACTGTAATAAAACAGGTGACTCAGCAATGTGAAATGTGTTTACGCAATAATCCCAATACAGCAAATAAAATAAAACTAGGGAACATTAGTAGAGGAAATGTTCCAGGGCAACATTAGCAGATCGATTTCTCGGAACTTCCTAGAAAAGGGGGGTATCGACATTTATTGGTACTAGCAGATACCTTTTCAGGTTGGCCAGAAGCCTTCCCGTGCGGAACTGCTAAAGCCCGGGAAGTGACCAAAATACTACTCCAAGAGATAATACCTAGGTTTGGAGTCCCAGCGGTAATGTCCTCGGATAGAGGACCACATTTTGTGTCCAGAATAGTGCAACAGATCAGCCACCGTCTAGGAATAGATTGGCAATTACATACCCCATACCGACCACAATCGCGTGGCCAGGTGGAAAAGATGAATCATCTAATCAAACAACAGATTGTCAAGTTAGGCCAAGAAACAAATCTAACTTGGCCCCAGTCTTTGCCATTAGCTCTTACACGAATTCGAACTAGACCAGAGCAAAAGAGGGGCTTAGCCCATTTGAAATTTTATATGGACGACCCTATGGGGTACAAAAGGGGACGTCTTCACAGATTGGTGAAGAAACAATGACTTCCTATATGGTGGCACTAAACAAACAATTAATAAGAATTGAGAAGCATGTGATGGGAACACGCAGTAGGGGTCTGGATGGACCTGTTCACGATATACAACCAGGGGACTATGTATACGTTAAGTGTTTTGCAGATAAAACCCTGGAACCACAGTGGACCGGACCTTTTCAAGTCCTACTCACCACCTACACTGCAATCAAGGCTGAGGGACAGAATTCTTGGATTCACCATACCCCGATTAAGAAAGCCCCTGCCGCTTCGTGGAAAGTAACCCCAGATAAAAAAGAACTGAAACTCAAATTTACTCGGACAAATGGGAACAATGTGGGTGGCAATTAAAGCTGCAAAGTGGGAAGCCTATGTAAACAGGCAGAAAGCCCGAAGCAGCCGTTCTCCTGAAGAATTCCCTTGCTGCCGAGAAGATGGTACACCCCGTGGCTCGAAGCAACCGAGTCGACGGGCAAGGCAGAGGAGGAACAAACTGTGGAGAAAAGAACCAGAACAATGGGACACTAAAGCAACAATGGCCGAACTTCCCCAGGACTGGAGTAGTCCAGGACACCATGTCTGAACTCCAGAAAAGGTTAGATCAACGTAAGAAAGATCGTGAGGCGGGCAGGTCATGGTATGAAAACTGGTTTAATATCTCACCTTGGCTAACCACTTTGTTGTCTGCTTTAGCAGGACCACTTATTATGTTGATTCTGGGACTTATATTTGGGCCTTGTATATTACGCTACACTTTATTAGAGAACGGTTTGACATAGCTAAATTGCTTATTTTAACTACGAGGTCTAGGGCAAAATATAAGAGTGTATCTATTAATGAGGATGAAGATTGTTGCGAATGCGTTATGCCACGTGAAAACTATGCCTATTGTAATTGTGAGGTTATTACCTTGTGAGTGTTATGATAAATGTTGGGATTGTGGAAAAAGGTTTGTTCGCAGTGCCGAGAATGAAAGCAGCGTCTAATAAACAATAAAAGGATAAAAAGAAAAAAAGGGGGGATTGTAAGAAACTATGGACTAGGGTATTGTTTATTAAGATTTATGTTAAGCCCAATGTAAAGATTAGGCAACAAAAGATAAGATAACCGCCAGGTGTCCAGGATGCCGCTTGTGAAAGATAAGATAACCGCCAGGTGTCCAGGATGCCGCTTGTGCGTATGAATGAAGGGTCAACACCTCCACTACTTCATGAACACGAAAGTAAAAAAAAAGGTATAAAAAGGGACTGTTTGAACTGCTCAGGACGGCAGTTGGAGGAGCGCAGACTCCCCTGTCGTCCAGCGCTGTTTTTGCTCATATTCTACTTGCTATAATTAATAAAAATTTTAATTGGATTATGATCTATTGTGGTCTCAATTTATAACAATTCTGGTGCTGTGACTCGGATAAGGAACGGTGGGCTTTGGTCCTCCGGGGAGGCGCCCTGCGACATTTCGCGGCCCCGCGACCAACAGCTTACTCCAACCTTACCGACGAACCTAAATTCTAGAATAATGAGCAAAGGAGAAACCGGTAAAATCCCATAAAAATTCTGTGCACGGGAGTCCGGACGAAGACGCAGGACGCATAAGTATATTGCGAAGTTGTTCGCGGGTTTGCCGTTCGGGCGGGATTGGGTTTCCTGGAATATAACAAGTGAGAGGTTCGATATACTGAACCAAGCGAGTGCGGACTCTTAAGTACTGCGTCTCCCATCTCCTGCGAGGGACTGGGCCAGGAACAAGGGGAGCGAGTGAGTGTATGTTTGTGGATATTCCAGAAGATGGGGGCGAAGGGCAGCAAGCCTTTGACTCCCATGGGAAGGGTACCCATCGTACCTAAGAATACCCCTCTGGCATATATCTTAGACAATTGGAGATATTTCCCTGGAACTCTAGGGAAAGATAAGCAGAAGATGATAGAATATTGTACTAAGATATGGGGAGGGAAGAAAATTTCTAAAAATGTCTTTTGGCCAGTCTATGGGTCAGAAGAAGATAGGGTAAGACAGCAATTAAACCTCTGGGTTAATAATAAAAAACCCCTTAACCCGGAGGAGAGTCGATATGCGGAAGTGTGGTTAGAAAGACCGGGAGCTAGACTTTACCCACTGAATGAAATAAAAACTAAACAAAAGAAAAAGCAGGAAGAGTTGGACGAAACCCTTCTAACCCCCCCTCCTTACATTCCTCCTCCTGCTCCCGCAGAGGTCCCCAGAGCGCCCACTCCCCCACCAGAGTCGGAACAAGGGTCTCCCCCTCTTCCTAGACGCATAACTAGAAGTCAGAAAGGGGCAGCTCAGATGTACCCCCTAAGGGAAATACCCATGGGGGGACCTCAACCTGTGATCGGATATATTTCCGTACCCCTAAACTCGGCTGACCTACGAGATTTTAAAAGAATTGAGATGGGAAACTTAATTGAGGACCCACTCGGAGTGGCAGAAAGATTAAATCAATTTTTTTGGACCAAACCTTTATACTTGGAATGAGATGTAATCTATCCTTGGTCAATTATTTACTACCGAGGAAAGAGATATGATTAGACGAGCAGGAATGAGACTGTGGGATGCTCAGCATGCCCAGGGACCCCAAGCAGATATTAAATGGCCACTCCAAAGACCTAATTGGGATAATCAGGATCCAGTGCATAGAACTCATATGCAGGACCTGAGAACTATAGGAATTCAGGGGATTAGGGAAGCAGTACCCCGTGGCCAGAATATCAATAAAGCATTTAATGAAATGCAAAAGAAAGATGAAAGCCCTACTGAGTGGCTGGAACGACTGAGGAAAGCCCTTCAGCTGTACTCTGGGGTAAATCCAGACGACCCTTTAGGGTAAGCGCTCCTAAAAACTCAGTTTGTGGCAAATAGGAGAGTCAGGGGCTCTATATCTTAGGGGACCGGAGTCATCATGAGCCCTTGATAAAATTAAAAATAGGTCCCCACAAACAAGAGTTCACCTTTTTAGTAGACACTGGGGCTGAGAAATCAACTATTAAGCAAATACCTGAGGGATGTAAAGTTTCCCCTGAAAAAGTACAAGTAATTGGGGCAAAAGGAGAACCCTTTAAAGTAAGCAAAATCAAAAATGTGGTATTCGAAACTGAAAATAAATTTGGAATGGGTGAACTCTTGCTCGTCCCTGAAGCAGAATTTAATCTGTTAGGACGAGATTTAATTGTTGAATTGCAATTAGAAATTAAAATAAAAAATCAAGAGCTAACAGTGATATGGAGAAATAGTGTGAAATGGCGACAATGGACATCGATTGTGATTGCATATGTCTGCTCAAGGAATGTGGGTATGGTGACTGGTCATGGGTGCGATGTCTGGTCACATAGGCACACAGCTCTGAGGAGACAACTACAGTTTTGAGGAGACGACGGCCCTTCTTCCTCTAACAAAGGGGCTATTTAAAAAAGAATGAGAAAAGGATGAGAGACATTCCAATGCTATCTAGAGGGAGGGAGTGCTAAGTCTCCTTGCTGGAGAAGATCGGATGGTCACAAGGACATGAATCACCTACAAACCTGCAAGACCACCACATTCCAGGCAAAGGACTGATAAGCTAATTAACATACGAAGCGGGGTTTAGGTAATGAATATGTATAGGCGTTAATTGAATATTCATTTGTTTTATTGTATAAATGTGAGATGGTTCGTCACTTCGGGCATGCACGCTTGTGGAGGAGCAATCCCCCGTGCATCTGCGCGCAATAAACATACCTACTTTATAACTTTCGAGTTATAGAGTCTAATTCCGCACGTCAGTTTGGCGAGCCAGCCAGGAGGATTTCTGCTCGGCTGAGGGACCAGCTGCGGAGCGGACGCTCCTAGGCGCGCCCCGGGAGATTTCCTCGGAGGAGCCTCCTCTTCTCAGCTGTTCACCCGGGAGCAGAGGAAAAACCCCTGGATCCACGGATAAAACGGTATGTTTAGAAATGGGGCGGCTGGTGAGACGCACGGAGACGTCCGGCGCGCAGCATAGTCCCCAGGAGGAAAGGTACCTTGGGAGGGGGTTTGCTGACCAAGGGGTGGCCGCTAGCGATCTTGAGGGCAGATCGAGCAAACCCGAGGTTACTGCCATTCCTAAAAGCCCGGAGGCCTCGTGACGGAAAGCGGGGGGCGGGACGGAATAAGGCGGAATCTCACAGGAACAAGAGGGACCTCACAGCAAAAGTAAAAGGGAAACTTTTGCGTAGGAAAAAGAGGAAGCTAAAAACTTCCTTTAGGTTGTTTTAAGAATTGGGGAGTTCCTGGAATGTAACAACTGAAATAGCGCTCTGTGTCTTGTTTGTTCTATGTGTTGTCTTGTTATATGTTCAAAACTCGGAGTTATGAAATGTATGTTGAAAAATATTAACATACTGGTAATTCGTGGCAAATAGCGGAAAACTTAACACTCTGCTTAAGACCAGGAAAAATTGGTTTTTGTTTGTTGTTTGGGTTTTTTTTTTGGCAATTGTTCATTGAAATGCATACTTTGTGAACTGTTAGTGTTCCTAAGAGTTTGTACATAAGTGCACGGTACCGTATAACATACTGCTTGTGTGACTGCGGGCTGCCCGGAGAGTGTGAATGGTGTGATTGAGATGCGCATTTTGATTTTCCGTGTATAGCTTAATTATTTTGACTGAGTGTGAGTGCAAGAGTGCTTGAGACAGGCGTTTGAGTGCAAAACGAGTAAGAAGCTCTATCCGCGTTTCTGACCTTGGGTGGCTAAGGCGGCCGGAAAAAAAAAAAGAAAAACCAAAGTAATTAAAATTGCAAAATGGGAAATGGAAGAAGTAAGCCCTGTGAAAAATCGCCCTTGGGCTGTATATTAAAACATTGGAGTGATATTTTAGGACATGGTGGTACCGAAAATAGAAGGAAATTGGTTAAATATTGTAATCAGTGGTGGCCTGTGTATAAATTGGAGAGTGATGCGAAATGGCCTCAGGAGGGAGGAACGTTAGATTATAACACTCTGCTGCAATTAATGTTGTTTCTGAGGACAGAGGGAAAATGGGATGAAGTATCATATGCAGACATGTTCTTTGTCCTCCAGGACAAACCTGAGTGGCAAAAGGACTGTGGATTAGTACCCCCTCGGGATCCTATGGTACTAGCACTAGAAAGAGTGCGGGATTAACATCACCTGATCTTTGATTGTGGCTCTAGAAAAGGATAGGAAAAAACTGAGACCTAAACTAGAAAGATATTCTTATTGAAATTTTTGTGTTAAAAAGTTCAGGTTGCGGTTCCTTCTGTGGAGCAACCAGAATGAAACACGTTGTAAGATATAAAAACTTGTACTGATGCATGTAAAACCTGAGGCGTGTGTGTGTGTGTGTGTAAGTGTTGGGGTGAGTTTGTACAAACCCCCGTACCCCCTCGAAGGTGCGACTGAATCATGCTGGGATGCATGGCAGGATGTTTTCTGTTTGCCTGCGAAGGCCTGATATGTAATAACACAGACTTAAAGCAACAAGTAGCAGATTTGCATTCAGGGTAAGAAAGAGTTAAAACAGAAGTGCTGCTGCAGAGGCAGGCTTGTGTAACCTGCAGAGCAGGAAGAGCATCTCCTGCCCCGAACCCTTCTGCTGGGGAGGAGGAGGGGGTTGCTGTTGCTGAGGACTGAGCAGAAGGACCTGAATGTCACCCCAATTGCTGCAGCATTTGCAGCACAACAGGACCGGTAACGGCCCCTTTAGGGCAGGCAATGGGTATGAGGTGGAATTTTAGTGAATACAAAACCAACTTATTTGGTGTTAAACTTCAGTAAAAAAAAAAAAAAAAATTGTTACAGTTGTGGGAGCTGCTGGCCACCAGGAAAACATCCTGAAACCTTTAAAGTACAAAGTAAAAAAACCAAAACAAATAAGAATGCCAAATTCACTAAAATCTTTGTTGGCATGAGATTTATTAGAACATCTAGACGTTTAAAGAAGGGGAAATGAAATTAAAAGTTAAATACGATCAAGTAATTGAAATATTCAGCTTATCTTTAATTCAACAGAACAGAGGAAAAGAGGACCTCCCTGAAGTAAAAGAAATTTTTAACCAGGTGTATCTGAAAATAAATTCCAGGAAAGGTGAAAAATGCTTTACCTGTTACAGTAAAAATGATAAGGGGGAGGCTTGCCCAGTTCAGATAAAAACAATATCCCTTGGTCAGCAAGGCTGTGGGGATATTGGCAGAAAAAGTGAAGTGAAATAAAATACACTCTGTAGTAGTTCTACTAATGTAAATCTGTGTGTTTTGCCATGACAGTGACTTGTTATGGGATGTGCAGATGAAACTGCATTGACAATGAAGTACAAGGAATAAGGTTGGTCAGGTGCCTCCTACCATAGTCAAGGGCAAGCCTGGGTTGGCCTCGGTGTTTGCCACCAAGAAGAATCTTGAGCTCCGCTGCTGGCTGCAACCCAGTAGGCGTTGAGCGGTGGGAACATATGCCATGCCAGACCTCGGTGTGAGGAATGGCCCCTCTGTTATAAGAGGGTCATCCAGGAAGGAAGAACATAAGGTAGCCCATAGAGGCACTGATTTGGAAATTGGAAACTGCCTGGCCGACTATGAGGCCAGACGAGTAACAGAGGAGGTAGGAAAGGAGGAATTATCCTTAATACCAGACGATAAAATCCAAACTGTAAGTACAGATCAAGAGCCAAACTATTCTAAAGAAAACTTAAAGGTAATTCAGGACATGAATGATAAAATAAAAATAAATAAGTGGACTTATTTAAGGGATGGTCGTATAGTGGTACCATCCAATTTAATATGGATCACAGCCCTATTATTAATAAGACGCATTGGGGAGCTGATACTTTATATAAAAGTCTAAATCAGAAATTGATAGGGCGGAACTTGTATACTGTAATAAAACAGGTGACTCAGCAATGTGAAATGTGTTTACGCAATAATCCCAATACAGCAAATAAAATAAAACTAGGGAACATTAGTAGAGGAAATGTTCCAGGGCAACATTAGCAGATCGATTTCTCGGAACTTCCTAGAAAAGGGGGGTATCGACATTTATTGGTACTAGCAGATACCTTTTCAGGTTGGCCAGAAGCCTTCCCGTGCGGAACTGCTAAAGCCCGGGAAGTGACCAAAATACTACTCCAAGAGATAATACCTAGGTTTGGAGTCCCAGCGGTAATGTCCTCGGATAGAGGACCACATTTTGTGTCCAGAATAGTGCAACAGATCAGCCACCGTCTAGGAATAGATTGGCAATTACATACCCCATACCGACCACAATCGCGTGGCCAGGTGGAAAAGATGAATCATCTAATCAAACAACAGATTGTCAAGTTAGGCCAAGAAACAAATCTAACTTGGCCCCAGTCTTTGCCATTAGCTCTTACACGAATTCGAACTAGACCAGAGCAAAAGAGGGGCTTAGCCCATTTGAAATTTTATATGGACGACCCTATGGGGTACAAAAGGGGACGTCTTCACAGATTGGTGAAGAAACAATGACTTCCTATATGGTGGCACTAAACAAACAATTAATAAGAATTGAGAAGCATGTGATGGGAACACGCAGTAGGGGTCTGGATGGACCTGTTCACGATATACAACCAGGGGACTATGTATACGTTAAGTGTTTTGCAGATAAAACCCTGGAACCACAGTGGACCGGACCTTTTCAAGTCCTACTCACCACCTACACTGCAATCAAGGCTGAGGGACAGAATTCTTGGATTCACCATACCCCGATTAAGAAAGCCCCTGCCGCTTCGTGGAAAGTAACCCCAGATAAAAAAGAACTGAAACTCAAATTTACTCGGACAAATGGGAACAATGTGGGTGGCAATTAAAGCTGCAAAGTGGGAAGCCTATGTAAACAGGCAGAAAGCCCGAAGCAGCCGTTCTCCTGAAGAATTCCCTTGCTGCCGAGAAGATGGTACACCCCGTGGCTCGAAGCAACCGAGTCGACGGGCAAGGCAGAGGAGGAACAAACTGTGGAGAAAAGAACCAGAACAATGGGACACTAAAGCAACAATGGCCGAACTTCCCCAGGACTGGAGTAGTCCAGGACACCATGTCTGAACTCCAGAAAAGGTTAGATCAACGTAAGAAAGATCGTGAGGCGGGCAGGTCATGGTATGAAAACTGGTTTAATATCTCACCTTGGCTAACCACTTTGTTGTCTGCTTTAGCAGGACCACTTATTATGTTGATTCTGGGACTTATATTTGGGCCTTGTATATTACGCTACACTTTATTAGAGAACGGTTTGACATAGCTAAATTGCTTATTTTAACTACGAGGTCTAGGGCAAAATATAAGAGTGTATCTATTAATGAGGATGAAGATTGTTGCGAATGCGTTATGCCACGTGAAAACTATGCCTATTGTAATTGTGAGGTTATTACCTTGTGAGTGTTATGATAAATGTTGGGATTGTGGAAAAAGGTTTGTTCGCAGTGCCGAGAATGAAAGCAGCGTCTAATAAACAATAAAAGGATAAAAAGAAAAAAAGGGGGGATTGTAAGAAACTATGGACTAGGGTATTGTTTATTAAGATTTATGTTAAGCCCAATGTAAAGATTAGGCAACAAAAGATAAGATAACCGCCAGGTGTCCAGGATGCCGCTTGTGAAAGATAAGATAACCGCCAGGTGTCCAGGATGCCGCTTGTGCGTATGAATGAAGGGTCAACACCTCCACTACTTCATGAACACGAAAGTAAAAAAAAAGGTATAAAAAGGGACTGTTTGAACTGCTCAGGACGGCAGTTGGAGGAGCGCAGACTCCCCTGTCGTCCAGCGCTGTTTTTGCTCATATTCTACTTGCTATAATTAATAAAAATTTTAATTGGATTATGATCTATTGTGGTCTCAATTTATAACAATTCTGGTGCTGTGACTCGGATAAGGAACGGTGGGCTTTGGTCCTCCGGGGAGGCGCCCTGCGACATTTCGCGGCCCCGCGACCAACAGCTTACTCCAACCTTACCGACGAACCTAAATTCTAGAATAATGAGCAAAGGAGAAACCGGTAAAATCCCATAAAAATTCTGTGCACGGGAGTCCGGACGAAGACGCAGGACGCATAAGTATATTGCGAAGTTGTTCGCGGGTTTGCCGTTCGGGCGGGATTGGGTTTCCTGGAATATAACAAGTGAGAGGTTCGATATACTGAACCAAGCGAGTGCGGACTCTTAAGTACTGCGTCTCCCATCTCCTGCGAGGGACTGGGCCAGGAACAAGGGGAGCGAGTGAGTGTATGTTTGTGGATATTCCAGAAGATGGGGGCGAAGGGCAGCAAGCCTTTGACTCCCATGGGAAGGGTACCCATTGTACCTAAGAATACCCCTCTGGCATATATCTTAGACAATTGGAGATATTTCCCTGGAACTCTAGGGAAAGATAAGCAGAAGATGATAGAATATTGTACTAAGATATGGGGAGGGAAGAAAATTTCTAAAAATGTCTTTTGGCCAGTCTATGGGTCAGAAGAAGATAGGGTAAGACAGCAATTAAACCTCTGGGTTAATAATAAAAAACCCCTTAACCCGGAGGAGAGTCGATATGCGGAAGTGTGGTTAGAAAGACCGGGAGCTAGACTTTACCCACTGAATGAAATAAAAACTAAACAAAAGAAAAAGCAGGAAGAGTTGGACGAAACCCTTCTAACCCCCCCTCCTTACATTCCTCCTCCTGCTCCCGCAGAGGTCCCCAGAGCGCCCACTCCCCCACCAGAGTCGGAACAAGGGTCTCCCCCTCTTCCTAGACGCATAACTAGAAGTCAGAAAGGGGCAGCTCAGATGTACCCCCTAAGGGAAATACCCATGGGGGGACCTCAACCTGTGATCGGATATATTTCCGTACCCCTAAACTCGGCTGACCTACGAGATTTTAAAAGAATTGAGATGGGAAACTTAATTGAGGACCCACTCGGAGTGGCAGAAAGATTAAATCAATTTTTTTGGACCAAACCTTTATACTTGGAATGAGATGTAATCTATCCTTGGTCAATTATTTACTACCGAGGAAAGAGATATGATTAGACGAGCAGGAATGAGACTGTGGGATGCTCAGCATGCCCAGGGACCCCAAGCAGATATTAAATGGCCACTCCAAAGACCTAATTGGGATAATCAGGATCCAGTGCATAGAACTCATATGCAGGACCTGAGAACTATAGGAATTCAGGGGATTAGGGAAGCAGTACCCCGTGGCCAGAATATCAATAAAGCATTTAATGAAATGCAAAAGAAAGATGAAAGCCCTACTGAGTGGCTGGAACGACTGAGGAAAGCCCTTCAGCTGTACTCTGGGGTAAATCCAGACGACCCTTTAGGGTAAGCGCTCCTAAAAACTCAGTTTGTGGCAAATAGGAGAGTCAGGGGCTCTATATCTTAGGGGACCGGAGTCATCATGAGCCCTTGATAAAATTAAAAATAGGTCCCCACAAACAAGAGTTCACCTTTTTAGTAGACACTGGGGCTGAGAAATCAACTATTAAGCAAATACCTGAGGGATGTAAAGTTTCCCCTGAAAAAGTACAAGTAATTGGGGCAAAAGGAGAACCCTTTAAAGTAAGCAAAATCAAAAATGTGGTATTCGAAACTGAAAATAAATTTGGAATGGGTGAACTCTTGCTCGTCCCTGAAGCAGAATTTAATCTGTTAGGACGAGATTTAATTGTTGAATTGCAATTAGAAATTAAAATAAAAAATCAAGAGCTAACAGTGATATGGAGAAATAGTGTGAAATGGCGACAATGGACATCGATTGTGATTGCATATGTCTGCTCAAGGAATGTGGGTATGGTGACTGGTCATGGGTGCGATGTCTGGTCACATAGGCACACAGCTCTGAGGAGACAACTACAGTTTTGAGGAGACGACGGCCCTTCTTCCTCTAACAAAGGGGCTATTTAAAAAAGAATGAGAAAAGGATGAGAGACATTCCAATGCTATCTAGAGGGAGGGAGTGCTAAGTCTCCTTGCTGGAGAAGATCGGATGGTCACAAGGACATGAATCACCTACAAACCTGCAAGACCACCACATTCCAGGCAAAGGACTGATAAGCTAATTAACATACGAAGCGGGGTTTAGGTAATGAATATGTATAGGCGTTAATTGAATATTCATTTGTTTTATTGTATAAATGTGAGATGGTTCGTCACTTCGGGCATGCACGCTTGTGGAGGAGCAATCCCCCGTGCATCTGCGCGCAATAAACATACCTACTTTATAACTTTCGAGTTATAGAGTCTAATTCCGCACGTCAGTTTGGCGAGCCAGCCAGGAGGATTTCTGCTCGGCTGAGGGACCAGCTGCGGAGCGGACGCTCCTAGGCGCGCCCCGGGAGATTTCCTCGGAGGAGCCTCCTCTTCTCAGCTGTTCACCCGGGAGCAGAGGAAAAACCCCTGGATCCACGGATAAAACGGTATGTTTAGAAATGGGGCGGCTGGTGAGACGCACGGAGACGTCCGGCGCGCAGCATAGTCCCCAGGAGGAAAGGTACCTTGGGAGGGGGTTTGCTGACCAAGGGGTGGCCGCTAGCGATCTTGAGGGCAGATCGAGCAAACCCGAGGTTACTGCCATTCCTAAAAGCCCGGAGGCCTCGTGACGGAAAGCGGGGGGCGGGACGGAATAAGGCGGAATCTCACAGGAACAAGAGGGACCTCACAGCAAAAGTAAAAGGGAAACTTTTGCGTAGGAAAAAGAGGAAGCTAAAAACTTCCTTTAGGTTGTTTTAAGAATTGGGGAGTTCCTGGAATGTAACAACTGAAATAGCGCTCTGTGTCTTGTTTGTTCTATGTGTTGTCTTGTTATATGTTCAAAACTCGGAGTTATGAAATGTATGTTGAAAAATATTAACATACTGGTAATTCGTGGCAAATAGCGGAAAACTTAACACTCTGCTTAAGACCAGGAAAAATTGGTTTTTGTTTGTTGTTTGGGTTTTTTTTTTGGCAATTGTTCATTGAAATGCATACTTTGTGAACTGTTAGTGTTCCTAAGAGTTTGTACATAAGTGCACGGTACCGTATAACATACTGCTTGTGTGACTGCGGGCTGCCCGGAGAGTGTGAATGGTGTGATTGAGATGCGCATTTTGATTTTCCGTGTATAGCTTAATTATTTTGACTGAGTGTGAGTGCAAGAGTGCTTGAGACAGGCGTTTGAGTGCAAAACGAGTAAGAAGCTCTATCCGCGTTTCTGACCTTGGGTGGCTAAGGCGGCCGGAAAAAAAAAAAGAAAAACCAAAGTAATTAAAATTGCAAAATGGGAAATGGAAGAAGTAAGCCCTGTGAAAAATCGCCCTTGGGCTGTATATTAAAACATTGGAGTGATATTTTAGGACATGGTGGTACCGAAAATAGAAGGAAATTGGTTAAATATTGTAATCAGTGGTGGCCTGTGTATAAATTGGAGAGTGATGCGAAATGGCCTCAGGAGGGAGGAACGTTAGATTATAACACTCTGCTGCAATTAATGTTGTTTCTGAGGACAGAGGGAAAATGGGATGAAGTATCATATGCAGACATGTTCTTTGTCCTCCAGGACAAACCTGAGTGGCAAAAGGACTGTGGATTAGTACCCCCTCGGGATCCTATGGTACTAGCACTAGAAAGAGTGCGGGATTAACATCACCTGATCTTTGATTGTGGCTCTAGAAAAGGATAGGAAAAAACTGAGACCTAAACTAGAAAGATATTCTTATTGAAATTTTTGTGTTAAAAAGTTCAGGTTGCGGTTCCTTCTGTGGAGCAACCAGAATGAAACACGTTGTAAGATATAAAAACTTGTACTGATGCATGTAAAACCTGAGGCGTGTGTGTGTGTGTGTGTAAGTGTTGGGGTGAGTTTGTACAAACCCCCGTACCCCCTCGAAGGTGCGACTGAATCATGCTGGGATGCATGGCAGGATGTTTTCTGTTTGCCTGCGAAGGCCTGATATGTAATAACACAGACTTAAAGCAACAAGTAGCAGATTTGCATTCAGGGTAAGAAAGAGTTAAAACAGAAGTGCTGCTGCAGAGGCAGGCTTGTGTAACCTGCAGAGCAGGAAGAGCATCTCCTGCCCCGAACCCTTCTGCTGGGGAGGAGGAGGGGGTTGCTGTTGCTGAGGACTGAGCAGAAGGACCTGAATGTCACCCCAATTGCTGCAGCATTTGCAGCACAACAGGACCGGTAACGGCCCCTTTAGGGCAGGCAATGGGTATGAGGTGGAATTTTAGTGAATACAAAACCAACTTATTTGGTGTTAAACTTCAGTAAAAAAAAAAAAAAAAATTGTTACAGTTGTGGGAGCTGCTGGCCACCAGGAAAACATCCTGAAACCTTTAAAGTACAAAGTAAAAAAACCAAAACAAATAAGAATGCCAAATTCACTAAAATCTTTGTTGGCATGAGATTTATTAGAACATCTAGACGTTTAAAGAAGGGGAAATGAAATTAAAAGTTAAATACGATCAAGTAATTGAAATATTCAGCTTATCTTTAATTCAACAGAACAGAGGAAAAGAGGACCTCCCTGAAGTAAAAGAAATTTTTAACCAGGTGTATCTGAAAATAAATTCCAGGAAAGGTGAAAAATGCTTTACCTGTTACAGTAAAAATGATAAGGGGGAGGCTTGCCCAGTTCAGATAAAAACAATATCCCTTGGTCAGCAAGGCTGTGGGGATATTGGCAGAAAAAGTGAAGTGAAATAAAATACACTCTGTAGTAGTTCTACTAATGTAAATCTGTGTGTTTTGCCATGACAGTGACTTGTTATGGGATGTGCAGATGAAACTGCATTGACAATGAAGTACAAGGAATAAGGTTGGTCAGGTGCCTCCTACCATAGTCAAGGGCAAGCCTGGGTTGGCCTCGGTGTTTGCCACCAAGAAGAATCTTGAGCTCCGCTGCTGGCTGCAACCCAGTAGGCGTTGAGCGGTGGGAACATATGCCATGCCAGACCTCGGTGTGAGGAATGGCCCCTCTGTTATAAGAGGGTCATCCAGGAAGGAAGAACATAAGGTAGCCCATAGAGGCACTGATTTGGAAATTGGAAACTGCCTGGCCGACTATGAGGCCAGACGAGTAACAGAGGAGGTAGGAAAGGAGGAATTATCCTTAATACCAGACGATAAAATCCAAACTGTAAGTACAGATCAAGAGCCAAACTATTCTAAAGAAAACTTAAAGGTAATTCAGGACATGAATGATAAAATAAAAATAAATAAGTGGACTTATTTAAGGGATGGTCGTATAGTGGTACCATCCAATTTAATATGGATCACAGCCCTATTATTAATAAGACGCATTGGGGAGCTGATACTTTATATAAAAGTCTAAATCAGAAATTGATAGGGCGGAACTTGTATACTGTAATAAAACAGGTGACTCAGCAATGTGAAATGTGTTTACGCAATAATCCCAATACAGCAAATAAAATAAAACTAGGGAACATTAGTAGAGGAAATGTTCCAGGGCAACATTAGCAGATCGATTTCTCGGAACTTCCTAGAAAAGGGGGGTATCGACATTTATTGGTACTAGCAGATACCTTTTCAGGTTGGCCAGAAGCCTTCCCGTGCGGAACTGCTAAAGCCCGGGAAGTGACCAAAATACTACTCCAAGAGATAATACCTAGGTTTGGAGTCCCAGCGGTAATGTCCTCGGATAGAGGACCACATTTTGTGTCCAGAATAGTGCAACAGATCAGCCACCGTCTAGGAATAGATTGGCAATTACATACCCCATACCGACCACAATCGCGTGGCCAGGTGGAAAAGATGAATCATCTAATCAAACAACAGATTGTCAAGTTAGGCCAAGAAACAAATCTAACTTGGCCCCAGTCTTTGCCATTAGCTCTTACACGAATTCGAACTAGACCAGAGCAAAAGAGGGGCTTAGCCCATTTGAAATTTTATATGGACGACCCTATGGGGTACAAAAGGGGACGTCTTCACAGATTGGTGAAGAAACAATGACTTCCTATATGGTGGCACTAAACAAACAATTAATAAGAATTGAGAAGCATGTGATGGGAACACGCAGTAGGGGTCTGGATGGACCTGTTCACGATATACAACCAGGGGACTATGTATACGTTAAGTGTTTTGCAGATAAAACCCTGGAACCACAGTGGACCGGACCTTTTCAAGTCCTACTCACCACCTACACTGCAATCAAGGCTGAGGGACAGAATTCTTGGATTCACCATACCCCGATTAAGAAAGCCCCTGCCGCTTCGTGGAAAGTAACCCCAGATAAAAAAGAACTGAAACTCAAATTTACTCGGACAAATGGGAACAATGTGGGTGGCAATTAAAGCTGCAAAGTGGGAAGCCTATGTAAACAGGCAGAAAGCCCGAAGCAGCCGTTCTCCTGAAGAATTCCCTTGCTGCCGAGAAGATGGTACACCCCGTGGCTCGAAGCAACCGAGTCGACGGGCAAGGCAGAGGAGGAACAAACTGTGGAGAAAAGAACCAGAACAATGGGACACTAAAGCAACAATGGCCGAACTTCCCCAGGACTGGAGTAGTCCAGGACACCATGTCTGAACTCCAGAAAAGGTTAGATCAACGTAAGAAAGATCGTGAGGCGGGCAGGTCATGGTATGAAAACTGGTTTAATATCTCACCTTGGCTAACCACTTTGTTGTCTGCTTTAGCAGGACCACTTATTATGTTGATTCTGGGACTTATATTTGGGCCTTGTATATTACGCTACACTTTATTAGAGAACGGTTTGACATAGCTAAATTGCTTATTTTAACTACGAGGTCTAGGGCAAAATATAAGAGTGTATCTATTAATGAGGATGAAGATTGTTGCGAATGCGTTATGCCACGTGAAAACTATGCCTATTGTAATTGTGAGGTTATTACCTTGTGAGTGTTATGATAAATGTTGGGATTGTGGAAAAAGGTTTGTTCGCAGTGCCGAGAATGAAAGCAGCGTCTAATAAACAATAAAAGGATAAAAAGAAAAAAAGGGGGGATTGTAAGAAACTATGGACTAGGGTATTGTTTATTAAGATTTATGTTAAGCCCAATGTAAAGATTAGGCAACAAAAGATAAGATAACCGCCAGGTGTCCAGGATGCCGCTTGTGAAAGATAAGATAACCGCCAGGTGTCCAGGATGCCGCTTGTGCGTATGAATGAAGGGTCAACACCTCCACTACTTCATGAACACGAAAGTAAAAAAAAAGGTATAAAAAGGGACTGTTTGAACTGCTCAGGACGGCAGTTGGAGGAGCGCAGACTCCCCTGTCGTCCAGCGCTGTTTTTGCTCATATTCTACTTGCTATAATTAATAAAAATTTTAATTGGATTATGATCTATTGTGGTCTCAATTTATAACAATTCTGGTGCTGTGACTCGGATAAGGAACGGTGGGCTTTGGTCCTCCGGGGAGGCGCCCTGCGACATTTCGCGGCCCCGCGACCAACAGCTTACTCCAACCTTACCGACGAACCTAAATTCTAGAATAATGAGCAAAGGAGAAACCGGTAAAATCCCATAAAAATTCTGTGCACGGGAGTCCGGACGAAGACGCAGGACGCATAAGTATATTGCGAAGTTGTTCGCGGGTTTGCCGTTCGGGCGGGATTGGGTTTCCTGGAATATAACAAGTGAGAGGTTCGATATACTGAACCAAGCGAGTGCGGACTCTTAAGTACTGCGTCTCCCATCTCCTGCGAGGGACTGGGCCAGGAACAAGGGGAGCGAGTGAGTGTATGTTTGTGGATATTCCAGAAGATGGGGGCGAAGGGCAGCAAGCCTTTGACTCCCATGGGAAGGGTACCCATTGTACCTAAGAATACCCCTCTGGCATATATCTTAGACAATTGGAGATATTTCCCTGGAACTCTAGGGAAAGATAAGCAGAAGATGATAGAATATTGTACTAAGATATGGGGAGGGAAGAAAATTTCTAAAAATGTCTTTTGGCCAGTCTATGGGTCAGAAGAAGATAGGGTAAGACAGCAATTAAACCTCTGGGTTAATAATAAAAAACCCCTTAACCCGGAGGAGAGTCGATATGCGGAAGTGTGGTTAGAAAGACCGGGAGCTAGACTTTACCCACTGAATGAAATAAAAACTAAACAAAAGAAAAAGCAGGAAGAGTTGGACGAAACCCTTCTAACCCCCCCTCCTTACATTCCTCCTCCTGCTCCCGCAGAGGTCCCCAGAGCGCCCACTCCCCCACCAGAGTCGGAACAAGGGTCTCCCCCTCTTCCTAGACGCATAACTAGAAGTCAGAAAGGGGCAGCTCAGATGTACCCCCTAAGGGAAATACCCATGGGGGGACCTCAACCTGTGATCGGATATATTTCCGTACCCCTAAACTCGGCTGACCTACGAGATTTTAAAAGAATTGAGATGGGAAACTTAATTGAGGACCCACTCGGAGTGGCAGAAAGATTAAATCAATTTTTTTGGACCAAACCTTTATACTTGGAATGAGATGTAATCTATCCTTGGTCAATTATTTACTACCGAGGAAAGAGATATGATTAGACGAGCAGGAATGAGACTGTGGGATGCTCAGCATGCCCAGGGACCCCAAGCAGATATTAAATGGCCACTCCAAAGACCTAATTGGGATAATCAGGATCCAGTGCATAGAACTCATATGCAGGACCTGAGAACTATAGGAATTCAGGGGATTAGGGAAGCAGTACCCCGTGGCCAGAATATCAATAAAGCATTTAATGAAATGCAAAAGAAAGATGAAAGCCCTACTGAGTGGCTGGAACGACTGAGGAAAGCCCTTCAGCTGTACTCTGGGGTAAATCCAGACGACCCTTTAGGGTAAGCGCTCCTAAAAACTCAGTTTGTGGCAAATAGGAGAGTCAGGGGCTCTATATCTTAGGGGACCGGAGTCATCATGAGCCCTTGATAAAATTAAAAATAGGTCCCCACAAACAAGAGTTCACCTTTTTAGTAGACACTGGGGCTGAGAAATCAACTATTAAGCAAATACCTGAGGGATGTAAAGTTTCCCCTGAAAAAGTACAAGTAATTGGGGCAAAAGGAGAACCCTTTAAAGTAAGCAAAATCAAAAATGTGGTATTCGAAACTGAAAATAAATTTGGAATGGGTGAACTCTTGCTCGTCCCTGAAGCAGAATTTAATCTGTTAGGACGAGATTTAATTGTTGAATTGCAATTAGAAATTAAAATAAAAAATCAAGAGCTAACAGTGATATGGAGAAATAGTGTGAAATGGCGACAATGGACATCGATTGTGATTGCATATGTCTGCTCAAGGAATGTGGGTATGGTGACTGGTCATGGGTGCGATGTCTGGTCACATAGGCACACAGCTCTGAGGAGACAACTACAGTTTTGAGGAGACGACGGCCCTTCTTCCTCTAACAAAGGGGCTATTTAAAAAAGAATGAGAAAAGGATGAGAGACATTCCAATGCTATCTAGAGGGAGGGAGTGCTAAGTCTCCTTGCTGGAGAAGATCGGATGGTCACAAGGACATGAATCACCTACAAACCTGCAAGACCACCACATTCCAGGCAAAGGACTGATAAGCTAATTAACATACGAAGCGGGGTTTAGGTAATGAATATGTATAGGCGTTAATTGAATATTCATTTGTTTTATTGTATAAATGTGAGATGGTTCGTCACTTCGGGCATGCACGCTTGTGGAGGAGCAATCCCCCGTGCATCTGCGCGCAATAAACATACCTACTTTATAACTTTCGAGTTATAGAGTCTAATTCCGCACGTCAGTTTGGCGAGCCAGCCAGGAGGATTTCTGCTCGGCTGAGGGACCAGCTGCGGAGCGGACGCTCCTAGGCGCGCCCCGGGAGATTTCCTCGGAGGAGCCTCCTCTTCTCAGCTGTTCACCCGGGAGCAGAGGAAAAACCCCTGGATCCACGGATAAAACGGTATGTTTAGAAATGGGGCGGCTGGTGAGACGCACGGAGACGTCCGGCGCGCAGCATAGTCCCCAGGAGGAAAGGTACCTTGGGAGGGGGTTTGCTGACCAAGGGGTGGCCGCTAGCGATCTTGAGGGCAGATCGAGCAAACCCGAGGTTACTGCCATTCCTAAAAGCCCGGAGGCCTCGTGACGGAAAGCGGGGGGCGGGACGGAATAAGGCGGAATCTCACAGGAACAAGAGGGACCTCACAGCAAAAGTAAAAGGGAAACTTTTGCGTAGGAAAAAGAGGAAGCTAAAAACTTCCTTTAGGTTGTTTTAAGAATTGGGGAGTTCCTGGAATGTAACAACTGAAATAGCGCTCTGTGTCTTGTTTGTTCTATGTGTTGTCTTGTTATATGTTCAAAACTCGGAGTTATGAAATGTATGTTGAAAAATATTAACATACTGGTAATTCGTGGCAAATAGCGGAAAACTTAACACTCTGCTTAAGACCAGGAAAAATTGGTTTTTGTTTGTTGTTTGGGGTTTTTTTTTTGGCAATTGTTCATTGAAATGCATACTTTGTGAACTGTTAGTGTTCCTAAGAGTTTGTACATAAGTGCACGGTACCGTATAACATACTGCTTGTGTGACTGCGGGCTGCCCGGAGAGTGTGAATGGTGTGATTGAGATGCGCATTTTGATTTTCCGTGTATAGCTTAATTATTTTGACTGAGTGTGAGTGCAAGAGTGCTTGAGACAGGCGTTTGAGTGCAAAACGAGTAAGAAGCTCTATCCGCGTTTCTGACCTTGGGTGGCTAAGGCGGCCGGAAAAAAAAAAAGAAAAACCAAAGTAATTAAAATTGCAAAATGGGAAATGGAAGAAGTAAGCCCTGTGAAAAATCGCCCTTGGGCTGTATATTAAAACATTGGAGTGATATTTTAGGACATGGTGGTACCGAAAATAGAAGGAAATTGGTTAAATATTGTAATCAGTGGTGGCCTTTGTATAAATTGGAGAGTGATGCGAAATGGCCTCAGGAGGGAGGAACGTTAGATTATAACACTCTGCTGCAATTAATGTTGTTTCTGAGGACAGAGGGAAAATGGGATGAAGTATCATATGCAGACATGTTCTTTGTCCTCCAGGACAAACCTGAGTGGCAAAAGGACTGTGGATTAGTACCCCCTCGGGATCCTATGGTACTAGCACTAGAAAGAGTGCGGGATTAACATCACCTGATCTTTGATTGTGGCTCTAGAAAAGGATAGGAAAAAACTGAGACCTAAACTAGAAAGATATTCTTATTGAAATTTTTGTGTTAAAAAGTTCAGGTTGCGGTTCCTTCTGTGGAGCAACCAGAATGAAACACGTTGTAAGATATAAAAACTTGTACTGATGCATGTAAAACCTGAGGCGTGTGTGTGTGTGTGTGTAAGTGTTGGGGTGAGTTTGTACAAACCCCCGTACCCCCTCGAAGGTGCGACTGAATCATGCTGGGATGCATGGCAGGATGTTTTCTGTTTGCCTGCGAAGGCCTGATATGTAATAACACAGACTTAAAGCAACAAGTAGCAGATTTGCATTCAGGGTAAGAAAGAGTTAAAACAGAAGTGCTGCTGCAGAGGCAGGCTTGTGTAACCTGCAGAGCAGGAAGAGCATCTCCTGCCCCGAACCCTTCTGCTGGGGAGGAGGAGGGGGTTGCTGTTGCTGAGGACTGAGCAGAAGGACCTGAATGTCACCCCAATTGCTGCAGCATTTGCAGCACAACAGGACCGGTAACGGCCCCTTTAGGGCAGGCAATGGGTATGAGGTGGAATTTTAGTGAATACAAAACCAACTTATTTGGTGTTAAACTTCAGTAAAAAAAAAAAAAAAAATTGTTACAGTTGTGGGAGCTGCTGGCCACCAGGAAAACATCCTGAAACCTTTAAAGTACAAAGTAAAAAAACCAAAACAAATAAGAATGCCAAATTCACTAAAATCTTTGTTGGCATGAGATTTATTAGAACATCTAGACGTTTAAAGAAGGGGAAATGAAATTAAAAGTTAAATACGATCAAGTAATTGAAATATTCAGCTTATCTTTAATTCAACAGAACAGAGGAAAAGAGGACCTCCCTGAAGTAAAAGAAATTTTTAACCAGGTGTATCTGAAAATAAATTCCAGGAAAGGTGAAAAATGCTTTACCTGTTACAGTAAAAATGATAAGGGGGAGGCTTGCCCAGTTCAGATAAAAACAATATCCCTTGGTCAGCAAGGCTGTGGGGATATTGGCAGAAAAAGTGAAGTGAAATAAAATACACTCTGTAGTAGTTCTACTAATGTAAATCTGTGTGTTTTGCCATGACAGTGACTTGTTATGGGATGTGCAGATGAAACTGCATTGACAATGAAGTACAAGGAATAAGGTTGGTCAGGTGCCTCCTACCATAGTCAAGGGCAAGCCTGGGTTGGCCTCGGTGTTTGCCACCAAGAAGAATCTTGAGCTCCGCTGCTGGCTGCAACCCAGTAGGCGTTGAGCGGTGGGAACATATGCCATGCCAGACCTCGGTGTGAGGAATGGCCCCTCTGTTATAAGAGGGTCATCCAGGAAGGAAGAACATAAGGTAGCCCATAGAGGCACTGATTTGGAAATTGGAAACTGCCTGGCCGACTATGAGGCCAGACGAGTAACAGAGGAGGTAGGAAAGGAGGAATTATCCTTAATACCAGACGATAAAATCCAAACTGTAAGTACAGATCAAGAGCCAAACTATTCTAAAGAAAACTTAAAGGTAATTCAGGACATGAATGATAAAATAAAAATAAATAAGTGGACTTATTTAAGGGATGGTCGTATAGTGGTACCATCCAATTTAATATGGATCACAGCCCTATTATTAATAAGATGCATTGGGGAGCTGATACTTTATATAAAAGTCTAAATCAGAAATTGATAGGGCGGAACTTGTATACTGTAATAAAACAGGTGACTCAGCAATGTGAAATGTGTTTACGCAATAATCCCAATACAGCAAATAAAATAAAACTAGGGAACATTAGTAGAGGAAATGTTCCAGGGCAACATTAGCAGATCGATTTCTCGGAACTTCCTAGAAAAGGGGGGTATCGACATTTATTGGTACTAGCAGATACCTTTTCAGGTTGGCCAGAAGCCTTCCCGTGCGGAACTGCTAAAGCCCGGGAAGTGACCAAAATACTACTCCAAGAGATAATACCTAGGTTTGGAGTCCCAGCGGTAATGTCCTCGGATAGAGGACCACATTTTGTGTCCAGAATAGTGCAACAGATCAGCCACCGTCTAGGAATAGATTGGCAATTACATACCCCATACCGACCACAATCGCGTGGCCAGGTGGAAAAGATGAATCATCTAATCAAACAACAGATTGTCAAGTTAGGCCAAGAAACAAATCTAACTTGGCCCCAGTCTTTGCCATTAGCTCTTACACGAATTCGAACTAGACCAGAGCAAAAGAGGGGCTTAGCCCATTTGAAATTTTATATGGACGACCCTATGGGGTACAAAAGGGGACGTCTTCACAGATTGGTGAAGAAACAATGACTTCCTATATGGTGGCACTAAACAAACAATTAATAAGAATTGAGAAGCATGTGATGGGAACACGCAGTAGGGGTCTGGATGGACCTGTTCACGATATACAACCAGGGGACTATGTATACGTTAAGTGTTTTGCAGATAAAACCCTGGAACCACAGTGGACCGGACCTTTTCAAGTCCTACTCACCACCTACACTGCAATCAAGGCTGAGGGACAGAATTCTTGGATTCACCATACCCCGATTAAGAAAGCCCCTGCCGCTTCGTGGAAAGTAACCCCAGATAAAAAAGAACTGAAACTCAAATTTACTCGGACAAATGGGAACAATGTGGGTGGCAATTAAAGCTGCAAAGTGGGAAGCCTATGTAAACAGGCAGAAAGCCCGAAGCAGCCGTTCTCCTGAAGAATTCCCTTGCTGCCGAGAAGATGGTACACCCCGTGGCTCGAAGCAACCGAGTCGACGGGCAAGGCAGAGGAGGAACAAACTGTGGAGAAAAGAACCAGAACAATGGGACACTAAAGCAACAATGGCCGAACTTCCCCAGGACTGGAGTAGTCCAGGACACCATGTCTGAACTCCAGAAAAGGTTAGATCAACGTAAGAAAGATCGTGAGGCGGGCAGGTCATGGTATGAAAACTGGTTTAATATCTCACCTTGGCTAACCACTTTGTTGTCTGCTTTAGCAGGACCACTTATTATGTTGATTCTGGGACTTATATTTGGGCCTTGTATATTACGCTACACTTTATTAGAGAACGGTTTGACATAGCTAAATTGCTTATTTTAACTACGAGGTCTAGGGCAAAATATAAGAGTGTATCTATTAATGAGGATGAAGATTGTTGCGAATGCGTTATGCCACGTGAAAACTATGCCTATTGTAATTGTGAGGTTATTACCTTGTGAGTGTTATGATAAATGTTGGGATTGTGGAAAAAGGTTTGTTCGCAGTGCCGAGAATGAAAGCAGCGTCTAATAAACAATAAAAGGATAAAAAGAAAAAAAGGGGGGATTGTAAGAAACTATGGACTAGGGTATTGTTTATTAAGATTTATGTTAAGCCCAATGTAAAGATTAGGCAACAAAAGATAAGATAACCGCCAGGTGTCCAGGATGCCGCTTGTGAAAGATAAGATAACCGCCAGGTGTCCAGGATGCCGCTTGTGCGTATGAATGAAGGGTCAACACCTCCACTACTTCATGAACACGAAAGTAAAAAAAAAGGTATAAAAAGGGACTGTTTGAACTGCTCAGGACGGCAGTTGGAGGAGCGCAGACTCCCCTGTCGTCCAGCGCTGTTTTTGCTCATATTCTACTTGCTATAATTAATAAAAATTTTAATTGGATTATGATCTATTGTGGTCTCAATTTATAACAGCCAGTTATCAGGCTCTTGCTTGTAGGCAAGAGAGAGGGTATAAAAAAAACACAAATGGTTTAAAGCCACTATTGATCATTTTAAGAATCTAAACGTTCCTCATATAAAATCTGTTTTGATCAAAATATCTTTGTTTGAGTTGGGGCTTACTGATAACAAGTTGGGCAAGACTGGCCACTGGCTCAGTCCCAGACTCTTTTGTTCTATATTGTTTGTTGTGGTGCCCTTCCCATATGGTGGATCCACAACCGCTCAGGTTCACTTACTTGCCACCCACATTGTTCCCATTTGTCCGAGTAAATTTGAGTTTCAGTTCTTTTTTACCTGGGGTTACTTTCCACGAAGTTGCAGGGGCTTTCTTAATCCGGGTATGGTGAATCCAAGAATTCTGTCCCTCAACCTTGATTGCAGTGTAGGTGGTGAGTAGGACTTGAAAAGGTCCGGTCCACTGTGGTTCCAGGGTTTTATCTGCAAAACACTTAACGTATACATAGTCCCCTGGTTGTATATCGTGAACAGGTCCATCCAGACCCCTACTGCGTGTTCCCATCACATGCTTCTCAATTCTTATTAATTGTTTGTTTAGTGCCACCATATAGGAAGTCATTGTTTCTTCACCAATCTGTGAAGACGTCCCCTTTTGTACCCCATAGGGTCGTCCATATAAAATTTCAAATGGGCTAAGCCCCTCTTTTGCTCTTGGTCTAGTTTGAATTCATGTAAGAGCTAATGGCAAAGACTGGGGCCAAGTTAGATTTGTTTCTTGACCTATCTTGACAATCTGTTGTTTGATTAGATGATTCATCTTTTCCACCTGGCCACGCGATTGTGGTCGGTATGGGGTATGTAATTGCCAATCTATTCCTAGACGGTGGCTGATCTGTTGCACTATTCTGGACACAAAATGTGGTCCTCTATCCGAGGACATTACCGCTGGGACTCCAAACCTAGGTATTATCTCTTGGAGTAGTATTTTGGTCACTTCCCGGGCTTTAGCAGTTCCGCACGGGAAGGCTTCTGGCCAACCTGAAAAGGTATCTGCTAGTACCAATAAATGTCGATACCCCCCTTTTCTAGGAAGTTCCGAGAAATCGATCTGCTAATGTTGCCCTGGAACATTTCCTCTACTAATGTTCCCTAGTTTTATTTTATTTGCTGTATTGGGATTATTGCGTAAACACATTTCACATTGCTGAGTCACCTGTTTTATTACAGTATACAAGTTCCGCCCTATCAATTTCTGATTTAGACTTTTATATAAAGTATCAGCTCCCCAATGCGTCTTATTAATAATAGGGCTGTGATCCATATTAAATTGGATGGTACCACTATACGACCATCCCTTAAATAAGTCCACTTATTTATTTTTATTTTATCATTCATGTCCTGAATTACCTTTAAGTTTTCTTTAGAATAATTTGGCTCCTGATCTGTACTTACAGTTTGGATTTTATCATCTGGTATTAAGGATAATTCCTCCTTTCCTACCTCCTCTGCTACTTGTCTGGCCTCATGGTCGGCCAGGCGGTTTCCAATTTCCAAATTAGTGCCTCAGTGAGTCATCTTATGTTCTTCCTTCCTGGATGACCCTCTTATAACAGAGGGGGCCATTCCTCACACCGAGGTCTGGCATGGCATATGTTCCCACCGCTCAACGCCTACTGGGTTGCAGCCAGCAGCGGAGCTCAAGATTCTTCTTGGTGGCAAACACAGAGGCCAACCCAGTCTTGCCCTTGACTATGGTAGGAGGCACCTGACCAACCTTATTCCTTGTACTTCGTTGTCAATGCAGAGTTTCATCTGCACATCCCATAACAAGTCACTGTCATGGCAAAACACACAGATTTACATTAGTAGAACTACTACAGAGTGTATTTTATTTTAGTTTTCATGCCAATATCCCCCACAGCCTTGCTGACCAAGGGATATTGTTTTTATCTGAACTGGGCAAGCCTCCCCCTTATCATTTTTACTGTAACAGGTAAAGCATTTTTCACCTTTCCTGGAATTTATTTTCAGATACACCTGGTTAAAAATTTCTTTTACTTCAGGGAGGTCCTCTCTTCCACTTTTCTGTTGAATTAAAGATAAACTCAACATTTTAATTAATCGATCATTCTTAACTTTTGGTTTCATTTCCCCTTCTTTAAACGTCTAGATGTTCTAATAAATCTCATCCCAACAAAGATTTTGGTGAATTTGGAATTATTTGTTTTCTTAGTTTGTACTTTAAAGGTTTCAGGATGTTTTCCTGGTGGCCAGCAGCTCCCACAACTGTAACAAATTATTTTTTTTTTTTACTGAAGTTTAACACCAAATAAGTTGGTTTTGTATTCACTAAAATTCCACCTCATACCCATTGCCTGCCCTAAAGGGGCCGTTACTGGTCCTGTTGTACTGCAAATGCTGCAGCAATTGGGGTGACATTGTCAGGTCCTTCTGCTCAATTGTCAGCAATAGCAACCCCCTCCTCCTCCCCAGCAGAAGGGTTCGGGGCAGGAGATGCTCTTCCTGCTCTGCAGGTTACACAAGCCTGCCTCTGCAACAGCACTTCTGTTTTGACTCTTTCTTACCCTGAATGCAAATCTGCTACTTGTTGCTTTAAGTCTGCCTGCAAAGGCATGATATGTAAGAACACAAACAGCAAACACCCTGCCATGCGTCCAGCAGGACTCGGCCGCACCTTCGAGGGGCTACGGGGGTTTGTACAAACTCACCCCAATACTTTAACACTTTCACAGTGTCTTTGACTCTCCACACCCCGCTTTAGGTCTTACGTACATTAGTACAAGTTTTTATCTTACAACGTGTTTCATTCTGGTTGCTCCACAGAAGGAACCGCAACCTGAACTTTTTAACACAAAAATTTCAACAAGAACATCTTTCTAGCTTAGGTCTCAGGTTTTTTTCCTATCCTTTTCTAGAGCCATAATCAAAGATCAGGTGATGTTAATCCCGCACTCTTTCTAGTGCTAGTACCATAGGATCCCGAGGGGGCACTAATCCACAGTCCTTTTGCCACTCAGGTTTGTCCCGGAGGATGAAGAACATGTCTGCATACGATACTTCGTCCCAGTTTCCTTCTCTTCTCAGAAACAACATTAATTGCAGGAGAGTGTTATAATCTAACGTTCCTCCCTCCTGAGGCCATTTCGCATCACTCCCCAATTTATACAAAGGCCACCACTGATTACAATATTTAATCAATTTCCTTCTATTTTCGGTACCACCCTGTCCTACGATATCCCTCCAATGTTTTAATATACAGCCCAAGGGCGATTTTTCACAGGGCTTACTTCTTCCATTTCCCATTTTGCAATTTTAATTACTTTGTTTTTCTCCGGCCGCCTTAGCCACCCAAGGTCGGAAACGCGAATAGAGCTCCTTACTCGCTTTGCACTCAAACGCGCGTCTCAAGCACTCTTGCACTCACACTCAGTCAAAATAATTAAGCTATACACGGAAAATCAAAATGCGCATCTCAATCACACCATTCACACTCTCCGGGCAGCCCGCAGTCACACAAGCAGTATGTTATACGGTACCGTGCACTTATGTACAATTTTTAAGAACACTAACAGTTCACAAAGTATGCATTTCAATGAACAATTGCCAAAAAACAAACAAAAAACCAATTTTTCCTGGTCTTAAGCAGAGTGTTAAGTTTTCTGCTATTTGCCACGAATTACCAGTATATTATTATTTTTCAACATACATTTCATAACTCCAAGTTTTGAACATGTAACAAGACAACACATAGAACAAACAAGACACAGAGCGCTATTTCAGTTGTTACATTCTAGGAATTCCCCAATTCTTAAGACAACCTAAAGGAAGTTTTTAGCTTCCTCTTTTTCCTACGCAAAAGTTTCCCTTTTACTTTTGCTGTGAGGTCCCTCTTGTTCCTGTGAGATTCCGCCTTATTCCGTCCCGTCCCCCGCTTTCCGTCACGAGGCCTCCGGGCTTTTAGGAATGGCAGTAACCTCGGATTTGCTCGATCTGCCCTCAAGATCGCTAGCAGCCACCCCTTGGTCAGCAAACCCCCTCCCAAGGTACCTTTCCTCCTGGGGACTACGCTGTGCGCCGGACATCTCCGTGCGTCTCACCAGCCGCCCCTGTTACTAAACATACCGTTTTATCCGTGGATCCAGGGGTTTCTCTTCTGCTCCCGGGTGAACAGCTGAGAAGAGGAGGCTCCTCCGGGGAAATCTCCCGGGGCGCGCCTAGGAGTGTCCGCTCCGCAGCTGGTCCCTCAGCCAAGCAGAAATCCTCCTGCCTGGCTCGCCAAAATGACGTACGGAATTAGACTCTATAACTCGAAAGTTATAAAGTAGGTATGTTTATTGCGCGCAGATGCACGGGGGATCGCTCCTCCACAAGCATGCATGCCCGAAGCGAGGAACCATCTCACATTTGTACAATAAAACAAATGAGTATTCAATTAACTTCTTTACATATTCATTACCTAAACCCGCTTCGTATGTTAATTAGCTTATCGGTCCTTTGCCTGGAATGTGGTGGTCTTGCAGGTTTGTAGGTGATTCATGTCCTTGTGACCATCTGATCTTCTCCAGCAAGGAGACTTAGCACTCCCTCCCTCTAGATAGCACTGGAATATCTCTCATCCTTTTCTCATTCTTTTTTAAATAGCCCCTTTGTTAGAAGAAGAAGGGCAGGCGTCTCCTCAAAGCTGTGTGCCTATGTGACCAGACACCGCACCCATGACTAGTCACCATACCCACATTCCTTGAGCAGACATATACAAATCACAATTGATGTCCATTGTCCCCATTTCACACTATTTCTCCTTATCATGATCTCAATTCCTTTAGACATCTTCCAAGGAGTTTACTCAACCAACAGCATATAATATTGTTACACCTACATAAACTTACTTCATCTGGTTGCAATGACATCAGAAGTAGATTCTTCACAAGAACTGTTAAACTGCTGTTGAATAAACATTTAAGATTTATTTTCTGATAGCTGGTAGGTATAAATTTTCTTGCCTTTTCCACTCCAACAAGTTCCAGGAAATAGATACAGAGAACATAATGGAAAACAAGAAATATTTTTCTATGAGCCAAGAATTAGACTTTTAAAATAAAAAGATGTGCAACATAGTTCTTTTAAAAACATATTTGACAGCTTTTTACCTTACAGCTGGGATGTCTGGAAAACTGTAGTAAACTGACTTCCAATTCCAGTAAGGCCCTCTAGAAAAGCCGCTTTCAGTTCCAGGAGAAATTTTTTCCTTAGTAACTAAAAGAATTCCAATTTCATGATCCATAACGGTCCAAGAACACTTAAAAGTCAACATCATCATAAATTAGCTAAGTAAAACTAAAGTACTGAAGTATCTGGGGTTCATTTGAGGGATAACGAATCAGAACTTCACTAAGACTTCTAAACTCTATTTGAAATTTTAATAGAATTTTTGTCTCAAAAAATCTGTACCAAAATATTACATCCCACAAAAAACACCACTGAACTCTTGAACAGGCTTTTGCATTACTTTGCTCCTCTTCAGACATGCTCCGTCACCTCGATGTCTTTTTTGTAGCAAGGGGCCCAAAAGCGAACACCATATTTGAGCTGCAGCCTCATCAGTACCAGAATACAAAGGGAAAAATCAGTTCCCTAGTCCTGCTGGCCACATTATTTCTAATACAAGTCAGGATGATATTGGCCACCTTGGCACACTGCTGGCTTATGGTCAGCTGGCTGTCAACCAGCACCCCAAGTCCTTTTCCTCCAGGCAGCTTTCCAGCCACTCTTCCCCAAGCCTTTAGCATTAAGTGGGGTTGTTGATGTCACTCAAGTGCAGGACCTAGTCCTTAGCCCTGTTGACTTACATACAGTTAGCTTCAGCCCACCTGTGCAGATCCCTCTGTAGAGCCTTTCTACCCTCAAGCAGATCAACACTCCTGCCCCAACTTGGTGTCATCTGCAAACTTACTGAGGGTGCACTCTATCCCCTCATCCAGATCATCAATAAAGATATTAAACAAAATTAGAACCAATATTAATCCCTGGGGAACACTGTAGGGCAAGGCCTCAAGGACAAGAGTCTGAGCACTGTTAGCCTGATGAATGGAGACTTAGGACTTGTAGGGCATAAGCCCTGGGAACAAAGGAAGGAACAAGTTAACAGCACTGACAACCAGATGGACAGAGAGGGACATACAGCAAGATAAGGGAATGGATAGTGCTGATAAGGAACTTTGTTATTCATGTGAGGGGGGGGGGGGGGGTTTAAGAGATAGGGTAAAATTTAACGACTATGATAGTCTGCTTAGCTGTTTAGGGTAAAGTTTAAACGACTATGACAGTCTGCTTAGCTGTTTACCAAATTTTACATGGTTTGCTTGGGTGCTGTGATAAGGTATACGGGAGTAAAGAGCTTTATGACCATATAAGTCCAGCTTTATGACCATATAAGTCCAAAGAACAATTACAACCTTGCAAGAACAAGCCAAAGCCGGTTCTGCGGTTTGGACAAAGACCAGGACGTTACTAAGCCTGCGCCAGGTGTGGGGGCAACTAGCGGAAGACTCGCCTGCCTTCATCCTCAGGACCCCCGACGACCACCACCAGGGGACACTGCGCAAACTCAGTCGAAAAATATGGAAATGACTCGCAGAACTAATTTTAATACGAAGCGGGGATAGGTAATGCATATGTATAGGCGTATTGCAACATATTATGAATATGTAATGAGTTGCCCTATAAAAATAGAGCAAGTTTTCGAGTCGGGCGCGCACGGTTTTTGGCGGGACTACCCTCGTGCTGCCCAGCGCTGAATAAACATACCTACTTTACAGTCTTACAGATTGTGGAGTCTGCTTTCCGCACGTCAGTTTTGGCGAGCCAGGCAGGAGGATTTCTGCTCGGCTGAGGGACCAGCTGCGGAGCGGACACTCCTAGGCGCGCCCCGGGAGATTTCCCCGGAGGAGCCTCCTCTTCTCAGCTGTTCACCCGGGAGCAGAAGAGAAACCCCTGGATCCACGGATAAAACGGTATGTTTAGTAACAGGGGCGGCTGGTGAGACGCACGGAGATGTCCGGCGCACAGCGTAGTCCCCAGGAGGAAAGGTACCTTGGGAGGGGGTTTGCTGACCAAGGGGTGGCCGCTAGCGATCTTGAGGGCAGATCGAGCAAACCCGAGGTTACTGCCATTCCTAAAAGCCCGGAGGCCTCGTGACGGAAAGCGGGGGACGGGACGGAATAAGGCGGAATCTCACAGGAACAAGAGGGACCTCACAGCAAAAGTAAAAGGGAAACTTTTGCGTAGGAAAAAGAGGAAGCTAAAAACTTCCTTTAGGTTGTCTTAAGAATTGGGGAATTCCTAGAATGTAACAACTGAAATAGCGCTCTGTGTCTTGTTTGTTCTATGTGTTGTCTTGTTACATGTTCAAAACTTGGAGTTATGAAATGTATGTTGAAAAATAATAATATACTGGTAATTCGTGGCAAATAGCAGAAAACTTAACACTCTGCTTAAGACCAGGAAAAATTGGTTTTTGTTTGTTGTTTGGTTTTTTTTTTTGGCAATTGTTCATTGAAATGCATACTTTGTGAACTGTTAGTGTTCCTAAGAGTTTGTACATAAGTGCACGGTACCGTATAACATACTGCTTGTGTGACTGCGGGCTGCCCGGAGAGTGTGAATGGTGTGATTGAGATGCGCATTTTGATTTTCTGTGTATAGCTTAGTAAAACCTGAGGCGTGCGTGTGTGTGTGGAGAATCAAAGACCTTGTGAAAGTGTTGGGGTGAGTTTGTACAAACCCCTGTACCCCCTCGAAGGTGCGACTGAATCATGCTGGGATGCATGGCAGGATGTTTTCTGTTTGCCTGCAAAGGCATGATATGTAATAACAGACTTAAAGCAACAAGTAGCAGATTTGCATTCAGGGTAAGAAAGAGTCAAAACAGAAGTGCTGCTGCAGAGGCAGGCTTGTGTAACCTGCAGAGCAGGAAGAGCATCTCCTGCCCCGAACCCTTCTGCTGGTGAGGAGGAGGGGGTTGCTGTTGCTGACGATTGAGCAGAAGGACCTGATAATGTCACCCCAATTGCTGCAGCATTTGCAGCACAACAGGACCGGTAACGGCCCCTTTAGGGCAAGCACCAGGTCTGAGGAGAGTAAACTGAATCTTTAATGGAGAAATTTAGATGTTTGAAAGTTGGTTGTGAATAGGACTGGATAAAGGTTCGAGTTGTTTGTTACCAGGTAATTGTGATGTAGAAAAAGTTCGTGAATATAAAACCAACTTATTTGGTGTTAAACTTCAGTGAAAAGAATTTGTTACAGTTGTGGGAGCTGCTGGCCACCAGGAAAATATCCTGAAACCTTTAAAGTACAAACTAAGAAAACAAATAAGAATGCCAAATCCACCAAAATCTTTGTTGGGAAGAGATTTATTAGAACATCTAGACGTTTAAAGAAGGGGAAATGAAACCAAAAGTTAAGAATGATCGATTAATTAAAATGTTGAGTTTATCTTTAATTCAACAGAAAAGTGGAAGAGAGGACCTCCCTGAAGTAAAAGAAATCTTTAACCAGGTATACCTGGAAGTAAATTCCAAGTAAGGGGAAAAATGCTTTCCCTGTTACAGTAAAAATGATAAACAGGAGGCCTGCCTAGTTCAGGTAAAACAATATCCCTTGGTCAGCAAGGCTGTGGGGGATATTGCATAAAAACTAAAATAAAATACACTCTGTAGTAGTTCTACTAATGTAAATCTGTGTGTTTTGCCATGACAGTGACTTGTTATGGGATGTGCAGATGAAACTCTGCATTGACAATGAAGTACAAGGAATAAGGTTGGTCAGGTGCCTCCTACCACAATCAAGGGCAAGACTGGGTTGGCCTCGGTGTTTGCCACCAAGAAGGATCTTGAGCTCTGCTGCTGGCTGCAACCCAGTAGGCGTTGAGCGGTGGGAACATATGCCGTGCCAGACCTTGATGTGAGGCATGGCCCCCTCTGTTATAAGAGGGTCATCCAGGAAGGAAGAACATAAGATGGCCCATTGAAGCACTGATTTGGAAATTGGAAACCGCCTGGCCGACTATGAAGCCATACAAGTAGCAGAGGAGGTAGGAAAGGAGGAATTATCCTTAATACCAGATGGTAAAATCCAAACTGTAAGTACAGATCAGGAGCCAAATTATTCTAAAGAAAACTTAAAGGTAATTCAGGACATGAATGATAAAATAAAAATAAATAAGTGGACTTATTTAAGGGATGGTCGTATAGTGGTACCATCCAATTTAATATGGATCACAGCCCTATTATTAATAAGACGCATTGGGGAGCTGATACTTTATATAAAAGTCTAAATCAGAAATTGATAGGGCAGAACTTGTATACTGTAATAAAACAGGTGACTTAGCAATGTGAAATGTGTTTGAAAATTAGCCAGGGCAACAGTGGCAAGCTGATTTTTCCAGACTCCCAAGAATTGGGGGGTACCGATATTTATTAAATGGATGGACACCCCAACGTATCATACAGTATTATGGACCTGCAACTTGGAATCCTAATGAACTCATTAACGGTGCTC